>NW_022437028.1:7642204-7751070 GCF_009761245.1 Sapajus apella | reverse complement strand
CTGTAATCCCAGCACTTTGGGAGGCTGAGGAGGGTGGATTGCTTGAGTCCAGGAATACGAGACCAGCCTGGGCAAAATGACGAGATGCCCCTCTTTCTTTTTCTTCTTCTTTATATATATAAATATATATATATATATATATATATATATATTTATTTAAATTTTTATTCCTTTTGAATTTGCACAAAACACAGCAGGATTTTCTTCTTTCTTTTTTTTTTGAGATGGAGTTTTGCTCTTGTTGCCCAGGCTGGAGTGCAGTGATGTGATCTCAGCTCATTGCAACCTCCGCCTCCTGAGTTCAAGCAATTCTCATGCCTCAGCCTCCCAAGTAGCTGGGATTACAGACGCCTGCCACCACACACCTGGCTAATTTTTGTGTTTTTATTAGAGACAGGGTTTTGCCACATTGGCCAGGCTGGTCTTGAACTCCTGACCTGGTGATCCGCCCACCTCAGCATCGCAAAGTGCTGGGATTACAGGCATGAGCCACTGCGCCTGGCCTGAGACACCCCTCTTTATTTTATTTATTTATTTATTTTGAGATGGAGTTTTACTCTTGTCGCTTAGGCTGGAGTGCAATGGAGCAATCTTGGCTCACTGCAACATCTGCCTCCCGGGTTCAAGGGATTCCCCTGACTCACCCTCCAGAGTAGCTGGGACTACAGGTGTGTGCCACCACGCCCAGCTAATTTTTGTGTTTTTAATAGAGACTGGGTTTCACCATCTTGGCCAGGCTGGTCTTGAACTCCTGACCTTGTGATCCACCTGCCTTGGCCTCCCAAAGTGGTAGGATTACAGGTGTGACCACCGCACCTGGCCTAAGCAATCCTTTCTTATTAGCTTCCCACAGTGTGGAGATTATGGGTGTGGGCTACCATGCCCACCCAGGGTGAATTTTTTTTTTTTTTTTTTTTTTTTTTTTGAGATGGAGTTTCGCTCTTGTTGCCCAGGCTGGAGTGCAATGGCGCGATCTCGGCTCACCACAACCTCCGCCTCCTGGGTTCAGGCAATTCTCCTGCCTCAGCCTCCTTAATAGCTGGGATTACAGGCATACGTCACCATGCCCAGCTGATTTTTTGTATTTTTAGTAGAGACGGGGTTTCACTATGTTGACCAGGATGGTCTCGATCTCTTGACCTCATGATCCACCTGCCTTGGCCTCCCAAAGTGCTGGGATTACAGGCGTGAGTCACCGCGCCCGGCATGAATTTTTTTTTTTGAGAGGGAATTTCGCTCTTGTTGCCCAGGCTGGAGTGCAATGGCGCGATCTCAGCTCACTGCAACCTCCGCCTCCTGGGTTCAAGCATTTCTCCTGCCTCAGCCTCCCGAATAGCTGGGATTACAGACATGCGCCACCACACCTGGCTAATTATTTTTTGTATTTTTGGTAGAAACAGGGTTTCACCATGTTAGACAGCTGGTTTCAAACTCCTGACCTCAGGTGATCCACCGGCCTCGGCCGCCCAAAGTGGTGGGATCACAGGCGTGAGCCATTGCGCCCAGCCTGATATTTCTTTAACTATGAGTAGACTTCTCCAGTGAAACTATCTAGGTCTGGAGAGACCTTTTTCAAGAGTGGGAGGAAAGAGTTAACACAGCAGGTCTGTTTCACTCATTTCTCACTTATCTCTGTAGCCAAGGTGATGGCCGTTGGTCAAGCCCTGAAAACCGAACTCCTGGAATATTCACAGAAACACTGGTGCAGATGTTGCTCTCCACGCCTAAAACAGTGAGCCCAGAGGAACCAGGCTGTCCGCAGGTTTAAAGTGAACAGAAAGATTCATGATGCTTGGCCAGGCACAGTAGCTCACATCTGTAATCCCAGCATTTTGGGAGGCTAAGGCAGGCAGGATCACTTGAGGTCAGCAGTTCAAGACCAGCCTGGCCAGCATGGTGAAACCCCATCTCTACTAAAAATAGAAAAAAATTAGCCAGGTGTGGTGGTGGGCACCTGTGGGAGGCTGAGGCAGGACGATCACTTGAAGCCGGGAGACAGAGGTCGAAGTTAGCCAAGATCACACTACTGCATTCCAGTCTGGGTGACATAGTGAAACTTCATCTCGAAAGAAAAAAAAAAGAAGCTACAGTGAGCTATGATCATGCCACTGCACTCCAGCCTGGGTGATAGAGACCCCATTTCAAAAAAAAAAAAATGAAGAAAAAACGATTCATGATGTCCAACCTCGTGGTTTAGGGCTGTGTTTGGTCACATGGCAGGAATGTTGTCCAGGGTGGAGTGCAATGGTGGAATCTCAGCTCACTGCAAGCTCTGCCTCCTGGGTTCAAGCGATCCTCCTGCCTCAGCCTCCTGAGTAGTTGGGATTGCAGGCACCAGCCACCACACCTGGCTAATTTAAAAAAAAAAATTTTTAGTAGAGACGAGGTTTCACCATGTTGGTCAGGCTGCTCTCAATCTCCTGACTTCAGCTGATCCACTCTCCTCAGCCTCCCAAAGTGCTAGGATTACAGGCATGAGCCATCATGCCCAGCCCACAATTGTTTTTTTTTTAATTCTTTTTCCTCCCCTTTTCCCCCCCAGATGGAGTCTCCCTATGTTGCCTAGGCTGGAGTGCAGTGGTACGACCTCGGCTCACTGCAACCTCCATCTCCCAGGTTCATGTGATTTTCCTGCCTCAGCCTCCCGAGTAGCTGGGATTACAAGTGTCCACCACCACACCCAGCTGATTTTTTAAAATAATACAAATTATTAAAAATTTATTTAAAATAATATTTTTTTTATAATAATGCAAAATTTTTTAATAGAGATGGGGTTTTACCATGTTGGCCAGGCTGGTCTTGAACTCCTAACCTCAGGTGATCCACCCACCTCAGCCTCCCAAAGTGCTAGGATTACAGGCGTGAGCCACCTCGCCTGGCCTTGAATTCATAGTTTTAATAAAACAATTTCTTGTCTTCATGGTGCCACACAACTAGTTTGGTGATTCCCTGGAAGAACCCTCGTGACTCCAGATACAGTCATACTCTAGTGAAGATTTATTACAGCAGAGGACACAATACAAGAACAGCAGGAAGAAGGATATTACTAGATGAAGGTGGGAGAGGTCAAATGCACACTTTCTTATCCTCTCTCTGCAGGGACAGCACAGCCATATCTTTTCCAGGAGAAAACCGCAAGGACCTGTGTGACATGTCCAGGAAATCCAACTTGAGTTCTGGAGTCGAAATTTGTGTGATTAGGCCAGGCGCAGTGGGTCACCCCTGTAATCCTGGCATTCTGGGAGGCCAAGGTAGGAGGATTGCTTGAGTCCAGGAGTTTGAGACTGGCCTGGGCAACATGATGAGACCTCGTTTTTATTTAAAAAAAAAAAAAAAAAAAAAAAAAAATAGGCCGAGCGTGGTGGCTCATGCCTGTAATCCAAGCACTTTGGAGGCCAAGGTGGGTGGATTACCTGAGGTTGGGAGTTCAAGACCAGCCTGACCAACATGGTGAAGCCCCGTCTTAAAAAAAAAAAAAAATAGGCCACTCACGGTGGCTCACGCCTGCTCACTCCCAGCACTTTTGGGAGACCGAGGCGGGTGGATCACAAGGCCAGGAGTTCGAGACCAGTCTGGCCAACATGGTGAAACCCAGTCTCTACTAAAAATTCAAAATTTAGCCGGATGCAGTGGCACACACCTATAGTCCCAGCTACTCAGGAGGTTGAGACAAGAATCACTTGAACCTGGGAGGTGGAGGTTGCAGGGAGCTGAGATCATGCCATTGCACTCCAACCTGGGCGACAGAGTGAGACTCCGCCTCAAAAAAAAATAGCAGCCATAAGAAAGGATGAGTTCTCCAGGCACGGTGGCTCACACCTGTAATCCCAGCACTCTGGGAGGCCGAGGTGGGTGGATCACAAGGTCAGGAGATCGATACCATCCTGGCCAACGTGGTGAAAAACCCCATCTCTACTAAAATACAAAAAACTAGTCAGGCATGGTGGTGGCACACCTGTGGTCCCAGCTACTTGGGAGGCTGAGGCAGGGGAATCACTTGAACCTGGGAGGCGGAGGTCGCAGTGAGCCAAGATTGCACCACTGCACTCCAGCCTGGCAACACAGCAAGACCCCATCTCAAAAAAAAAAAAAAAAAAAGAGAGAACTTGCTCATTCACCCCTGCAAAAATAGTATCAGCCATTGATGAGCGATCTGCCCCCATAACCCGAATAATATCTCCCATTAGGCTCCACCTCCCACATGGGGATCAAATTTCAACATGAGATTTAGGAGAACCAAAGAAATCCACACCCAAACCACCGCTAACACATCACAAAGTAATACAATTAACATAATTAGGTACTGGGGGCCTGGCATGGTGGCTCATGCTTTTAACTTCAGCACTTTGGGAGGCTGAGGCAGGAGGATGGCTTGAGCCCAGGAGTTCAAGACCAGCCTGGGCAACAAAGTGAGATTCCCATCTCTGCAAAAAAATATTTAAAGAAAATAATTGGGTCAGGTGCAGCGGCTTACAACTGTAATTCCAGCACTTTGGGAGGCTGAGGCAGGTGGATCATTTGAGGTCAGGAATTCAAGACCAGCTGGCCAACATGGTGAAATGCTGTCTCTACTAAAAATACAAAAATTAGCTGGGCATGGTGGTGGGCACCTGTAATCCCAGCTACTTGAAAGGCTAAGGCAGGAAAATCACTTGAATCTGGGAGGTGGAGTTTGCAGTGAGCTGAGATTAAGCCACTGCACTCCAGCCTGGGCGACAGAGCGAGACTCTGTCTCAAAAAGAAAGAAAGAAGAAAAAAGGAAAGAAAGAGAGAAACACAGAGAGAGAGGAAGGGGGAAAGGGAGGGAGGGAGAGAGGGAAGGAAAGAAGGAAGGAAGGAAGAGGAAGGAAGGAAGGAGAAAGAAGAAAGGAAAGGAAAGGAAAGGAAAGGAAAGATCTGATTAACGGGGAAAATCTACATGTACACTGAGAAAAAAGGCTGGACGCAGTGGCTCACACCGGTAATCCCAGCACTTTGCGAGGCTGAGGCGGGTAGATCATGAGGTCAGGAGTTCGAGACCAGCCTGACCAACATGGTGAAACCCTGTCTCTACTAAAGATACAAAAATAAAAATTAGCTGGTTGTGGTGGCACACACATGTAATCCAGCTACTAGGGAGGCTGAGACAGGAGAATTGCTTGAACCCGGGAGGCAGCGGTTGCAGTGAGCCGAGATCGCACCATTGCACTCCAGCCTGGGTGACAGGGAGAGACCTCATCTCCAAAGAAAAAAAAAAAAAGAAAATACTTTTCAGATTTCTGCTTTTCTGACAACTGGATGTCCTCACCTGCCAAGCAGTCCTGTGGCCCCCACCCAGGAACTGACTCAGCCCAAGAGGACAACTTTGGTTCCCTATGATTTCATCTCCTTGACCCAACCGATCAGCAGGCCCTCTTCCCTACCCCTTGCCCAACAAACTATCTTGAAAAAATCCCCAATCTCCAAGCCATTGACAAGACTGATGTGAGTAATAACTCCGTCTCCCTCGTGACATAGCTGGCTTCACATCAATGACACTCTTCAATGCCCTGGTCTCGAGTGGATTTCATTTGTGAGGCGGTCAGGAAGCACCCCTTGGGTCATTACAAATATGGAGACATTGTAGAGAACTATTTTAGGGACCCCATCCCATTGAGTGCCATGAATACGGAAAAAAGTCTGTGATTCCATTTACATGTTTTAGAAGTGACAGAAACTCCAAATAAGCTATGTGAGGCCAAGTTGTGCAACAGAATTCAGAATTTATTCAATATTACAGTGTTTGTGTCACAGAGAACATCTCTGTCTCTTATACAGGCAATTTTCCCTGGGGCTCCCGTGCTATTGAACTCTGTAACGTTTATGTTGGAGAGAATCCCTTGGGATGGGGGGGAATCGTCAGCATTCCAATGCAGCATCAGCTAATTCAGATGCAACAAAGACTCTATCAATGCAGAAGCGAGCAAGAGCTTTCGGGAAAGGACAGCTCATTCAACATCAGAGAACTCACAATGGAGGAAAATCGTGTGTGCGTAATGGATGTAAAAATGCTTTGAGTGGTGCCCAGAGCTAATTAGACATCTGGGATTTTGTAGCAGAGCGGGGCCTTGTGAGCATAATGGATGAGGAAGAACCTGCAATCAGAGTTCCATACTTAGACAATATCAGCTAATTCAGTTGGGACTTAAAATGGTCATACGTAATGAAGACGGAAAACTCGGGGAAGCGTGGAAAATACCGAATGTGAGATCATTCACCCTGGAGAGAAGCCTTAGGAGTATAATTAGTGTGGAAAATCACTTGGGGACAAGCTTAGCTTTCTCATCATTGGAGAATTCACACAAAAAGAGAAATGAGCTTGGACAGATCGTGGGAGAACTTGCAGGCGCTAATCAGGCTAATTCATCCCAGAGAAAAACCTTGATGACGAAGAAGGGGAAGAAGTCTTCCAGTTTTTTTCCTTCTTGGATTTCAGAGAATCCTCAGTGATATATAGGGAAACCTGCTGGAGGACTTCAGGGTTTATTAAGATGAACATTAAAGCATTAATCGCATTAATCCCATTAAAGTAGGGATTTAAACATTTTGCTTCTTTAACCCCAATCGAAACTTTCATTTCTTACATTTCTGTTGAGTGAATGAAGCAACAGCAAACATCAATGGTGCACTGGCTTTGCCCTTCAAAACATCATACAGGCTGGGCACAGTGGCTCATGCCTGTAATCCCAGCACTTAGGGAGGCTGAGGCGGCTGGATCACCAGGTCAGGAGATCAAGACCAGCCTGGCCAACATGGTGAAACCCCATCTCTTCTAAAATACAAAAAATTAGCCAGGCGTGGTGGGGGGCACCTGTAATCCCAGCTACTCTGGAAGCTGAGGCAGGGGAATCACTTGAACCCAGGAGGCGGAGGTTGCAGTGAGCCGAGATCCCGCCACTGCACTCCAGTCTGGTGACAGAGTAAGACTCAAATCTCAAAACAAACAAACAAAAACAAACAAAACACATCATACAATATGTGGGGTGCAGAAGGACAGCATTGAGAACTGCTGAGTTTGGTGCCAGAATCTGGCAGTTGCAAATTCTAATACCATGTGGACACATCCGTGGGTGGGGCTCATAGATCTGATTAATTTCCAGAGGCCACATCTCTACCAATGCGGATTATTTGGAGATGGGAAAATGGGGCTGGGGTGCTTTTTCTCCGGGTCTGAGTAAAATGAAATAACTTGTATTTCTAACATACATCAGGAGGATGCCAATTTCTCTTTGTTTTATATTTTCAAAAACAGAGTTGTTTTTTTTTTGAGATGGAGTTTCGCTCTTGTTACCCAGGCTGGAGTGCAATGGCGTGATCTCGGCTCACTGCAACCTCCGCCTCCCGGGTTCAAGCAGTTCTCCTGCCACAGCCTCCCGAGTAGCTGCGACTACAGGCATGCACCACCATGCCCAGCTAATGTTTTGTATTTTTAGTAGAGACAGGGTTTCACCATGTTGACCAGGATGCTCTCGATCTCTTGACCTCGTGATCCACTCGCCTCGGCCTCCCAAAGTGCTGGGATTACAGGCGTGAGCCACCGCACCCGGTCCAGAAACAGAGGTTTAAGGAGGATGGGCTAGAGCTCTTGTGTTCAGCTTCTCATTCATAAGGGAAGAATCAGACATAGTTCTTGTGCTGAAGCTACATAAACACACACGAGAAAACATGTTATTTGACAGAAGTCAGATGACAAGAAAGCTTTCTGTAGTCCTCATCAACTGATAGCTTCTCTCCCAGCAACTTCATTCCTTGTCCTTGGACAAGCATTCTAAGTCTTCCAAAACATATCCCTACAGCAACTCTCCCGTTGAGTTCTTAATAGAAGTGAAGTAGGTGTTGTAGATTTCTGGCTCCTTGCTTTGCTTAGAGAAGCCAGAAAGCAGCTGAGCACGGTGGCTCACTCCTGTAATCCCAGCACTTTGGGAGGCCGAGGCGGGCGGATCACAGGTTTGGGAGTTCGAGATTGGCCTGACCAACATGGTGAAACCCTGTCTCTACTAAAAATATACAAATTAGCTGGGCATGGTAGCATGTACCTGTAATCCCAGCTACTTGGGAGGCTGAAGCAGAAGAATCGCTTGAACTGGGGAGGCGGAGGTTGTAGTGAGCTGAGATCGTGCCACTGCATTCCAGCCTGGGCAACAGGAATGAGACTCTGTCTCAAAACAAAACAAAACAAAAAACCCAAAAAGAAAATGTGGAGAAAAAAGAAGAGAGGTGGGGGAGATGAGGAATAAACAAAATTGCGGGGGGCGGGGGGCTGGAGGAGCTGTGGCTGTGCACACAGAGAATGGCAACTGAGGACACCTTATTCCTGAGAATCTAAAACATCACTCAGGTTGATGGCTAGAGAGTAACCAAAAAGCCTAGTGTCCCACAAGTTTAGTTCCAGCTGCCATCAACTTCTTCCAGTTAGTTCCTTGCTCACACTCCAAACGTCCGGCATTAAAGCCCCACTGAGGCTGAGCGCAGTGGCTCACGACTGTAATCCCAGCACTTTGGGAGGCCGAGGCGGGTGGATCACGAGGTCAAGAGATAGAGACCATCTGGCCGACATGGTGAAACCCCGTCTCTACTAGAAATACAAAAATTAGCCGGGCGTGGTGGCACATGCCTGTAATCCCAGCTACTTGGGAGGCTGAGGCAGGAGAATCACTTGAATCTGGGACATGGAGCAGTGAGCCAAGATCATGCCACTGCACTCCAGCCTGGGCGGCAGAGAGAGACTCTGGCAAAAAAAAAAAACACATTAAAAAAAAATGAATAAAGCCCCACTGAATTGTTATAGTTCATCATTGAGCCTTGTTTTAGATGTCTGGAACTTTCCTGAATATCTCTTTCCTGTCTGTGTCCCCTAGGCCTTGAGGTTAGGACTCAGAGCTGGGATTCCGCTAGGACCAGTCCTGATTCTTATTCCCTCCATATGAGCAACTGACCAACCACTCAATTTCTAATGTCTAAACTTAGGTTGATTTTCCATTGGGAGCCACAGCAGGTGCCACGGGGTTCTGCGAAGGGATGAGGAATGCTTTAGGCTGCAAGTAGCAGAAATCTGCCTAGAAAATAAAGACACGTGGCTTCCAGATCAGTAAGACTGGACGTGGGGCTTCCAGGATAGGACGGCAGCTCAGTGCTGTCACAGGGGACGCAGGCTCTGCCATCCTCAGGCAGAGCATGGTCTTGTTCCCCTTGGCCTTGTTGCCTCGTGACCTCAGGATGGTCCCAGCCACGTCCCCATACGTTTTACCAGCACAGCTAAGTCACCCGCCCACTTCTAACCCAACTGACAGCCTAGGGAACAAGTGGCAAGCTGGCTGCAGTGACCCACCGGCAGGCGGCAGCCCTGGGCTGGCTTCCCTCAGCCCTTCATGGAGTCCCAGCTCCGTGCTCGCCCTCTCCGCCTTTATCTTCTTGCCAAAACCAAGCTCACTTTCCCTCCACAACGAGGGGATTTTCTCCATGGCATAGCTTATTTTGAGTTTGCTTCAATCGCCAAGTTTCTTCTTCAGTGTAATTTTGGCCAGTGCACTGGTCCCAACAGGCCCTACTTGACCTCAGGAGATCTTGTGGCTCACTGATTCTGCTGTCTGGGTTTTTTTGTTTTGTTTTGTTTTGCTTTTTTTTTTTTTGTTTTTTTTGTTTTTTTTGTGACAGAGTTTTGCTCTGTCGCCCAGGCTGGAGGGCAATGGTGCAGTCTCGGCTCATCACAACCTCTGCCTCCCGAGTTCAAGAGATTCTCCTGCCTCAGTCTCCCTGAGGGGATTATAGGCACACACCAAACACACCCGGCTCATTTTGCATTTTTAGTAGAGATGGGGTTTCTCCATGTTGGTCAGGCTGGTCTTGAACTCCCGACTTCAGGTGATCCACCCGCCTTGGCCTCCCAAAGTACTGGGATTACAGGCATGAGACACCATGCCTGGCCTCTACTGTCTGGTTTTTTGGCTCCAGTTTCCAAAAGAGGCCATCTGACTGGCCTGGCTGGCTTTCCCTACATTTTTGAGCCAGATGACGTCATCAAAACTTGTTGGTCAGCCTATATGGGATTCTGGTCCAGTGAACTGTATATTTGGGGGCTGAGAGTGGCAGAGAGGCAGGGTCACATGGCATGACACAGCTGCCTGGGTAGCGGTTTCCACAGAGGGGCCGGGGGTGGCACAGGTGATGGATGGCGCAGTGGCGGAGAACATCCATAGAAGGTTCTCAGAGCCCAACAACCGCCCCTCCATGCCTGGCTAATTTTGTATTTTTAGTAGAGATGGGGTTTCTTCATATTGTTCAGGCTGCTCTTGAACTCCTGACCTCAGGTGATCTGTCCGCCTCGGCCTCCCAAAGTGCTGGGGTCACAGGTGTGAGCCACCGTGCATGGAGGCGCCCAGTAACTGTGTGAGAAGACAAGGCTGCTCTGTCGGGGACAGAGACCCCGTGGAAGGACATGAGGCACCAGTCAAGTGACTGCAAAAGCCATTTCAGCCCTCATAGATGCTGGGAGGAGAGAAGCCCCAGACACAGTGGAGCAGAAATAAACCGGAATACAAGACTCATGAAACTGAGAGCATCGTCACAGATTCTTGAGTCCCAGCAGCCTCAAGGCTTCCATGGCTCAAGATTGTCCCCCAGTCCCCACAGCGGAAATTCCAGTGGCTGCGGGTGGAGAGCCTGAGTTTGCTCATGAACATGGCTTTAGTAGGGGTTGGAAGTGCTCCTTGACTACTAGACTTGGAATCTTGGGGAACTTTTTGTGGCGTTGACGGGCTGAAGAAGGGGGTGTGGGGGCAGGACTCTTTTATTCTTTTCTTTTTGAGACAGACTGTCACTCTGTTGCCTAGGCTGCAGTACAGTGGCACGATCTCAGCTCACTGCAACATCCACTAACCAGGTTCAAGCAATTCTCCTGCCTCAGCCTCCGGAGCAGCTGGGACTACAGGCACGTGCTACCTCGCCCGGCTAATTTACGTATTTTTAGTAGAGACAGGGTTTTCCCGTGTTGGCCAGGCTGATCTGACCTCAGGTGACCTGCCTGCCTTGGCCACCTGAAGTGCTGAGATTACAGGCATGAGCCACTGCGCCTGGCCGGTAATTTCTTATCCAATTTGGCCAGGGATCATCATTAGAGGAGGGATTTGAGAGGGCACTCTTTTTTTTTTTTTTTTTTTTTTGAGACTGAGTCTTGCTCTCTCGCACAGGCTGGAGTGCAATGGCACAATCTCGGCTCAATGCAACCTCTGCCTCCTGGGTTCAAGTAATTCTCCTGTCTCAGTGTCCTGAGTAGCTGGAATTACAGGCGTGCATCACCATGCCTGGCTAATTTTTGTACTTTTAGCAGAGATGGGGTTTCACCATGTTGCCCAGGCTGGTCTGGAACTCCTGGCCTCAAGCGATCTGCCCACCTCAGCCTCCCAAAGTGCTGGGATTACAGGCGTGAGCCACTGCGCCCAGCCGAGGGTATTGTGGACACTCACTGTACATGGTATTCCAGCTTTACAAGTCCAGGACTGGAGCAATGCAGTCAGCAGCTGGCTGTCTCCTGTGGCCTGGAAAGAACTGGTAAATACACGGCCTCTGGTAAGCAGATGGAGAGGCAGCTGGCCAGGGCACTCCCTTTCCCTCACCCCTGAATGCTCAGTGACCTGCCGACCTGTTTGCCAAGTCAAAATTCAGCAGCATCTAGAAGACTTGGCTTTCTAGGAAATGTAGTTCTCACAGGCAGTCCCAACAGTAAGGACTAGTTCTTACCATCTATACCAAATTACCAAGAACATATTTAACTTACTAGGTTTTTTAATTTCTTTTTTCTTTTTTGAGATGGAGTCTCTCTCTGTCACCCAGGCTGGAGTGCAGTGGCGCAACCTTGGTTCACTGCAAATTCTACTTCCCAGCTTCAAGTGATTCTCCTGCCTCAGCCTCCCGAGTAGCTGGGATTGCAGATGTGTATCACCATGCCTGGCTAATTTTTGTATTTTTGGTAGAGATAAGGTTTCACCATGTTGGCCAGGCTGGTCTCCAACTCCTGACCTCAGGTGATCCACCTGCCTCGGCCTCCCAAAATGCTGGGATTCCCAAAGCTGCGCCCAACCAGTAGCTTTTAAAGTTAGAAGAAAGCTCCAAGGCTATATAAAACTCTAGACTTGGCCAGGCATGGTGGCTCATGCCTGTAATCCCAGCACTTTGGGAGGCCGAGGTGGGCAGATCACGAGGTCAAGATATTGAGACCATCCTGGCCAACAAGGTGAAACCCCGTTTCTACTAAAAATACAAAAAAAAAAAAAAAAAAAAAAAAGCCAGGCATGGTGGCATGCACCTGTAGTCCCAGCTGCTCGGGAGGCTGAGGCAGGAGAATCGCTTGAACCCTGGAGGCAGAGGTTGCAATGAGCTGAGATCGCGCCACGGCACTCCAGCCTGGGTGACAGAGTGAGACTCTATCTCCAAAAAAAAAAAAAAAAAAAAAAAAAAAATTAGCCAGGTATGGCAGTGTGTGCCTGTAGTCCCAGCTACTCAACTCAGAAAGCTGAGATGGGAGGATCACTTGAGCCCAGGAGGTCAAGGCTGCAGTGAGCTATAATCATCCCACTGCATTCCAGCCTGCGCAACACAGCAAGGCCCCATCTCTTAAAAAAAAAAAAAAGGTACCACTTTGGGGAAATTGCAGATTCTGCGCCTAAACTCTACTGGTCTGATACACATGGCAAAACATTTGGTCAGGATTCTAGTAGAATATCAAAGAATTCACAGGGCAGAGGAAAGCTTTGAATATGATGAATGAGGGAAAATTTCCATTCATCTCATAATTCATACTAGAGAGACTCCCGATGAATGGCGCCAGCGGAGGAAAATCCTCAGACGGAGGCGAGCAGTTATGGGAGATGCGAAAATCACAGGGGAGCGTGGAACCCACGTCACAACTTGCGCCCGAGAACATCACACGGGAGAGAAGCTGCGTCCTCAGTGAATGGTATCCCAGGAAAGCACAGCCGCACCAAGCGTCAGATAAGCCATTCTGAGCTCAGTCTTTGGAAGGTAATGAATTGGGGGTTGTGATCATTTGAGAAGAAATCAGCCCTTATTCATCAGCCGATGATTCTGACTGCAGAGAGGGCGGGTGCTCGTCACAGATGACGAAGCTCTGGGGGTGCTCCGATCACATATAACACAGGAGGCAGCAGAGGGGGCCCGAGGAGAGCTGTCAGGGGGCCTCAGGGTACACATGACATAAAACGTTCACAACAGGAAAATATGATGAAAGGGGCAAATTTAGAAAGTGATTTTGGGCCAGGCACAGTGGCTCGCAGCTGTAATCCCAGCACTTTGGGAGGCTGAGGTGGGGCGGGGGAGGGGAATCACTTGGGGCCAGGATTTCAAGACAAGCCTGGGCAACATAGCGACACCCCATCTTTACTAAAAATAAATAAATCAGGCTGGGCCTGGTGGCTCACACCTGTAATCCCAGCACTTCGGGAGGCCGAGGCAGGCAGATCATTTGAGGTCAGGGGTTTGAGACCAGCCTGGTCAACATGGTGAAACCTTGTCCCTGCTAAAACTCTTCTCTACTAAAAATACAAAAATTAGCCAGGCATGGTGGTGCATGCCTGTAGTCCCAGCTACTTGGCAGGCTGAGGCAGGAGAATTGCTTGAACCAGGACCTGGGAGGTGGAGGTTGCAGTGAGCTGAGATCATGCCATTGCACTCCAGGGTGGGCAACAGAGTGAGACTCTGTCTCAAAAATAATAATAATAATAAAGTAGGCCAGGTGTGGTGGCTAATGCTTGTAATCGTAGCACTTTGGGAGGCCAAGGTGGGCGGACTGCCTGAGCTCAGGAGTTCGAGACCAGCCTGGGCAGCACAGTGAAGCCCTGTCTCTACTAAAACCCTGCACCTGTAATCCCAGCTACTCGGGAGGCTGAGGCAGGAGAATTGCTTGAACCCGGGAGACAGAGGTTGCAGTGAGCTGAGATCGCACCATTGCACTCCAGCCTGGGCAGCAAAGCAAGACTCTGTCTCAAAAAAAAAAAAAAAAAAAACAAAACAAAACAAAAACTAGCAGGATGCAGGAAGGTGCGCTGATGGCAGAAGTGAGTGCCCGCGATGACAGCTGACATAAGCCCACTGTTGTCTCAAAACAGAGCATGTGGGGTGGCAGGGGCAGGGAAGGAGGCCAGAAGCTGGACCAGGGCATCCGAGCCCGGCAGGTCTTATGGGTCCTGGGCAATGATAGGAAATTGGTGAGGGATGTGAGGCTGGGGGCGATGTGCCAAATTCGGGCAGAACGGTGCAAGAGTGAGCATGTGAGTTCTGTCTGCTTTTCCTCAAGAACAGGGTTTCCAACAGACGCACTGAGCAGTGAGCAATAAAGCTAGGAGTGACTAAGGGTGACCCGGGTGGGAGCTGCCAACGCCAGGTGCCAGTGCAGCAGTTTCCAGCTTTGGAGCTCACGTTCCTGAGCACACATCCCCCTCTTGTGGCCGAGAGCGGTATTGCCTCCAGGCTCTCACTCTGAGATACAGGCCAGGGGCCTGTGCCGTGTGCACCCCAGATTTCCTGTCTCTCTCTCTCCCTCCCTGACGGAGTCTCCCTCTATCGCCCAGGCTGGAGCGCAATGGCGCAATCTCGGCTCACCCAACCTCTGCCTCCCAGGTTCAAGCGTTTTTCCTGCCTCAGCCTCCCAAGTGGCTGGGATTACAGGCATGTGCCACCAAACCTGGCTAACTTTTGTATTTTTAGTAGAGACGGGGTTTCACCATGTTGGTCAGGCTGGTCTCGAACTCCTGACCTCGTGATCCACCCGCCTCGGACTCCAGAAGTGCTGGGATTGCAGATGTCAGCCACGGTGCCCAGCCCTTCCCACTTCTTTTTAAAAAAAAATCTGATTAAGGTCCGGTGCTGTGGCTCATGCCTGTAATCAGGGGTTTGATTACTCCTGAGGTCATGAGTTTGAGGCCAAATTGGCCAATATGGTGAAATCTCATCTCTACCAAAAATACAAAAATTAGCCGGGTGTGGTGGCAAGTGCCTATAATCCCAGCTACTTGGGAGGCTGAGACAGGAGAATTGCTTGAACCCGGGAGGCGGAGGTTGCAGTGAGCCAAGGTTGCACCACTGCGCTCCAGCCTGGACAACAGGGTGAGACTCCATCTCAAAAAAAAAAAAAAAAAAAAAAAAATCTGATTAAGGCTGGGTGCAGTGGCTCATGCCCGTCATCCCAGCACTTTGGGAGGCCGAGGCAGGCAGATCATTTGATGTCAGGAGTTCAAGACCAGCCTGGCCAATATACTGAAACCCCATCTCTACTAAAAATACAAAAATAAGCCGATTGTGATGGTGGGTGCCTATAATTCCAGCTACTCAGGAGGCAGGAGAATCGCTTGAACCCGGGAGACGGGGGTTGCAGTGAGCCGAGATCATGCCACCGCACTCCAGCCTGGGCAACAAGAGCAAAACTCCGCCTCAAAAAAAAAAAAAAAAACATTAAAGAGACTGGGTTTGGTGGCTCATGCTTGTAGCCTCAGCCCTTTGGGAGGCCGAGTGGGAAGATGACATGAGGCCAGGAGTTTGAGACCAGCATGGACAACATAGCCAGATCCATGTCTCAAAAGGAAGAAGGAAAGGAAGGGAGGGAGGGAGGGAGGACAGAAGGAAAAAAGAAAAGAAAAAAAGAGCAGAAGTGACAGACAAGTGGCCTAAGCAGGGACTAAGGTGGAGGCAGGTCCCGGTGACGACCCGCTGCCTGGCCAGCCCCCACACTCTTCCCAACGCGGTGGTGGCGACACCATGCCAGGCTTCCTGAGGGACGCCCTCCCTGCTGCACCTCTCCGGACACATCCTTCGTGTCTCTTCAGCTCACGCAGATGTGGCCTCCCTCGCCCATGACCTTAGCAGTCCTTACCCCTTGGCCTTTTTCTCACGTGCTCCCTTTGCCCCCAAAGTCAAAGCCCTCTGACCCAGTCACATGGGTGGGACCAGCCTCTGGTTCTGGGTGATCTAGAGGTCTAGATCTTTTTTTTTTTTTTTTTTTGAGACAGTCTTGCTCAGTTGTCCAAGCTAGAGCAACCTCCGCTTCTCAGGTTCAAGTGATTCTCCTGCCTCAACCTCCCAAGTAGCTAGGATTACAGGCATGGGCCACCAGGCCCAGGCTTGTTTTTAGTCGAGATGGAGTTTTGCCATGTTGGCCATGCTGGTCTCAAACTCCTGACCTCAGGTGATCCTCCTGCCTCGGCCTCCCAAAGTGCTGGGATTACAGGCATGAGTCACTGCACCTAGCCAGTTTTTGTATTTTTAGTAGAGACAGGGTTTCTCCATGTTGGCCAGGCTGGTCTTGAACTCCTGAACTCAGGTGATCCTACTGCCTGGGCCTCCCAAAGTGCTGGGATGACAGGCGTGAGCCACCCTGCCCAGCTGATCACTTCTTTCTTCCTATCTGGTGTTGATATCTTTATCACAAATCTCTAAAGTCCCAACCTTCCTGCCCATTAGCCACAACTCTCAGAAATGGACCTCCTTAGGGCGGGGGACACAGCCTCTTCATCCTGATGATAAAAGAGGTGTTTATCCAGCACTGGTTGGTGCCGCTGGCGTAGACTCTGGCAGCTTTCAAGCTGTCTGGGCTCAAGTCCCAGGTGGGTGGGCCTCATCCAATCAGTGGAAGGCACCCAGAGAAAAGGCTGAGGTCCCACAAAGAAGAAAGAATTCTGCTCCAGACTACCCTTGGACTCAGGCCTGCAACACCAACTCTTTCCTGGGTCTCCAGCCTGCTAGCTTGCTTTGCTGATTTAGGACTTTTAGCCCTCAGAATTGTGTGAGCCATAAGAAATGTTAGATAAAACTCCTCTTTTTCTCTCTTTTGTACACACACACGTATATATTTGGTGTGTATATGAATATACAGTGTATATTGTATGTGCGTGTGTATACAATGTATATTGGTTTTGTTTCTCTGGAGAACCCCAAATAATTCAGATTTTGGTGCAGAGTGGGATTAACATCCTAACCACATCCTGAATGTGGTTATTACAAAACGAACATGAAACAGCTATTCTGACAATGTGTGTCATGAATGTTGGACTCACACAGCTGGGAAGCCATTCGCTTCCATGTATTCCTCCTGCACATTCCCATGCCACACACAGCCTCCTGCCCCGTCCTAGCAGTGACTCTTGATCTCCCCAAGCTCCCACCGTCTTCTCTTCAGGCTACTCACCTTCCACACCCACCACTCCCGTGTCTGAGTGTGGGGTGAGGGCACGGGTTTCCTTCTAGCACCATCCCTCCAGCTGACCTGCCTTCTCACTTTCCCCTTGGGGCTGCTCTCTCTCTCCCTCAGCGTCAGGCAGGTGTACCCGGCCATCGGGAGCAGAAGCAGCTCCAGGCCTGTGCTTCCTGCTCCGTCCTGGCTGTCTCACCCCAGGCAGGTCACTTGGTCTTTGGAGTCTTTGTTTTTACTGTAAACTAAGGGTTTTAGATTCAGATTCCTGAAGGTCTTATTTAGGGTGAGGGCAGAGGCTCCCTGAATGCTCCTGGGAGTGTGAGCGGAGTCAGATGGCATCCTGGGGCACCCGTTCCTACCGGATGCCCGGGAGTCCCAGCTGCATCCGGCCCTTCTCCCAGCCACATGTCCTGTTCCTCACCTCCTCCCAGTCCTCTCCAGCACCCACCCCTTGCTTTCCCCACTCACCATCTTGGGTCCCCTGGGGGACAGCAGGACCCAGAAGGAGTGGCAGAGACAGCAGGATAGGCACCATTTTTACCATTGTGCCTGAGTGGAGGGCACAGGATGATCCTGGGCCCTGGGGCTCTGCCCAGGGGAGTTGAATCTACAGGCCAATGGGAGGGCCAGGACGGGCTCCTCCCCTGACAGTGAGAGAGAAGTATGCACACGCCAGGCTGGGCAGAGGTTGTGCTCAGCGAGTCTATACACAGGACATACAACTGCAGAGCTGAGACAGTTGATCTCTGGACTGAGGCTTTGTGTGTGCTTAGGGCGGAAGTCTGCCAGTGGGTGGGAGGTGTGTGTGACGGGTGGCAGATGCCCGGGATGTGTCGCCCTTCCAGTCTGACACCCTCTGGGGTCAGGACAGGGACTTGAGCGTTGTCAGACCAGCCTTCATCCATGCCTTCTACAAAAACCCTCAACAGGTTCAGGACGTGGACCTGGGTACACCCCAGCTGGGGTGGGACCCTCGCTGTCCCACATCCGTCCCTGCCAGAGCTGACTGGAGGACGTTCACATCCACATCTCTCCTTCCTTCCTTTCTGTGCCTGTGGAATCCCAGCCTTCCATGATGGAAGCAGAAATAGCGCATCCTCCTTTTGCAGCCTCCCTGGCAACAGAACGAGCAGGTGTGCGCGGCCTTTATGCTCAGCAAGCCGAAGCCACCGCCTTGGGCATCGGGTCAAGTGTCAGGAGAACAAAGAGGCGGGCACGGTGGACCATGCTTTCTGGTGGTCTCGGCAGGGGCTGCGGCCGCCAGCTCCCGGGAGCAGTGGGGCTGCAGCAGCTGCGGGGGCGTCTGAGCTCCGGTCCCTGGGGACGGTGTTGATCTCGGGCTGTGGCCTCTGCTGCCGCCTGCTGGCAGCTTCTGTGTGTTTACCGGGCCGGTTGCTGCTGTGATTTGGACAGTTCTGCTCCTGTGGAACTCTGAGCCTGGGTTCTCATCCTTTCTGTGGATTCCGAGAGCTAACCAATAGATACGTTTATTTTCTGCTTAAGGTCAGAACTGCACTACGTTTCTAGTAGCGAATGCTCCTGGCGGATACAGAGATTGGTACAAGGATTCTTTCCAGGCAATAGTTGCTCAGGGAAATGGAGGGCTGGGGAGCTGAGGTTGGTTACGTGGCCAGATAGGGGCTGAACGCAGTGAAAACCAGGGGTCAGGGGGATTCCGGCAGGCCTGCTGTGCAGGGATAAACAGTTGGCTGAGGTACCTGTTGTGGTAGATTGGAAGTGTTCATTGAAGGCTTTGACTGAACAAAAAGTCACAAAATGAGTTAATTTAACTTAAAAGGAGAGCTTTGGTCAGGCTTAGTGGCTCACACCTGTAATCCTAGCCCTTTGGGAAGCCGAGGTGGAGCATCTCTTGAGGCCAGGAACTCTAGACCAGCCTGGGCATCACAGCAAGACCCCACCCCTACAAAAAAAAAAATTAGCCAGGCCTGGTGACGTGTGCCTGTAGTTGCAGTGACGCACGAGGCTGTGAGGGCGCCAGCTGCGAGGGCGCCACTGCACCGGCTGTGAGGATGCCACCGCACCGGCTGCGAGGGCGCCACCGCACCGGCTGCGAGGGAGTCACTGCACCGGCTGCGAGGGAGTCACTGCATTGCAGCATGGGTGACACAGTTAGACTTCTTTATTTTTTTTTTTTTCTGTTTCCCAGGCTAGATTGCAATGGTGCAATCTCAGCTACTGCAACCTCTGCCTTCTGGGTTCAAGCAATTCTCCTGTCTCAGCCTCCTGAGTAGCTGGGATTACAGGCACCCACCACCACGCCCAGCTAATTTTTGTATTTTTAGTAGAACAAGATTTCACCATGTTGGCCAGGATGGTCTCAAACTCCTGACATTGTGATCCACCTGCCTCAGCCTCCCAAATTGCTGGGATTACAGGTGTGAGCCACCACACCTGGCCAAGACTCTGTCTCTAAAAAAAATTAAAAATTAGGCCGGGGGCCGTGGCTCATGTCCATAATCCCAGCACTTTGGGAGGCCGAGGTGGGCAGATCACGAGGTCAGGAGATCGAGACCATCTTGGACAACATGGTGAAACCCCTTCTCTACTAAAAATCCAAAAATGAGCTGGGCGTGGTGGCACGTGCCTGTAATCCCAGCTACTCGGGAGGCTGAGGCAGGATAATTGCTTGAACGTGGGAGGCGGAGGATGCAGTGAGCCGAGATCACGCCACTGCACTCCAGCCTGGGCAACAGAGTGCAAGATTCCATCTCAAAAAAAAAAAAAAAAGGCCAGGTGCAGTGACTCATGCCTGTAATCCCAGCACTTTGGGAGGCTGAGGCAGGTGGATCACCTGAGGTCAGGAGTTCAATACCAGCCTGGCCAACATGGTGAAACCCCATCTCTATTAAAAATTAGCTGGACATGGTGGCAGGCTCCTGTAATCCCAGCTACTCGGGAGGCTGAGACAGGAGAATTGCTTGAACCCAGGAGGCGGAGGTTGCAGTGAGCCGAGATCATACCACTGTACTCCAGCCTGGGTAACAAGAGCAAAACTTGGTCTAAAAAAAAAAAATTGGCAGCTCCTGGGACAGGGGCAGGGAGGTGACGGCCACTCCACCCTGGATGCTGATCTACCATGCTGACCTCTCATTAATGCTAGTTCTGGGAAGGCCTCTAAGATTTTATTTTTTTGAGATAGAGTCTCACTCTGTCGTCCCAGCTGGAGAACAGCAGCCGCATCTCAACTCACTGCAACCTCCACCTGCCGAGTTCAAGCAATGCTCCTGCCTCAGCCTCCCAAATAGCTGGGATTACAGGCGTGCACCACTCTTCCCGGCTAATTTTGTATTTTTATTAGAGACAGGCTTTCACCATGTTGGCCAGACTAGTCTCAAACTCCTGACCTTGAGTGATTCGCCAGCCTCAGCCTCCCAAAGTGCTGGGATTATAGGCATGAGCCACCATGCCTGGCCTAGACTGCCTTTGTATCACGAACAGATTAGCCTCAAGATTAGAAATTATGGTTTAGGAGTGAAGCAGCTGGAGGCTACCAGATTCTGACCGCCCCTCACCCACTCCTAAAATCAGTGCTTGAGACTTTTAAGTTTTTTTTTGGTTGAGTTTTGCTCTTGTCACCCAGGCTGGAGTGCAGTGGTGCCATCTCAACTCACTGCAACCTCTGCCTCCCAGGTTCAAGCAATCCTCCTGCCTCAGCCTCCCGAATAGCTGGGATTACAGGTGCCCACCACACCTGGCTAATTTTTTGTATTTTTAGTAGAGTCAGGGTTTCTCCATGTTGGCCTGGCTGATCCGAACTCTTGACCTCAAATGATCCACCCACCGCAGCCTTCCAACGTGCTGGGATTACAAATGTGAGCCACAACGCCCGGTTGGGATTAGAGTTTTTAAGGACAATTTGGTGGGTAGTGGTCCAGTGAATCAGGAGTCCTGACTGGTTGGCTTGGGGTTGAAGACATTGGAAATCGAAGCTCTTCTTTTCTGCTGAGTCAGTTCCTGGGTGGGGGCCACAGAACTGATTGACAAGTCCAGGTGGGGCCATCCTGTTAGAAATTCAAAACCCTGAAAAGCCATCTCAAAGGGCAGTCTTCGGTTCACCATAGTGATGTCATCGCCAAGAGTGACTGAGGAAGTTGCAAATCTTACGAATTCCGGAATAACAGCTGGTCATACTTAGAATTCCAGCCCCTCTTATTCTGACTTGATGGCTGCTGGCCTTTCATTCATTTTACAAGAACAGCGTAGTTTTTGGGAAGGCCTATTAGATTTAGTTTAAACTACAAATTAAATTCCTTCCCAAGGCTAGTTCTGCCTACACCCAGTAATGGATAAGGACAGTTTAGACGTTAGAAGCAAAATGGAGTTGGTTAGGTCTGATGGGTTTCATTGTCATAATTTCCTTAGTTATGATTTTGCAAAGGCGGTTTCACTGTTCTCCCTCCAGGGGTTGTGGAAAAGGAAGGTTGGGTGTCAGGGAAGGGTCTTTCAGGCCAGAGTGAGGCCTCTGTTCTCGGGGTGAGTGATTGACACCAGAACAGAGCGGTCCCCCCTTTAGACATGGCCTTGTGAGGGCCGGCCTCTGGCTACCCTAAGCACAAGGAGCCTCATTCCACTTATCCTCACCGGAGGCTCCTCTTCATTCAAGGCTGTGGTGCCTGGCTGGACGCGGTGGCTCACGCCTATAATCCCAGCACTTTGGGAGGCTGAGGTGGGCAAATCACGAGGTCAGGAGTTCGAAATGAGCCTGGTCAACACGGTGAAACCCTTTCTGAGAATCGCTTGAACCCAGGAGGCAGAGGTTGTGGTAGATTGAATGAGGTTGTCTCTACTAAAAATACAAAAATTAGTTGGGTGTGGGGGCAGGCGCCTGTAATCCCAGCTACTGGGGTGGCTGAGGCAGGAGAATTGATTAAGCTTGGGAGGTGGAGATTGCCATGAGCGGAGACTGAGCCATTGCACTCCTGCCTGGGTGACAGGGCGAGACTCTGTCTCAAAAAAAAAATGTCTGGGGTGCCCGAGGAAGGACATAGATAAGGACACAAAAGCAACTTTGTTTTTTTTGAGATGGAGTTTCACCATGTCGCCCAGGCTGGAGTGCAGTGGTGCAATCTCGGCTCACTGCAACCTCTCCCAGGTTCAAGCAATTCTCCTGCCTCAGCCTCCCGAGTAGCTGGGACTACAAGCAACTGCCACCACGCCAGGCTCATTTCTGTGTTTTTAGTAGAGACGAGGTTTCACCAGATTGGCCAGGCTGGTCCCAAACTCCTGACTTTCAGCAATCTACCTGCCTCGGCCTCCCAGCGTGCTGGGATTACAGGTGTGAGCCACCACGCCCAGCCAAGCAGCTCTCTTTCCTACATGTCCTGAATTTCAGGCATGGGGACAGCTTCTCTGAAGTCCCCTGAACACAGGACACAGGTGCAGTCATGTGACTTCAGCCTCTAACTCTGCTGTAGCTCCTCTTCTTTTTTTTTTTTTTTGACTAACATTAGCCACAAGATTAGAAATTAAGCTCCTTTTCTTTTTTTTTTTGAGATGGAGTCTCACTCTGTCTCCAGGCTGGAGTGCAGTGGCGCAATCTTGGCTCACTGCAACCTCTGCCTCCCGGGTTCAAGTGATTCTCCTGCCTCAGCTTCCCAAGTAGCTGGGACTACAGGCACGCGCCACCACTCCCAGCTAATTTTTGTATTTTTAGTAGAGATGGGGTTTCACCATGTTGGCCAGGATGGTCTCAACCTCTTGATCTCGTGATTTGCCCGCTTTGGCCTCCCAAAGTGCTGGGATTACACACGTGAGCCACCGCACCCGGCATTAAGCTCCTTTTCTTTTAAACACTGACTTTTTTTTTTTTTTGAGGCAGGTTCCACCCGTGTCATCCAGGCTGGAGTGCAGTGGCCCCGCCTGATCTTGGCTCACTGTGCAGTCTCCACCTGCCAGGCTCAAGGGATCCTCCCACTTCAGTCTCTCGAGTCCCAAGCAGCTGGGACCACAGATGCATGCCACTACATCTGGCTATTTTTTCTTGTATTTTTAGCACAGACAGATTGCTATGCTGCCCAGGCTGGTCTGGAACTCCTGAGCTCAAGAATCTGCCCACCTCGGCCTCCCAAAGTACTGGGATTACAGGCCTGAGCCACTGTGTCCAGCCTTGAGCCTGCATTTTTAACGAGATCTCAGTTGATTTGTATGCACAGTGAACTTTGAGAAGCTCTTGTTTATTTATGTATTTATTTTACTTAACGAGATGGGGTCAAATTCTGTCATCCAGGCTGGAGTGCAGAGGCACGATCTCAGCTTACTGCAACGTCCGCCTCCCAGGTTCAAGTGATTCTCCTGCCTCAGCCTCCTGAGTAGATGGGATTATAGGTGTGGGACACAACACCTGGCTAATTTTTGAATTTTTAGTAGAGATGGGGTTTCACCATGTTGGTCAGGCTGGACTCAAACTCCTGATCTCGTGATCCACCTGCCTCAGCCTCCCAAAGTGCTGGGATTACAGGCATGAGCCACTACTCCTGGCCTCTTTTTTTTTTTTGGTGACAGAGTCTCATGTTGTCACCCAGGCTGGAGTGCAGTGGCGCAATCTTGGCTCACTGCAACCTCTGCCTCCCTGGTTCAAGGGATTCTTGTGCCTCAGCCCCTGCAGTAGCTGGGGTTACAGGAGCCCACCACCACATGGGGCTAAATTTTGTATTATTAGTAGAGACGGGGTTTCAACATGTTGGCCAGGTTGGTCTCGAACTCCTGACTTCAGGTGATCTGCCTGCCTCAGCCTCCCAAAGTGTTGGGATTATAGACATTAGCCACCATGCCTGGCCTGATATTTTTGATTCTTCAGGAAATTATGTCGTCCTCTTAGGAAGCAGAGAACTGAGAGTGGACTGGCCTAAGGTAAAAGGATCCTGCCACAGAGACAAACCTGGGACTGGTTGGAGGACAGAGCTGTCAAATGGCCTCAGCCCAGCAAGCATGGGGCAGAGTCCGCCTGGGGACTCCTGGTGTTGGGATGTGTGGACAAAGCCTCACCAGTGTTGGACCTCCCAGGAGATGGCCGGTATGGCAGCCAGTGACCTCTACAGAGGTCACAGCAGAACCGGGGGCCTGTCAATGGAAAGGACACAAATCCTTTCCACAAATCCAATCCTGTGCATGCAGCTCCCTGACAGCGCCTTGGGGAGTAGGTAGAGGAAGTGGGTTATAACCATAAACATTAAATATTCATCCCAGAGACTGAACTAACTTGGAAGCCTTGACATTTGAATGGAGATGTTGATTCTTGGTATTCACAGTAACTAATGCTCCATAACATCACCAAGAACGCCAGATTCGCAAACGCTGAACATTGTTCCTAGGCGAAATACAAGGGCAGGTTCCTGCAAGCCTGTCACGGCATTTTCATCAACCAATCAGTACACAGCCTGGCTTTATGAGTGTTTCTGTTGGTTGGTTGGTTGATTGAGATGGAGTCTCACTCTGTTGCCCAGGCTGGAGTTCAGTGGAGTGATCTTGGCTCACTGCAACCCCGCCTCCCAGGTACAAGCAATTCTTCTGCCTCAGCCTCCCAAGTAGCTAGGATTATAAACATGCACCACCACGTCCAGCTAATTTTTCTTTCTTTCTTTTTTTTTTTTTTTTTTGAGATGGAGTTTCCCTCTTGTTGCCCAGGATGGAGTACAATGACATGATCTTGGCTAATTTTCGTATTTTTAGTAGAGACGGGGTTTCACCATGTTGGCCAGGCTGGTCTCAAACTCCGGACCTCAGGCGATCTACCCACCTTGGCCTCCCAAAGTGCTGGGATTACAGGCATGAGCCACCGAGCCTGGTCAAGATGCATGCTTTAAAGCCTATCAAAAAGTCTAGATAGGAATGCTGCTCCTATCAAAGCACCAGAACTTTCCTTTTGAAGTGAGAATAGTTGGCACACACAACATTTACACCCGCTTTCACTTGGTAGGAAGAATGGCCCTTATCATAAACACAGAGATTTGTTTAACTGAGGAAGCAGTTTAGAAGTCATGTCAAAACTATGTAATCTGTTTTTAACATTCAAAAGAGTTTCCTCCTCCCCTCATTTAATTTCTTTGGTTTTGTTTTTTAAAACATAAACATTCATTTCCTGCCTAAGAGTACATTTATTGAGAAAGCCCAGCCATGGCCTGATATTCATGTAGTTCTCAACAATTAGGTGAGCCCAGGCTGGAGTGCAGTGGCACAGTCTTGGCTCACTGCAACCTCTGCCTCCCGGGTTCAAGCGAGTCTCCGTTCTCAGCCTCCCCAGTAGTTGGGACTACAGGTGTGTGCCACCACACCACGCTAATTTTTGTATTATTAGTAGAGACCGGGTTTCACCATGTTGCCCAGACTGGTCTCGAACTCCTGACCTCATGTGATCCATCTGCCTCGGCCTCCCAAAGTGCTGGGATTACAGGCGTGAGCCACTGCACCTGGCCGAGGCGAGTTCTATTTGCAACATACTTGCAGAGCATCTTCTGAGTGACTCCACTTGAGAAATGGATACCACTTCCTTTATTTGCCCTGCTGTTGCTGTGTTGTGGTCTCGTCAGTTTCCGTCTCAGAGGCTGACAATCTAAGCCGTGTTTATTCACGGAAGCATCATTGGCTCAGCTGCTGTAAGACAGTGAAAAGAGCTGAGGCATGGGGTTCAGGCCTGTCCCTTTCTCTAACTCGGAGGGTCATCCTGGATTAGTCATTTGTCATCTTCTCGACAAACCTGCTCTCCCTCCTGCCGGCCTGCCTACTGCCTCAGTGTGTGCATCTGTGGGAGGCTAAATAATGGCCCCCGAAGATATCAGGTCCTGATCCCTGGAGCCTGTAAATGTGGCTTTATTCAGAAAAAGGATCTCTGCAGATGTGATTAAGGTTCTTTAGATGGGGAGATTAGCCTGGAGTATCCAGGTCGGCTCTAGAAGATGCAATTAGAAGTGTCAGTATAAGAGGCCAGGCGTGGTGGCTCATGCCTGTAATCCCAGCACCTTGGGAGTCCGAGGTGGGCAGATCACTTGAGGCCAGGAGTTCGAGACCAGCCTGGCAAACATGTCAAAACTCTGTCTGTACTAAAAATACAAAAATTAATGGGACATGGTGGTGCACACCTGTAATCCCAGCTACCTGGGAGGCTGAGGCAGAGAATCGCTTGAACCTGGGAGGTGAAGGTTGCAGTGAGCCAAGATCATGCCACTGCTCTCCAGCCTGGGCAACAGAGCAAAAAAAAAAAAAAAAAAAAGCTTCAGTATAAGAGGGAAGGTGATGAGACAGACACATAGAGAAGGCAATGTGGGGACCGAGTGGAGACCATGCTGGCCTTGAAGGCTGGAGTGATGACAGCAGCCACCAAAGGGCAGACGCGGATTCTCCCTTGGAGCTCGGAGGCCATGTGGCCCTGATGACAGCTTGGCTTTGGCTCAGAGATACTGATTCCAGACTGCTGGCCTCCTGAACTGCGAAAGAGTCAATTTCTCCTAATTGAAGCCACTCAATTTGTGGTAATTGGCAACAGCAGCCACAGGAAGCTAATACTGCATCAGCATCAAGCTAGACATAGAGGAGAATCTATGACCTCCCATTTTCTTCTCGGCCCATAAGGTCCTTTCTCCTCTCGTGGCCTCACCAGGACCACAGCAGTTTCTCCCCTAATCTCCTCTGGCTTCTTCTCCTCCCAGTCCAGCCCCCATGTTGCTGTCAGGAGGGTTTTTCTCAAATGTAGCTCTGGTCACGTTAATCGGCAGTGAAAATCTGTCAGTGGTACAGTCAAGCCTTAAGATGAAGCCAAACTGTTTGGCCTGAAAGGACCCCTCGTCTTCTCCCACTGCCCCCCTCACACTAGCTCCTCACTCATACACAGTCACTCTCCGTCACAGACCCCAACAGCACGCTCTCAGACTCAAACACACAAGCACATGTTTACTCATATATTAACACACCACGTTGTTTTTTTTTGAGACAGAGTCACTATGTTGCCCAGGCTGGAGTGCAGTGGTGTGATCTCCGTTCACGGTAACCTCTGCCTCCCAGATTCAAGCAATTCTCCTGCCTCAGCCCCCTGAATAGCTGGGATTAGAAGCGTGCACCACCAGGCCCAGCTAATTTTTGTATTTTTAGTAGAGATGGGGTTTCACCATTTTGGCCAGGCTAGTCTCAAACTCCTGAGCTCAGGTGATCTGCCCACCTCAGCCTACCAAAGTGCTGGGATTACAGGTGTCAGCCACCAAGCCCTTCTCCCTCCTTCCCTTCCTCCCTTCCTTCCAGTGTGAGCCACCAAGCCCCTCCCTCCCTCTCGTTCTATTGCCCAGGCTAGGCAGCAGTGGCAAGAACATGGGTCCCCTACAGCCTCTATATCCTGGGCTCAAGCAACTGTCCCATGTGAGCCTCCAGAGTAGCTGGGATAACAGGTGGGTGCCACCATGCCTGGATAATTAAAAACAAAAATGTATGTTTTTGTAGAGTCAGAGTCTCAAACAACCGTCCGCCTCAGTCTCCCAAAGTGCTGGGATTACCGGCGTGAGCCACTGTGCCTGGACCACACAATCGCATTCATAGACACACTGGCTCCACACACTGAGCCATGCTGAGCTACTGAGTTCCCCTGTGACTAGGCTGTTTTAGCTTCTCCGACTTTCCTGTGTTCTTGTGATATCTCTCACAGATAGAAAGTAGCCTTAACTGCATGCGAGCACAGGCATGGCACACATTGGTCTGTTCAGTATGGAATACAAAATGGTTGTGTGCAGTGACAACACCTAGAACGCCGTGACCAGTCATCTCATTCCATCCTTACCTTTCTTTTTCCCCGAGACGGAGTTTTGCTCTTGTTGCCCAGGCTGGAGTGCAATGGTGCGATCTCGGCTTCCCGCAACCTCCGCCTTCCGGGTTCAAGCAATTCTTCTACCTCGGCCTTCCGAGTATCTGGGTTTACAAGCACGAGCCACCACGCCCGGCTAATTTTGTGTTTTTAGTAGAGACTGGGTTTCTCGATGTTGGTCAGGCTGGTCTCGAACTCCTGACCTCAGGTAATCCGCCCGCCTCGGCTTCCCAAAGAAACTCGCTGGAATTACAGGCGAGTATTGACCAGCATGAAAAGTGCTGATAGTCTGCTCCCGTTTCTGTTAGCAAACACGCCTGTGCGCAGACGGAGCTTTGGTCCAGTCCGGAGGGGAGGGCGGGGCCGACCCGGAGCCTCCAGGGAACGCTCTTGAGTAACTCGCGCAGGTGGGACCAGTTCCCACCTAGGACCACCGGCTCCACATGGCCGGGCAGATGCAGCCGGCTCCCGCCTCCTCCGACGGGAACCCAGGGAGCCGGTAGGTTCTCACCCTTACAGCGGATCGGCTGAGAGAACGCGGCATTCAGCCGAGAAGCCCCGGGGAGCCCAAGCAGCGGAGCCGAGGCCGCCACGCAGCCCGCGCGGAGAAATCGGATCTGCAGCTCCCGCGCGGGGAAAGGGTGGGTGAGAGACCCCGGGGCTCCGCAGTACCCCCACGGACTTCACAGCTCCTGACCCTCGCGGGCCTCCGGACTAGCGGGCAGCGGCCGAGAGATTCCCCAGCGGCGTGGCGGGAGCCCACGTGGAGCCCACGTGGAGCCCACGGGCTTCCCTGCCCTGAGCCGCTGCAGCTGCAGCCCCCGCCAGCCCGAGTCCCGAGTCCGGCCCGGAGGGCAGCTCCTGCCGGGCCTGGGGTAAAGCCAGCTGAATGCCAGGGAGGGAGCGGGGAGGCCGGGCGCTTTCAGGAGTCAAATAACCCTGCAGCTGCCGCGGGACCCAGACGCTAGCCAACGGCTCGCCCGCCCTGTCCCGCCTGAGCTTTGCGCTCGAAGCCTTGGGAGCAGCCCTCCCGTGTCCATCACAGCCAGCGCCCGAACCCCGGGGGCCTCAGGACAGTCCCCTGGCGTGCCGATTGTCCCCCTAGGTCTTGAGCATGGGGCCAGGGGCCTGGGCGCTGTGCGCGGCCTTGTCCGCCACTGTTGGCGCCTGAACACTCCTCCCCGGGGCCTGAGGTCGAGGTCCCAGCCTGTGGGGTACCATCATAGGCCACCTGCAGGCCAGGGGCCTCGCCTGCCCGCCCAGCCTGTGGCAGCCACCTCCAACACCAGCAGGGACCGCCTGGGTTCCAGAAGGTTGTCCCCCAACTGCGACTGCCCTCACCCACATCACACCAACTGCTCCTGGGCCTGGGATCAACCACAAGCTCAGCTGGGGCTGCCACTACCAGGATCGAGCAGGGCACCTAGAGGACCCCGAATTGTTCCCCTGAATCCATTAACGCCAGAGCCAGCCTACACGGCTCTGGGGTTCAAGAAGAGGCAAGCTCAGGTCACCACTGGGTCCCAAAGACTGGCCCACCTTAGCCTCCTAGTCCCCAGCAACCACAGCCTCCACTAATAACCACACCCTAAGCCACCCAAGAAATCATTCAGAGCCTACGGTACTACCCCAAATCAAATCCAAAGTGCCCCACCTAACCAACACCATATCTACCTTTTCAGGAAGAAGTCCTCCCCTAGGAAGCGATTTCACAAACTTGGAAGAAGCAATTTACACAGGAGGGGCAGATCTCAACAGAAGGACAGGAGAGACATGAAAAAGCAAGGAAATGGGACGCCTCCAAAGGAACCCAGTAATTTTCCAGCAACAGATGCCCAACCAAAAGAAACTGAAAAATTGTCAGAGAATTGGGCATATTAATTTTAACCAAGATTAGGAGGATACAAGAGACTTCTGAAAAAGAAAGGAACAAAATGTCGCCAGGCGCGGTGGCTCACACCTGTAATTCAAGCACTTTGGAGGCCAAGGCGGGCAGATCACCTGAGGTCGGGAGTTCAAGACCAGCCTGACCAACATGGCGAAACCCCGTCTTTAAAAAATTTTTAAAAATAAAAAAAGGAACAAAATGTCAACAGCAATTGTGGATATGGTTGACATAGCTACCAACCAGATACTGAGTTTTCCAGAGTACACAGCAAATATGGAACTGAGGAAATCAATGTATGAAATACAAATTACACTTGAAAGTTTCAATGATAGACTAGATCAAGTAGAAAAAAAAACAACTCTCAAACAAAATCTGAAGCCTTTTTCTCAATTCAAAGAGATTTAAATCATTATACTCTGGCCATTCATGTGAACAAAATCTGCTGGGTTGTTACATTGGGGTCTTGGATAATCATTAAAGGTGAAAATGAAAATAATTTCTTTTTGAGGTAGCCAATTTTGTGAGATTGATTTTTGTTAGGCAGCAGTTATGGAAAGATGATTTAGTTCAGTTAACATTAATAGTACTCACGGTAATCCTAACAGGTGAATGTGGTTCAAAATAAATTGCCAGGGAATTGGCATGGTCTAGAAAAGCCACTCTCTACAACAGATTGCCCACACAGCTATGTGTCAGCCTTCCTCACTGTGAAAGTGACAGACACGGCCAGGCGCAGTGGCTCACGCCTGTAATCCCAGCACCTGGGGAGGCTGAGGCAGGTGGATCACCTGAGGTCAGGAGTTCGAGACAAGCCTGACCAACATGGAGAAAACCCGTCTCTACTGAAAATACAAAATTAGCCAGGAGTGGTGGCACATGCCTATAATCCCAGCTACTTGGGAGGGTGATGCAGGAGAATCACTTGAACCCGGGAGGCAGAGGTTGTTGAGCCGAGATTGCTCCATTGCACTCTAGCCTAGGCAACAAGAGCGAAACTCTGTCTCAAAAAAAAGAAGCATTTTTATTCATCTCCTTTAGGTGCCTCAACTTTTTCTCCCACTCTCAGCTGAAAAGAGATACATCTACCATTTCATCCACTTAGCATATTTTCTTGTTGGTTATGTTAAAAAATTACAAACATAACAATTATGAATGAAAAGTAACTCCATGGCCAGGTGTGGTGGCTCATGCCTGTCATCCCAGCACTTTGGGAGGCCGAGGTGGGTGAATCACAAGGTCAAGAGTTCAAGACCAGCCTGGCCAAGATGGTGAAACCCGTGTCTACTAAAAATACAAAATTTAGCTGGGCATGGTGGCGTGCACTTGTAATCCCAGCTACTCGGGAGGCTGAAGCAGGAGGATCGCTTGAACTCGGGGAGCAGACTTTGCAGTGAGCCGAGATTATGCCACTGTACTCTGGCCTGGGCAACAGAGGAAGACTCCGTCTCAAAAAAAAAAAAAAAAAAAAAAAAGCCATCCTTTCCTTGGGGCTGTGCTACTGTCCAATGCGCGCATAGTGAGGGAAGTACTGCTAACCCTAAACACACCCACATCAACCACAGCTTTGCTTTACATTGGTGCAATTTTTAGAAAAATGAAAACCCGCTTTAAAAAAAAAAAAGAAGAAAACTCCTAAGATGATTAAAACAAACTTGCTTCTACAATGAACCATAAACTCACCATATCTAGTGATTCTGTGCATTAAATCTCTTGAACATGTTTACCAATTTGGTGTTACGAAAACTTTTTTAGAAGCTGTGTATGGGCTGGGCACAATGGCTCAGGCCTGTAATCCCAGCACTTTGGGAGGTTGAGGTGGGTGGATCACCTGAGGTCAGGAGTTTGAGATCAGCCTGGTTAACATGATGAAACCCTATCTCTACGAAAAATACAAAAATTAGCCAAGGCGTGCACTGATTAGTGGGCTGGACCATTACTGGTGCATGCATCTCTAGTCCCAACGACTTGGAGGCTGAGGTGGCAAGATCACTGGAGCCCAAGAGCCTGAGGCTACAGTGAGCTGTGGTCATGCCACTGCATTCCAGCCTGGGTGACAGAGCAACACTGTCTAAAAAAAAAAAGTTGTGTTTGTATTCCACTTTCCAACTGGATATAGTCTCCATATCACGGTCATCTAAATAAATAATGTCTTGGAGAGATTAAATGCTAATAATCTTCCAAAGTATCCTGGGTGAACTGTACACCCATGCTGCTAGCTGTGTATTTGCAAGAGCCAAAAGGTGAAAAAACACCCAAATGTCCATCAACCAATGAATGGATAAAAAAGTGTGGCCTATCTGTAGGACAGAATACTATACTACCTTAAAACGGAAGGAGATGCTGGCCGGGTGTGGTGGCTCATGCCTGTAATCCCAGCACTTTGGGAGGTTGAGGCTGGTGAATCACCTGAGGTTGGGAGTTCAAGACTGGCCTGACCAACGTGGAGAAACCGCATCTCTACAAAAAGCACAAAATTAGCTCGGCGTGGTGGTACATGCCTGTCATGCCAGCGACTTGGGAGGCTGAGGCAGGAGAATTGCTTGAACCCAGGAGGCAGAGGTTGCAGTGAGCCGAGATCACGTCATTGCACTCCAGCCTGGGCAATAAGAATGAAACTCCGTCTCTCAAAAATAAAAATTAAAAAAAGTGAAGGAGATTCTGATATACGCTACAAGGCAGGTGAGCCTTGAGATCATTAGGCTACGGGAAATAAGCCAGTCACGAAAAGACAAAAATACTGTAGGATTCCACTTGTATAAATAAGAGACCTAGAGGAGGTCACAGAGACAGAAAGTAGAATGGTGGCCGTCAGTGGCTGGGAAGGAGGAGTGGGGAGTTGTTAGGTGGGTATAGTGTCAGTCAGAGATCATAGAAAGTTCTGGGGATGAATGGTGGTGATGGGTGCACAAGAATGTGAGTGTATTTAATGCTACTGAACTGCGCTTACAGATGGTTAGGATGGCAAATTTTGTTATATATAAAGATAATTACATAACAGAATAACAAATACAGGGTCATTAAAAACAGGACAGCTTTTATTTATTTATTTATTTATTTATTAGCAAAAATGGGATTTCTCCATGTTGGTCAGGATGGTCTCGACCTCTTGACCTCATGATCCGCCTGCCTTGGCCTCCCAAAGTGCTGGGATTACAGGTGTGAACCATCAAGCCTGGCTGATAACTTTTAAAATTTGAAAAAATCCCCTCTGCGGGAATTGGGTATGTAAATTTAAAAATTAAAAGAAAAGAAAAACCCCCGAGTGACCAGGTAAACCTTTTAGGCTTATAATGAAAATAGCAATGCATTTTTTATTGTAACTACTTTGAAAATATTCACCAGCCACATTTTCGTCTGCCACATTCTTGATTTCCCAATCATGTTTTTTTTTTTTAACTTTCCTTCCTTTTTTTTTTTTTTGAGACCTGAGTCTTGCTCTATCGCCCAGGCTGGAGTGCAGTGGTGCAATCTTGGCCCACTGCAACCTCCACCTCCTGGGTTCAAGTAATTCTCCTGCTTCAGCCTCCCGAGTAGCTGGGATTATAGGCACCTGCCAGCATGCCTGGCTGATTTTTGTACTTTTAGTAGAGACAGGGTTTCACCACGTTTGCCAGGTTGATCTCCAACTCCTGACCTAAAGTAATCCACCTGCCTCGGCCTCCCAAAGTGCTGGGGTTACAGGTGTGAGCCACCGTGCCCAGCCTTTTTTTTTTTTTTTTCTGACAGTCTCTCTGTCGCCCAGGCTGACGTGCAGTGGCACAATCTTGACTCACTGCAACCTCTGCCTCCCCAGCTCACGCAATTCTCATACTTCAGCCACCCAAGTAGCTGGTATTACGGGTGTGTGCCAACACGCCCAGCAAACTTCATAGTGTTAGTAGAGATGGGTTTCACCATCTCTTGATGGTCTTGAACTCCTGACCTCAGGCGATCCACACATCTCAGCCTCCCAAAGTGCTGGGATTACAGGCATGAGCCACTGCGCCCGGCCAAATCTCTTTTTAAAAATTTGAGACAGTCTGTCATCCAGGCTGGAGTACAGTGGCACAATCTCAGCCCACCGTAGCCCTTGCTTCCCGGGCTCAAGCAATTCTTGTGCTTCTGCCACCCGAGTAGCTGATATTACAGGTGTGGGCCAACACACCCTGTGAATTTTTGTATTTGTAGTAGAGATGGGGATTTGCCATGTTGGGTAGGCTGGTTTCAAACACCTGGCCTCAAGTGATCCGCCTGCCTCGGTGTCCCGAAGTGCAGGATTACAAGTGTGAGCCACTGCTCCTGGCCTAGAACTCTTAAAGAAAATGAAGAATGCGTTTTTATTTCCTTTTTTGCATATCCAAGACATTGCACTCAAGTTTCTGAATCTGCCTTACTATTAGGTTGGCGCAAAAGTAATTGGGGATTTTGCCGTTAAAAATTAAAAATGGCAGAAACCACAATTAGTTTGCACCAATCTAATATTTAGGAAAATGGAATGAGAGTTCCACGAGGGTGGGGATTTCCATCTTTTTCATGCATGCTGTCTACGGTCAGCAGCTAGAACAGCGGTGCACACACAGCAGGTGCTCAACCAGTTGGTATTTATTGGGTGAATCAAATGAAAATCACATTCAAGCCAATACACGTGGATTGAACTACTGTTGTATCCTTGGGCTACGACAGCTACAATTCCACAAACTCTGTAAGCGGACACTTGTGAAGGTGGAAAATCTCTCCACTTTACAGCTCTTTGGGAAGTTCTGGGGCCAGGAAATCAGAATTCGATGATAGGATTTTCTCAGCTGAACTCAGGACAGAGCAGTCTGAGCATGACTGGGGCCTTCCTGCAGGTAGAAACACTTCCTCTGCAGTCACAGGGAGAAGAAAACATCAGGAGCTGGATGCAATTTCAGATCTGTACCAAGAAAGACGCTGATTTCACTAGAGCTGTGGCAGCCCCAGGTGGAGGCTGGCTAGGTCATGATTGACATCTCCTCCCGGTCTCTGCTCTCAGACATGGAGTTGATGATGCTTTTTAAATACTTAATGAATTCCATCCGGATCTCCTCAGGGTCATCCTCCAGGTTCGAGTGCACCAGCTTCAGCTTGTTCAAGGGTGGCGCTTGAAAATGAAAATAAGGTTAATTGGGCAAGGAGTCTCAATGAGGGACTCTTTCTAGCTCCCAATAAAATTTCTAGAAGACATTTGTTTAACTTTCTGAAGTTCACAGACCAAGTTGTCTTTCCTGACGCCAGCGAACAGAGAAAGGTTTTGCTATACTGCCACCTGGTGACAGGACGGAAACTTTAGAAACCACCCTCCAGTTCCTCTGTTTTTTCTTTTTTTTTGAGATGGAGTCTTGCTCTGTCGCCAGGCTGGAGTGCAGTGGTGCAATCTCGGCTTACTGCAACCTCGGCCTTCTGGGTTGAAGTGATTCTCCTGCCTCAGCCTCCTGAGTAGCTGTGATTACAGGCATGCAACGTCATGCCCAGATAATTTTTGTATTTTTAGTAGAGACAGGGTTTCACCATTTGGCCAGGATGGTCTCAATCTCTTGACCTTGTGATCTGCCCAACTTGACATCGCAAAGTGTTGGGATTACAAGTGTGAGCCACCGCGCCCCGCCATTCCTCTGTTCTTAAACCAGAAAGGAATAGATTCTCTCTTTCATTTTGTTTTTGAATATTTTCAGTTGTTTTTCAGGATTACGGTGTGACCTCTGGGATGTGTGTGTCATATGTGAATTGGAGGTTTTTCTCCACAAAAGTTCTTTCAGCAAAGAATGCCTCCCCACCAGCCATACCTAAGAATAGCTACACGCAGGATTTTCCCACTCTGTATACTGCTTTGTTTTTATTTTTGAGACAGAGTTTCACTCTTGTTGCCCAGGCTGGAGTGCAATGGCACGATCTTGGATCAGTGCAACCTCCACCTCCCAGGTAAAAGTGATTCTTCTGCCTCAGCCTTCCAAGTAGCTGGGATTACAGGCATGTACCACCACGCCCGGCTAATTTTTGTACTTTTAGTACAGACAAGGTTTCACCATGTTGGCCAGGCTGGTCTTGAACTCCTGACCTCAAGTGATCTGTCTCCCAAAGTGTTGGGATAACAGGCGTGAGCCACCACACCCAGCCTTTTTATTTTTTTGAGATAGTGTCTTACCCTGTCACCCAGGCTGAAGTGCAGTGGTGAGATTTCAGCTCACTGCAACCTCCACCTCCCAGATTCAAGCAATTCTGCCTGAGCCTCCTGAGTAGCTGGGACTACAGGTGCCTGCCATCATGCCCAGCTAATTTTTGTATTTTTAGTAGAGACGGGGTTTTACCACGTTGGCCAGGCTGGTCTTGAACTCCTGACCTCAGGTGATCCACCCGCCTCAGCCTCCCAAAGTGCTGGGATTATAGGCAGGAGACACCATGCCCAGCCAAACCTGGCAATTCTGACTCACATGGAGAGGGCACCAACTGCCGAGGGTGCAGTATGTGCTCAGTAACTGGACGGAGCTGCTGGTTTCTAGGGCATGAGACAATATGTAGGTATCCAAAATGCTCAAGACAAAAGAGGAAGAGAAATTCCAGTTTCCTTACACAAAGACAGGCTTCCTTTGTCATCTCCAGAGCCTGGTTTGTGGTGCGCAATTAGCATGCACTGTGTGTCCTGTAAGGACTGCTGCTGGACGAAACAGGAATACCACATTTCCATTTCCTTCCGGTGGCTTGGGATGTCAGCATTGAAAACGATCACCACTCCATGGGCATCCTTCATCAGGGCTGGCCAGCAGGACTCGAACCTGCAAGGAAGAAAAGGAACAAGAGGGAATGTTAGGTTGTTCTGGTTTTCTTTCTTTCTTTCTTTTTTTGACAGAGTTTTGCTCTTATTGCCCAGGCTGGAGTGTAATGGCGTGATCTCGGTTTATCGCAACCTCTACCTCCAGGGTTCAAGTGGTTCTCTTGCCTCAGCTTCCCAAGTAGCTGGAATTACAGGCATGCACCACCACGCCCAGCTAATTCTGTATTTTTAGTGGAGATGGGGTTTCTCCATGTTGGTCAGTCTGGTCTCAAACTCCCAAACTCAGGTGATTCACCTGCCTCGGCCTCCCAAAGTGCTGGGATTACAGGCATGAGCCACTGTGCCCGACCTAGGTTATTCTGGATTCTAACTGTGGACTTTAAAAAGAATATCTTAGTAATAAAAGTTGGTAGATGAATTCCTTTTTTTTTAAGACACAGGGTCTTGCTTTCTCAGGCTAAAGTGCAGTTGTGGGATCACAGCTCACTGCAGCCTCCAATGTGGGCTCAAGTGATCCTTCTGCCTCAGTCTTCTGAGTAGCTAGGACTACGGGTGTGTACCACATCAATTTTATTTTGTGTAAAGGTTGACAATTTCTTCATTTAAAACATTGTATTATTATTATTATTAATATTACTTTTTTCTGAGACAGAGTCTGGCTCTGTTGCCCAGGCTGGAGATCTCAGCTCACTACAACCTCCACCTACTGGGTTCAAGTGATTTTCCTGCCTCAGCCTCCTGAGTAGCTGGGATTATAGGTGCATACCACCACACTGGGCTAATTTTTGTATGTTCAGTAGAGACGGGGTTTCACTATGTTGGCCAGGCTGGTCTCAAACTCCTGAGCTCAGATGATCTGCCTGCCTCGTCCTGCCAAAGTACTGGATTACAGATGTGAGCCACGGCGCCTGGCCCCTATTTTTTTTTAAAGATGAAGTTTCACCATGTTGGCCAGGCTGGTCTTGAACTCCTAACCTTATGTGATCTGCCAGACTCGGCCTCCCAAAGTGCTGGGATTACAGGTGTGAGTTACCCCACCCAGCCAAGGTCAGCAAATACTTTATCAGGCTCTTCCTATGTGCCAGGAAATATGCTCGGCCCAACTCCATGGTGCCTGGTGGGCAGCTGATTTTATTTATTTATTTTTTTTGAGACAGAGTCTCACTCTGACGCCCAGGCTGGAGTGTAAATGGCAGGATCTTGGCTCACTGCAATCTCCGCCTCCTGGGTTCAAGCGATTCTCCTGCCTCAGCCTCCCGAGTAGCTGGGATTACAGGCATCTGCCACCATGCCTGGCTAATATTTTGTATTTTTAGTAGAGGCAGGGTTTCGCCATGTTGGCCAGGATGGTCTCGAACTCTTGACCTCAGGTGATCCACCCACCTTGGCCTCCCAAAGTGCTGGGATTACAGGTGTGAGCCACCACGCCTGGCCTGGGAAGCTGATTTTAAACCATTTGATGAAGTGACTTTATTTAAAGGAAACATACTTAGGATCTCCACCACAGTCCCACAGCTCGAATTCACAGCCTGTGCCTTTGTTGTTGCTGGTAACATGTGGGTTCTCGAATTCCAGGATCCTGAAAGGAAAAAGAAGAGCGGTAGGCTGGGTGGGGTGGCTCACGCCTGTAATCTCAACACTCTGGGAGGCCCAGGTGGAGGATCACTTGAGGTCAGGAGGTCAAGACCAGCTTGGCCAACATGGTGAAACCCTATCTCTACTAAAAATACAAGAATTAGGCAGGCGTGGTGGTGGATGCCTGTAATCCCAGCTACTCCGGAGGCTGAGGCAGGAGAATTGCTTGAACCCAGGAGGCGGAGGTTGCAGTGAGCAGAGATTGTGCCACTGCACTCCAGCCTGGCGACAGAGTGAGACTCCGTCTCAAAATTAAAAAAAAAAAAAAAGAAGAGCAGCAGCAGCACTAGTAATGAAGCAGCATAACACTTTTGGAATGGCAACAGCAACAAAAGTAGGATGTAGGTGATGGGTGATGGGTGATGGTTGGGCAGTCTTTTTAAATTGTTTTTTTTTTTTTTTGAGACAGGGTCTCACTGTGTCACCCAGGCTGGAGTGCAGTGGCACAATCATAGCTCACTGCAGTCTCCAACTCCTGGCCTCAAGCAATTCTCCTGCTTCAGCCTCCCATGTAGCTGAGACCACAGACAGATGTCAACATACCTGGCTAACATTTTATTTTTAGTTGAGATGGGGGTCTCCCTATATTGCCCAGGGTTCAAGTGATCCTCCTGCTTTGGCCTCCCAGAGCGCGGGTATTAGAGGCGTGAGCCTCCTGCCCAGCCAGTCGGACACTCTTTGAGTCTTTGGGACTCTGATCTGTCAGGGCTCACCTCACTCCTTGGGTTGGGCTGTATTCGGTGATGTCAGAAGATTCTGTCAGAAAGTTGGCCAAAACAGTTTTTCCGCTCTGTGAAAATGAGAACAAGTAAAGGCCTTTGCTGAAAGGCAGAAGGAAACCAAAAAAAAGCACCCCAAGAGGTGTCCTGGAACCCGGTGTGATGCAGTATAGGTCACGGGCACTCGGAGATCATTGGGGTGGTTATAACCTCACTGTCCTGCTCTAGTGCAGTAGGCACAGCCTGGTCCGAGGCCCAGGGAGCATGGGATTAAGGAATTTTTTTTTTTTTTTTTTTTTTTGAGACAGAGTTTCGCTCTTGTTGCCCAGGCTGGGGTGCAATGGCGTGATCTCAGCACACCACAACTTCTGCCTCCTGGGTACAAGCGATTCTCCTGCCTCACTCAGTCTCCTGAGTAGCTAGGACTATAGACATGTGCCACCACGTCTGGCTAATTTTTGTATTTTTAGTAGAGATGGGGTTTCACTATGTTAGGCTGATCTCAAAGTCCTGACCTCAAGTGATTCACCTGCTTCCGCCTCCCAAAGTGCTAGGATTACAGGCGTGAGCCACTGCGCCCGGCCAAGTTCTTTTAGGTCACAGAGAGGATCAAAGTCAGCCTGGGGACTCGTGGCTGGCTAACAATCTCACACAGAGCTGTTTCTCCATCTCCATTATATGAGTAATACATATTGCTTTTTTTTTTTTTTTTTTTTATGACAGGGTCTTGGTCTGTTGCTGAGGCTGGTGTGCAGTGACATGCTCATAGCTTACTGCAGCCTTGATCTGTAGGGCTCAAGTGATCCTTCCACCTCAGCCTCCTGAGTAGCTAGGATTACAGGTGTATGCCACCACACCCAGCTAAGTTTTGTATTTTTGTAGAGATGGGGTTTCCCCATGTTGCTCAGGTTGGTCTCGAATGCGTGAGCTGAAGTGATCGCCCCTCTTTGGCCTTCTGAGGTGCTGGTAGGCATTAGACACTGTTCCTGGCCTGAGACCCCTACAGGGGTGTGTGTGTGTGTGTGTGTTTGTTTACATGGAGTTTCGTCCTGGCCTGAGACCCCTACAGGGGTGTGTGTGTGTGTGTGTGTGTGTGTGTGTGTGTGTGTGTGTGTTTTTAGATGGAGTTTCGTTCTTGTTGCCCAGGCTGAAGTACAATGGCACGATCTTGGCTCACTGCAACCTCTGCCTCCTGGATTCAAGTGATTCTCCTGCCTCACCCTCCCAAGTAACTGGGATTACAGGCGCCCACCACCATGCCCGGCTAATTTTTGTATTTTTAGTAGAGATGGGGTTTCACCGTGTTAGTCAGGCTGGTCTCGAACTCCTGACCTCAGGTGATCCGCCCGCCTCAGCCTTCCAAAGTGCTGGGATTACAGGCATGAGCCGCAGCGCCTGGCATTTTTTTTTTTTTTTAATGCATTTAGCTTCAGTCCATCTGAGCTTTATTTCTGTGGATGATAAGTATACATGTAGATGTGATCCTCACTAGCACTCCCCCGACACACACATGAATAGCCAACAGATCCAGGACCGTATAGTAAAAACCCCAGGCCTCGAGCAACGGCTCACACCTGTAATCCCAGCACATTGGGAGGCTGAGGCGGGAGGACTGCTTGAGCCAGGAGTTGGAGACCAGCCTAGGTACTAGGCAACATAGTGAGACCCTGTCTCTATAAATAATTAACAAATTAGGCCAGGCACGGTGGCTCATGGCCATAACCCCAGCACTTTGGGAGGGTGAGGCGGTCTGATCACTTGAGGTCAGGAGTTCAAGCCCAGCCTGGCCAACATGGTGAAAACCCATCTCTACTAAAAATACAAAAATTAGCCAGGGATGGAGGTGTGGACCTGTAACAGCTAGTAAGGAGGCTGGGACAGGAATCGCTTGAAGCCGGGAGTTGGAGGTTGCAGTGAACCAAGATCATGCCACTGCACTCCATCCTGGGAGACAGAGGACTCAGGAGGACTGCTTGAGCCCAGCGAAGTCGAGGCTGCAGTGAGCTATGATCACACCACTGCACTCCAGCGTGGACGACAGAGCGAGACCCTGTCTCAAGCAGAAGTCCAGACCCACAGACGCATTCATTAGGGGGATCCCAGAAGCAAAGGAAAGAGTCATGACACCTAGGCTGTGGTTCCAATGATGCCACTTAGTACCTTGGGCCTTCGGGGCTCAGTAACACCGGGTTCACTTCCACTACCCCCTCTCGGCAGTGGCTGGAATCAACGTCTAAAAGCACGGAGTTCACAGAAAGGCCGAGGGCACTGGCCGGGATGGGCCTGGTGGGCCCGGGGTCCCGCCTCCCAGACCAGGTGGTTGGGGACATGCCAGGCCCCGAGGCCGGCTCCCCGCTCCCTCTTCCGCGCCGGACCAGGCCTCACCTCGCAAGGCCCCACGAAGAGGATCTTAGCCTTAAGCATCGTAATCCACAGCGGCGTAGCTGACACGAGCCCACCGGAACCGGCGCGCCAGGACAGAGCGCGCCTTGTCCGGTTTCGTTTCCACGGCAACGGCAAGCGGGCCGCAGGGGCCGACGGGACTGGGCCACTTCCGGCGCGCCGGGCGGAAAGTGGGCGCGTCTGCAACGGGGAGCGGGGCGGAGAGAAGTCACAAAGCCCGGGCTGCAGACCCGGTTCTGTAGGGGTTGGTCTCTCTCTATTTCTTTTAGAGACAGGGTCTCACTCTGTCGCCCAGGCTGGAGTTGCAGTGTCGCGATTTCGGCTCACAATTAACCTCCGCCTCCCGGGTTCAAGCTTTTCTCCCGCCTCAGCCTCCCGAGTAGCTGGGATTACAGGCAATGCGCCACCACGCCTGGCTAATTTTGTGTTTTTAGTAGAGACGGGGTTTCTCCATGTTGGTCAGGTTGGTCTCGAACTCCCGACCTCAGGTGATCTGCCCGCCTCAGCCTCCCAAAGTACTGGGATTACAGGCGTGCGCCACCGCGCCCGGCCATCTCCCTCTGTTTCTTTTAGAGACAGGATCTCACTCTGTCGCCCAGGCTGGAGTGCAGTGGCGCGATCTCGGCTCACTGCAGTCTCCAACTTCTGGGCTCAAGCGATCCTCCTGCCTCAGCCTCCCGAGTAGCTGGCACTACAGGCACGTGCCATCACACTCGATTAACTTTTAAAATGTTTTTATTTGTAAGACTGGGTTTTGCTATGTTGCCCAGGGTGTTTTCGAACTCCTGGGCTGAAACGATCCTCCCGCCTCCACCTCCCCAAATTCTCAGACTGCAGGCGCGCTCCACCAGTCTCGGTAGCGGAAAGCAAGACTCCAGGAGGGGGCGGAATGGCCGTTCCCAAATCTTATTCCTCCGAATAATCCCGAGAGCTCAGACAGGCCATACAAATGGCAAGCTGGCCGTGGAACCAGGCCTTGACCCCTTTATCACTGTGGCCATGATGTCGTCCTCTTGGGAGCCGATTTCTCACAGCCATGGCCCAGCTTAGAAAAAGGCAGGGAAACGTCTGGTTTCTGTAAAACGATTCATCACTCGCTATCATTCGTATGATCTAGGAGATACCAAAGGGACGATGGCTGGAATCGTTTAATCAGTGCAGGTGTCTAGAAACATTGCTGCTAAATTCAAACAGGTGAGTCTGAAAATGCAGAGTCAAGCCAGAATTTTGGATAAAGACATGATATTAAATTCCTACCTGCCGAGAGCGCCAGTACAAAATAGGCTAGCCCACAAAAGGGCTGGCATGACAAAAGCTCAAGTCAACACACTATCAAATCTTTAACCTTTGGTAACATAATTACATAACCTTTGTATTGAAAAGAACTGCTCTGCTGGGCGTGGTGGCCCACGCCTGTAATCCCCAGCACTTTGGGAGGCTGAGACGGGTGGATCACTTGAGGTCACGGGTTTGAGATCAGCCTGGCGAACATGGTGAAACCCTGTCTCTACTAAAAATACAAAAATTAGCCTGGTGTGGTAGTGCACACCTGTAATCCCGGCTACTCAGGAGGCTGAGGCAGGACAATTGCTTGAACCTGGGAAGCAGAGATTGCAGTGAGCCAGGATGGTGCCACTGCACTCCAGCTTGGGTGACAGAGCCAGACTCTGTCTCAAAATAAATATATAAAAATAAATAACTTCTGAGTGAATAGGAAGAGTTCTCAATTTCAAGATGTCATTGTTGACTGATTAATATCTTTATTAATAATTGAAATGCAGTGGTGCAATTTCGGCTCACTACAACCTCCACCTCCCGCATTCAAGCCATTCTCATGCCTCAGCCTCCCAAGTAGCTGGAATCAACCTCCTGAGTAGATGGGATCACACTTGTACCTGGCTAATTTGTGTGTGTGTGTGTATGTATGTGTGTGTGTATATATATATATATATATTTTTTTTTTTTTTTTTTTTTGGTCAAGATGGAGTTTCACCATGTTGCCTAGGCTGATCTCTAACTCCTGGTCTTGAATGATCCAACTGCCCCGGCCTCCCAAAGTGCAGGCATGAACAACTGTGCACGGCCTAAGTGGAGTAATTAAAAAAAAAAATTTTTTTTAGACTGTCACCCAGGCTGGAGTGCAGTGGCGTGATCTTAGCTCACTGCAGACTTGACCTTCTGGGCTCAGGTGATCCTCCCACCTCAGCTTTCTAAGTAACTGGGACCATAGGCATGCATCACCATCCCTGGATAATTTTTGTATTTTTAGTAGAGATGGGGTTTTGTCATGTTGGCAAGGCTGGTCTCGAACCCCTGACTTCATGATCCACCCGCCTCAGCCTCCCAAAGTGCTGGAATTACAGGCGTGAGCACCTGCACCTGGCCTACTATGCTCTTTCTCAGGCTGCTTTCTCAACATTTCTTCACTTGTTCACTGTGCTCTTCTGAACACATCAGGATAGCATCTTTTTTTTTCCTTGTCTCTGATTTGAGCCTCACATGACAGCATCTTGATCAGAGAAATTGCAGTAGGCTTGAAGTTCAGCATAATTAGCTTTACATAGTCCTCATTTTAAAATGTCCTTTTTTTTTTTTTTTGAGACAGGGTCTTGCTTTGTTGTCCAGGCTGGGGTGCAGTGGTTCGATCATAGCTCACTGTAGCCTCAACCTGGCCTCAAGAGATCCTCCCACCTCAGCCTCCCAAGTAGCTGGGACTGCAGTTACATGCCCCACATCAGGCTAATTTTTTATTTTTTGTAGAGATGGGGTCTTGTCATTTTGCCCAGGCTGGTCTTGAACTCTTGACCTCAAGTGATCCTCCTTCCTCAGCCTCCCAAAGTGCTCAGATTACAGGTGTGAGCCACTGCGCTTGCCTCTGCTTTGCTGTTTTATACACTGGCTTACAATCTGGATTCACTTTGATGCTTGAATTGCTGTTGATATGACCACTGGGAGCATCTTCAAGCTGGTTTCTGCATCTTTTTAAAATATCTGCCTTTTTTTTTTTTTTTTTTTTTTTGAGGCAGAGTCTTACTCTGTCACCAGGCTGGAGTGCAGTGGCACAATCTTGGCTCACTGCAACCTCTACCTCCCAGGTTCAAACAATTCACCAGCCTCAGCCTCCTGAGTAGCTGGGATTACAGAGTACCCGTTTTGGAGTAAGACAAAAGAGTACTGATTCTGGAGTAAGACAGGGTTTTAGCGTGTTGGTCAGGCTGGTCTCGAACTGCTGACCTCGTGATCCACCCGTCTTGGCCTCCCAAAGTGCTGGGATTACAGAAGTGAGCCACTGTGCCCAGCCTGAAATATCTTTCTGTAGAGCTCTTCCTTTCTTTTTTGGCAGCCCTACATGCTCCCAGGTGGTTATTTTATTAATATTGCTTTGTAACCACCATGTACTATATACATTCTTTTCCATGTATTAAAAAATTAAAAGTTTCAAAAGTCCAAGAAAACTGGAAAAAAAAAAAAAAACTTGTTCCTTTTCACACCTGGGAAAATTGGGGGAAATTTTGCCCCTCCTACTTTTGGCATGAAACAAACACTTAGGTCTCTGGCTCTGGCTTTGGGAGAACCAGTGCCAGGCACATAGATAGGTGCTGGGCCCTGAAGGTGGTTCTGTACAGTGCCTTCGTCCTGGTAGCTTCTAGCCCAGATGGGGAGACCAACTGCAGAGTGCAGCTTGTCAAGTGTTTCAAGTGTTTTCCCATGCACAGGCTTTTTTTTTTTTTCTTTTTTCTTTCTTTTTTTTTTTTTTTTTTAAGACAGAGTCTCACTGTCACCCAGGCTACAGTGCAGTGGCATGATGGCTTACTGCAACCTCCATTTCCCAGTTTCAAGCAATTCTCCTGCCTCAGCCTCCTGAGAAGCTGGGATTACAGGCATGTGCCACCAAGCCTGGCTCATTTTTGTATTTTTAGTAGAGACGGGGTTTCACCGTGTTGGTCAGGCTGGCCTCAACCAGTTCTCCTTTCTATGTGCAAAGATGGTATGTCTCCTTTGTGCTTAGTAACGGTTTTGCATCTTGCCAGGTCCAGAATCCAGGCTTCCTCACCTCGGCGTTTACTTCACTGCACTGGGAGGTAGTTTATGTGCTACATTTCTTTTTTTTTTTTTTTTTTTTGAGATGGAGTCTTGCTTGGTTGCCCAGGTTGGAGTGCAGTGGCGTAATCTCGGCTCACTGCAACCTCTGCCTCCCGGGTTCAAGTGATTCTCCTGCCTTAGCCTCCTGAGTAGCTGGTACTACAGGCACATGCCACCATGCCCCGCTAATTTTTGTATTTTTAGTAGAGACAGGTTTCACCATGTTGGTCAGGCTGATCTCGAACTCCTGACCTTGTGATCTGCCCGCCTCTGTCTCGCAAAGTGCTGGGATTACAGGTGTGAGCCACTGTGCCCAGCTCCATATGCTACATTTCTTTCTTTTCTTTTTTTTGAGACGGACTTTCGCTCTTGTTACCCAGGCTGGAGTGCAATGGCGCGATCTCGGCTCACTGCAACCCCTGCCTCCTGGGTTCAAGCAATTCTCCTTCCTCAGCCTCTCAAGTAGCTGGGATTACAGGCAAGTGCCACCATGCCCGGCAATTTTTGTATTTTTAGTAGAGATGGGGTTTCACCGCCTTCACCAGGATGGTCTTGATCTCTTGACCTCGTGATCCACCCGCCTTGGCCTCCCAAAGTGCTAGGATTATAGGCGTGAGCCACCGTGGCCAGCCCTAAGCTACATTTCTTAACAACACATGACTTCACTGAATGGTCTCATTGGTGTTTGGGTTCACTGATCACAACTCCACACTACAGATGCTCAATAAGTGTTGGTTCTGGGCCAGTGCAGTGGCTTACATATGCAATCCCAGCACTTTAGGAGACTGAATTGGGAGGATCACTTGACACTAGGCGTTTGAGACCAGCCTGGGCAATAAGCAAGATCCTGTCTCTACACACACACAGACACACACAATCAGCCAGGCATGGTGGAATGCCTGTAGTCCCAGATACTGGGGAAGCAGAGGTGAGAGGATCGCTTGAGCCCAGAAGCTTGAGGCTGCAGTGAGCCATGGTTGTGCCATTGCGCTGTAGCCCGAGCTTCAGAACGAGACCCCGGCTTAAAAACATAAGTTAAAAGGGCCAGACACGATGGTTCACTCCTGTAATCCCAACATGTTGGGAGGCCGAGGCAGGTGGATCACGAGGTCAAGAGATAGAGACCATCCTGGCCAACATGGTGAAAACACGCCTGTATTAGAAGTACAAAAATTAGCCGGGTGTGGTGGCGCACGCCTGTAGTCCCAGCTACTTGGGAAGCTGAGGCAGGAGAATCGTTTGAACCTGGGAGGCAGAGATTGCTATGAGCCGAGATCGCGCCACTGCACTCCAGCCTGGCTACAGAGACAAGGGTGTCTCAACAAACAAACAAACAAACAAAAAAAACCAAAAGAGAAAAAAAAAAGATAAAAGAAGTGTCAGTTTCACATTTCCTTTCATAACACGCACGTAGGAACACATACACTTATACGTTCATTTACTCTATAAATATTTAAGTTAATGAATGTTCCCTTAATCTTGCCAAGAACCTTTCGCTTTTGGTTCCAGGTGAGAGAAATAAAAAATCTCAAATGCTTTACATTTCTTCAATATATGTGCTGTATACATTTGGGATGACTATTGTAAACTATTGAAATACTTTGCTTTATGACTTTCGTTTTAATTAGAAGAGGTTGACTTCAGACAGCTTAATACCCAGGCTTTGGTTGTAAAATGAGCAGTAGACCATTAGTGGGGGTGAGAAATTGGTGAACTTAGAATCATTTTTCTCCTCCTCTGATTCAATGCAGTAAAATCTTTCACTCTCAAAAAAAAAGGTAAAGAAATAAGTTTGACGTATTTCAAATCCCGTCTGTAAATTGTTGAAAAGATTTAATATAACCACCGGCCATAAAATCTTTAATTTGAGTTGACCCTCTGTGGTCTCATGATTACACATGCAATTTTTATTATTAAAGAATAAATTGTGGATTTCCCATGACTCCAGGGAATCAAATGCCCTTCAATCACCTTCTCCAGCAACTCGAGGTTCTGAAGCTTTTCCGTTCAACTCTCGAAGAGAGGAATTTCACAAAATGGTATGTAACCTGGAAATATTGTGTTCCCTATGAATGCTGTCATCTTTTTTTTATTTGAAAAAAGGAATAAAGCTCTAGCCAGAGACGATGTCCAGCGAGTTTGGTTTAGGACAAAATCGATGATGTAAAAATTACTTTTCATCAATTCCCATCACAAAGCCTGAGCTATGCTTTCACTATAAAAAACATTTCCCAGCCGACTGAAGATAAGCTTTTGGCAAAGCAGTGAAACAGGGATATGGCTGGACCAGGAGCCTATAGCCGGCATTTGGCCGTGTCCTGTAGAAGGGATTTTGGGAGGTGGTGGTGTGCTGTGGAAAGAGTATCAATTCCGGAGTAAGACAATTTGAAATTAGGTGAGTGAGGCCAGGTGTGGTGGCTCATGCCTGTAATCCTAGCACTTTGGGATGCCAAGGCAGCCAGATCACTTGAGGCCAAGAGTTCAAGACCAGCCTGGCCAACATGGTGAAACTCTGTTTCTACTAAAGATACAAAAATTAGCCAGGTGTGGTGGCAGATGCCTGTAATCCCAGCTACTCAGATGGCTGAGGCAGGAGAATCGCTTGAGCCCAGGAGGCGGAGGCTGCAGTGAGCCAAGATTGCACTGTTTCACTCCAGCCTGGGTGACAAGAGCAAGACTCCATAAAAAAAAAAAAAAAAAAGACATAACTTGAGACTGGGTAATTTATACAGGAAAGAGGTTAAATTGGCTGACAGTCTGCAGACTGTATAGGCTTCTGCTTCGGGGGAGGCCGCAGGAAACTTTCTTTTTTAAGACAGAGTTTTGCTTTTGTTGCCCAGGCTGGAGTGCAGTTGTGCAATTAGCTCACTGAAGCCTCAACCTCCCAGGCTTAAGTGATCCTCCCACGTCAGCCTCCTAAGTGCCTGGGATTACAGGCACACACCACCATGCCCAGCTAGATTTTTTGTAGAGACAGAGTCTCACTGTCTTGCCTAGGCTGGGCTCAACCTAGTGAGTTCAAGCTATCCTTCTGCCTCAACCTCCCAGGTGCAAGGATTACAGATGTAAGCCACTGCTCCCAGCCCCAGCCAATATCTTTTTTCTTTTCTTTTTTTTTTTTTTTTTGAGACAGTCTCACTCCATCACCAGGGCTGGAATGCAGTGTGCAATCTCCACTCATTGCAACCTCCACCTCCTGGGTTCAAGCAGTTCTCCTGCCTCAGCCTCCCAAGGTGCTTGGATTATAGGCGTGAGCCACTGCTTCCAGCCCCAGCCAATATCTTTTTTCTTTTTTTTTTTTTTGAGATAGAGTCTCACTCCATCACCAGGGCTGGAATGCAGCGGTGGGATCTCCGCTCATTGCAACCTCCACCTCCTGGGTTCAAGCAATTCTCCGGCCGCAGCCTCCCAAAGTGCTGGGATTACAGGCATGAGCCACTGCGCCCGGCACCCGGCCAATATCTTGAATACAGCTTCATGAGCAATCCTGAGCCATAACTACGCAGCTAAGTTACTCCCAAGTTCCCGACCCATAGAAAATGTGTAAGATCTGCCGGGCACGGTGGCTCAAGCCTGTAATCCCAGCCCTTTGGAAGGCCGAGGCAGGCGGATCACGAGGTCAAGAGATCGAGACCATCCTGGTCAACATGGTGAAACCCCGTCTCTACTAAAAATACAAAACATTAGCTGGGCATGGTGGCATGTGCCTGTAATCCCAGCTACTCAGGAGGCTGAGGCAGGAGAATTGCCTGAACCCAGGAGGCGGAGGTTGCGGTGAGCCGAGATCGCGCCATTGCACTCCAGCCTGGGTAACATGAGTGAAACTCCGTCTAAAAAAAAAAGAAAGTGTATAAGATAATAAGTGTTTATTGTTCCTTTAGGTTGCTAAGTTTTGGGAGAATTTGTTACACACCAATAGATGATTAACAGAGCCTCAGTTTCTCTCTCACTAAAATGGGGATCCTGGAATTGTTTGCTTGAACCCAGGAGGTGGAGGTTGCAGTGAGCTGATATCATGTCACTGCACTCCAGCCTGGGCAATAGAGTGAGACACTGTCTCAAAAATAAAATAAAACAAAGTAAAAGCTTTGTGCAGTGGCGGTATCGTAGCCAATGAGGTTTATCGGAGGCACGATTATTGCTAATTGAAAACTTTTCCCAATACCCCGCTGTGATGACTTGTGATACAGTCGGCACTGGCAATTTTTGAAAGTCTCTACGGAGACTGATTAAAAAAATAATAATAATAAAATAAAATGTGGATCCTAAACCAGATCCTGTAGGGTGGTTAGGAGGATTGAATGTGATGAGGCATGCAAGGTTTTTAGTCTAATTCCCAGCACGTGACAGATGGTTGATATCTGATAGCTGTGATCACTTATAGCACTCACAGGCCTTTAGAACATTTTCGTGATGCTTTTGACTAATGTCTCCACACCCACAGAATTTTCCCACTGCATTTTTGTTTTGTTTTTGAGACAAAGTCTTGCTCTGTCGCCCAGGCTGCAGTGTAGTGGCACAATCTCGGCTCACTGCAACCTCCGCCTCCTGGGTTCAAGTGATTCTTCTGCATTAGCCTCCCAAGTAGCTGGGACTAGAGGCCCATGCCATCACGCCTGATTAACTTTTTGTATTTTTAGTAGAGACGGGGTTTCACTGTGTTAGCCAGGATAGTCTCGATCTCCTGATCTCGTGATCCACCAGCCTCGGCCTCCCAAAGTGCTGGGATTACAGGCATGCGCCACCACACCTGGCCAATTTTTTTTTTTTTTTTTTTTTTTTTTTTAAGAAATGATCTGTCTCTGTTACCCTGTCTGGACTTCCGGTGGTGTGATCTCGGCTCACTGCAACCTCCACCTCTGGGTTCAAGCAGTCCTCCCACTTTAGCCTCCCACATGTACATGCCATCATGCCCAGCTAATTTTTATATTTTTTGTAGAGACAGGATTTCACCATGTTGGTCAGGCTGGTCTTGAACTCCTGACCTTAAATGATCCCCCCGCCTTGGCCTCCCAAAGTGCTTGGGTTGCAGGCGTGAGCCACCATATCCAGTAACGCTTGCTTTCCTAATGCCATTTCAAATTGGTTGCATTACTCCTTTTTTTTTTTTGAGACAGAGTCCTGCTCTGTCACCAGGCTGGAGTGCAGTGGCACGATCTCAGCTCACTGCAACCTCCGCCTCCTGGGTTCAAGTGATTCTTCTGCCTCAGCTTCCTGAGTAGCTGGGATTACAGGAGTGTGCCACCATGCCTGGCTAATTTTTGTATTTTTAGTAGAGACGAGGTTTCACCATGTTGGGCCAGGATGGTCTCAATATCCCAACCTCAGGTGATTCACCAGCCTCAGCCTCCCAAAGTGCTGGGATTACAGGTGTGAGCCACCACACCTGGCTTTTGAGTCAGGTTTTAATCTGATATTTAACCAGAATAATTCTAGAGTCTTCTTTTTTTTTCACTGAATAAATGCTGCCTTCATACAAAGCTGTTTTATTTTATTTTTATTTTTTGTTTTTGAGATGGAGTCTCACTCTGTTGCCCAGGCTGGAGTGCAAATGGAGGTATCTTGGCTCCCTGCAATCTCTATCTCCCAGGTTCAAGCAATTCTCCTGCTTCAGCCTCCCAAGTAGCTGGAAGTACAGGTGTGCACCATCACGCTGACTAAATTTTGTATTTTTAGTAGAGACGGGGTTTCGCTATGTTGGCCAGGCTGGTCTTGAACTCCTGACCTTGGGTGATCTGCTCAACTCAGCCTCCCAAAGTGCTGGGATTACAGGTGTGAACCACCACACCTGGTCTCTATTTATTTATTTTTTTTCTTTCTTTTCTTTTTTGAGACTGAGTCTCACTTTGTTACTGAGGCTGGAATGCAGTGGCGTGATCTCTTGGGTTCAAGCAATTCTCTGCCTCAGCCTCCTGAGTAGCTGGGATTACAGGCGACTGTCATCACACCCAGCTAATTTTTGTATTTTTAGCAGAGATAGGGTTTCACCATCTTGGCCAGGCTGGTCTTGAACTCCTGACTTTCTGATCCACCCGCCTCAGCCTCCCAAGTCTTGGGATTATAGGTATGAGCCACCATACTTGACCTCTGTGACTGTATTTTTTAAAGTATTTTATTTGTATAAAAAAATAAATAGAGGCCATGCGCAGTGGCTCACGCCTGTAAACCCAGCACTTTGGGAGCCTGAGGCAAGCAGATCACCCGAGGTTGGGAGTTCAAGACCAGCCTGACCAACATGGAGAAATTTCGTCTCTACTAAAAAAATAGAAAATTAGCTGGGCGTGGTGGCGCATGCCTATAATCCCAGTTACACAGGAGGCAGAGGCAGGAGAATTTCTTGAACACAGAAGGCAGAGGGCAGTGAGCTGAGATCACACCATTGCACTCCAGCCTGGGTGACAGAGTGAGACTCCATCTCCAAAAAAAAAAAAAAAAAAAAAATACCCACAAAAATAAAACATTTAGTAGTTTCTCATCAAAGACACATTATATCTAAGTACATGTCAACATTACATGGACCAGTCCATGACTGAACTGAGCGTGGAAGTTTCCTTTTCGTCATGTGATGGCCACACTGAAGGACGACACACTTGGGTGTGGAGCAGCGCTGGGCGATTTTGGCAGCCCCTCTAGGAGAAATGTTTTGGGAAAGACTCCTTTTCCACACAAAGCATCCCAGCCACCCGAGCAGACCCAATCATGGGCCTTCATCTCATCTGAAGTACCCTGGGAATCCACAGAACACTTCCTACATCCTTTGTCTTCAAAGCACTTTGCCACGGTTATCTAATCAATCTCCAGAGGAGGTTTTGGAAGCGAGGATGGTTTTCGTCAAGTTATAGTGCCTATGAGTCAGGACAGCACAAGACAATGCCACCAGGAGCAGGAGGCAGTTTCCTGTGACTTTCTCCCCATCCGCTGCCCCTGGGAGAGTCCCCTGCTTTGTCCCAGCCTCCGCCTGTTCCCTTCAAATCTCTTGGTCGAAATTGGGGCAGGAAGTCATGTTCCCTAGTCTGTGAGCTGAAAGCCCTCATCGGTAGCCATTGCCAACAATGAGGTTTCGTTCAACCTAAACACTACCCAATGAGGTTTCGTTCAACCTAAACACTACCAATGTGACTTAGGGTAAGTCTAAGTATTGTTTTTTTTTGTTTGTTTGTTTTTTTTTTTGAGACAGAGTCTTTCGCTGTCACCCAGGCTGGAGTGCAGTGGTGTGATCTCAGCTCACTGCAACCTCCACCTCCTGGATTCAAGCAATGCTCTGCCTCATCCTCCCGAGTAGCTGGGATTACAGGTGCCCGCCATCACATCCGGCTAATTTTTGTATTTTTAGTAGAGACGGCCTATCACCATGTTAGTCAGGCTGGTTTTGAACTCCCAACCTCGTGATCCACCTGCCTTGGCCTCCCAAAGTGCTGGGATTATAGGTGTGAGCCACCACGCCGGGCCAAGTAGCTGGGATTACAAGCAGGTACCACCAAACCCAGCTAATTTTTTGTATTTAGTAGAGATGGGGTTTCATCATGTTGGTCAGGCTGGTCTTGAACTCCTGACCTCAGGTGATCCACCTGCCTCAGCCTCCCAAAGTGCTGGGATTACAGGTGTGAGCCACTGCACCTGGCCTAATATTTTATTTATTTAAATTAAAAAATATATAGAGATGGGGCTGGGCTAGGCGGCTCATGCCTGTAATACTAGCACTTTGGGAGATGGGAGGATCGCTTGAGCTCACAAGTTTGAGACCAGCCTAGTCAATGTGGCAAAACCCCGTCTCTATAAAAAATGCAAAAATTAGCCAGGTATCGTAGTGAATCCATGTAGTTCCAGCTATTTGAAAGGTGGAGGGTGAAGGATCACGTGTGCCTCAGAAGTGGAGGTTGTATGAGCCAAGACTGTGCCACTGCACTCCAGCCTGGGCGACAGAGTGAGACTCTGTCTTAAAAAAAAAAAAAAAAATTCACTCAGGCAAACCAACCAACCATCCAATGAACCAACCAATCAAATAAACCAAACACAATGGCTCACGGCTATTACCCCGGCACTTTGGGAGGCCAAGGCATGTGGATTGCTTGAGGCCAGGAGTTTGAGACCAGCCTGGCCAACATGGTGAAATCCCATCTCTACTAAAAGTACAAAACGTAGCCAGGCGTGGTGGCATCTGCCTGTAATCCCAGTAACTTGGCAGGCTGTAATCCCAGTTACTCGGGAGGCTGAGGCACGAGAATCGCTTGAACCTGGGAGGCAGAGGTTGCAGTGAGCGGAGACTGTGCCACGGCATCCCAGCCTGGACTCTGTCTCAAAAATAAACAAAACAAAACAAAAAAGAAAAAAACAAACCAAACAGCCGCAGCAACAACAATAACAAAATGGCTTGATTTAGTCAGTTCAGTGCTGTCAGAAAAACTTCACAGTTCAGGCTGGAGCGTGGCTGTTTCCGCTGTCATTGGGCGGGTTGCTGTGACAGGCAGTGATAAAGGTGCATGGGTTTAGATCTCTGCAGCCAGATGGCCTGAGTTCAAAGCTTGACTCCGCCACTTCCCAGATGGGTGACGTCGGACTGGTTACTTAACTGCTTTGTGCCTCAGTTTTTCTGCCTGTAAGATGGCCATAATAACAACGCCCTTGCTGGGCATGGTGGCTAACACTTGTGATTCAGCACTTTGAGAGGCTGAGGCAGGCGGATCGCTTGAGGCTAGGTGTTCAGGACCAGCCTGGCCAACACGGCAAGACCCTGTCTCTACTAAAAATACAAAAAAATTAGCTGGGCATGTGGCACAAGCCTGTAATGCCAGTTACTCTGGAGGCTGAGGCAGGAGGATCACTTGAACCTGGGAGGTGAGGTTGCAGTGAGCTGAGATCACGCCACTGTACTCCAGCCTGGGCAACAGAGTGAGAGTCTGCCTCAAAAAAACAAAACAAAACAAACAAACAAAAACCTGCTTTGTGGGATTCCTTTATAAAAAAATGTATATATTTTTGAGTCTGACTCTCACTCTGTTGCCCAGGCTGGGGTGCAATGGCGCAATCTCAGCTCACTGCGAACTCCGCCTCCCAGGTTCAGGCGATTCTCGTGTCTCAGCCTCCCGAGTAGTTGAGATCACAGGAGCCCGCCACCACGACCAGCTAATTTTTGTATTTTAGTAGAGATGGGTTTCACCATGTCAGCCAGACTGGTCTCGAACTCCTGACCTCAGGTGATCCTCCTGCATTGGCCTCCCAGAGTACTGGGATTGCTGGCGTGAGCCACCGTGCCCGGTGTCAAATAAGAATTTGCCAAACCTCTCTGTCTTTCTTTATAACTGGCTGGTGATAGACATGAGGTGATGTTGCGCATCAGTATCTCATTTCCCTGGGCACACAGGCCTGTCTGTTGTCCTGTGGGGCTGGGTGCATCGTTCCGGTGGCCATGTAAGACAGTGCACACTGCTGACTGACGATCTGTTCCAGGATCTGATGCAGGGCCGGTGAGCCCTCAAGTGGAGCATAGCCCACAAGTCTTCTCGGCTTTGCCCAGGAAAGAATTCAAGGAGAAGCCAGAGGTAGAAGAAAACAGCGTTACTGAAGAGGCAGGGCTACCCCGTAGGCAGAGAGCAGCAGCTCAGGGCAGCTCTGCGGTCATGTGTATACCCACTATTTTTTTTTTTTTTTGAGATAGAGTTTCGCTCTTGTTGTCCAGGCTGGAGTACAATGGCTTGATCTTGGCTCACTGCAACCTCTGCTTCCTGGGTTCAAGTGATTCTCCTGCCTTAGCCTCCCGAGTAGCTGAGATTACGAGCATGCACCACCACTCCTGGCTAATTCTGTATTTTTAGTAGAGATGGGTTTTCTCCATGTTGGTCAGGCTGGTCTCGAACTCCCGACCTCAGGTGATCCGCCCGCCTCAGCCTCCCAAAGTGCTGGGATTACAGGCGTGAGCCACTGCGCCTGGCCTTTTTTTTTTTTTTTTTTTTTTTTTTTTTTTTTTTTTTGAGACTAAGTCTTACTCTGTTTTCCAGGCTGGAGTGCAGTGGGAACCCCTGTCTCTACTAAAAATACAAAAATTTGTCAGGCGTGGTGGCAGGTGCATGTAGTACCAGCCACTTGGGAAGCTGACACAGGAAAATCGCTTGAACCTGGGAGGAGGAGGTTGCAGTGAGTGATATTGCACCACTGCACTCCAGACTGCTGACAGAGTAAGACCCTGCCTCAAAACAATAACAAGAGAAAACTGGGTATTGCCAGGCGCGGTGGCTCACACCTGTAATTTCAGCACTTTGGGAGGCAGAGGCAGGTGGATCACCTGAGGTCAGGAGATCGAGACCAGCCTGACCAACAGGGTGAAACCCCGTCTCTACTGAAAAAATACAAAATTCCCTGGGCGTGGTGGTGCGTGCCTGTAATCCCAGTTACTCGGGAGGCTGAGGCAGGAGAATCGCTTGAACCCGGGAGGCAAAGGTTGCAGTGAGCTAAGATTGCACCACTGCACTCCAGCCTGGGCAACAAGAGCAAAACTCCATCTCAAAAAAAAAAAAAGATTTAAAGGAATCCTCCCTAAACATATTAAACCTCATACATGCACACTAGCTATTTGCAGGGCAGGTATTTCTCTAGTCTGTTTACCTTTGATTGTACTGCACAATACAATCAAGCCACTTCCTGGCTCTCCCGTGGTTCTAAATTGTAGTGCTCTTAAATGCCTTTCTTTGCAAGTTTGCTTGCCTACAGAGAACGACTGGTTCATAAAACAGCATGCTATGCTGGCATCTGGCCAGGTTTTCAGTCACGAAAATCTAACATTGATGGGCCCCTTTCTGTGTGCCAAGAGCTGAGCTGAACACCTTGGATGAGTTAGTACATGTATCCTCCAAATAATTCCACAGGCTGGGTGGGGTGGCTCACCCCTGTAATCCCAGCACTTTGGGAGGCTGATGCGGGAGGATCACCTGAGTTCAGGAGTTCAAGGCCAGCCTGGTCAACATGGCGAAACCCTGTCTCTACTAAAAATACAAAACTTAGCTGGACGTGGTGGTGCATGCCTGTAATTGCAGCTACTTGGGAGGCTGAGGCAGGAGAATCGCTTGGACCCAGCAGGTGGAGGTTGCAGTAAGCTGAAATCGCGTCACTGCACTCCAACCTGGGCAACAGAACAAGACTCTATTTCAAAAATAAAATAAAAGGCAGTGGGGAAGGGAATGTATGTTTTGTCAACAACCAGGGAGGAAGAGGGGAAGGCCAGTCATGTTTCCTGAGTGGCTTTGTGTTGATACCAAGACCCAGTAGAAAGAGCATGAAAAGGTTCCACTTGATAAAACCTTGTTGCAATTTACTGTTATGAAGTGTCTGTTTGAAGTTGAAACAAGTTCTAGATAAGCCCTTTGCTGAGCAACCGGAAAACAGGCAGGGATAAAGCAGTTAGACTGGAATGCTGATTAGAATCATTAATTAAGACCATGAAAGTCCTGTGGAGTTACCTTCCATTGGAAACCTAGATGACTGTGGAATTAAAGGCTTTGGTGTTGTGGTGGGGCGGGGTGGGGGGGGTGGGGGGTGGATTCGGGGTTGTGGGCGGGGCAGCAGGAAATCCTTTCATGCTAAAGAGAGCCAAAGATGGTTTCAAGGATTTTTAAATTAAGGCATTATTAAAGCTGAGGCTTTAGTTATGACCAGAACACCCTGACAATGTAATCAAAATCTTATGGGGAGGAGGGGACTGAGGAGGGAGCCCATTTGGTTTCCAAGCCCCATGCAGCTGTTTGGTCCCACTCCAAGATGCCTTCAGGCTGGTTGCTGTGGCCTCCCAGAGCCACCCAGAGTGACACTGCCATAGGGAAGCAGCCCTCTAGCTCAGTGTGTGCCTCTTGGGGCCACCTGGAGGCTGCCACCTGCTGCTTCTTTTGATCTCTTTTTTTAATAGACACAGGGTCTTGATATGTGTCCCAGGCTGGTCTTGAACTTCTGGACTCAAGCAGTCCTCCTGCCTTGGCCTCCCAAAGCGTTGGGATTACAGGCACAGGCTCCTGCACTCGGCCATCAAATCTCTCTCTGACTTCCCTGCTGTCCCCTCCCTTCAGTCCCTCCAAGGTGTCCTCACAGAACTGCAGCTCAGACGCTGATTACAGGGTGCTCTGGGAAACCTTGTTTTTTTTTTTTCGAGGTGGAGTCTCAGTGTATCACCCAGACTGGAGTGCAGTGGTAATTCTCGTGTTTCAGCCTCCCAAATACCTGGGATTATGGGCACGAGCCACCTCGCCCTGCTAATTTTTTTTTTTTTTTTTGGAGATGAGTTTTTGCCATTTTTGGCCAGGCTGGTCTCAAACTCTTGACCTCAGGTGATCCACCCACCTCGGCCTCCCAAAGTGCTGAGATTCAGGTGTGAGCCACTGTGCCCAGCTATTAATTTTTGTATTTTTAGCAGAGATGGGGTTTTACCATGTTGGCCAGGCTGGTCTTGAACTCCTGACCTCAGGGGAACCATCCCCCCTCAGCCTCCCAAAGTGCTGGGATTACAGAAGTGAGCCACTGCACCCGGCCTGGGCAACTTTCTTAACCTCTCTGAACTTCAGTTTCCTTCTCTGTAAAGTGGAAAGAATTCTTTCACCTTGGGGCCACTGAGAAAATTCACACCTTGATGTATTCAGATATATAATATTTGAAAAGGGAGCTGGGCACAGTGGCTCATGTCTGTAATGCCAGCACTTTGGGAGGCCAAGGCAGGAGGATTGCTTGAGGCCAGGAGTTCAAGACCAGCCTGGGCAACATAATGAGGCCCTGCTTCTACAAAAAATTTTAAAATTAGCCAGGTGTTGTGGTGCCCTGTGGTCCCAGCTACTCAGGAGGCTGAGGTAGGAGGATGGCTTGGGCCCAGGAGTTTGAGGCTGCAGTGAGCCTTGATTGCACCATTGCGCTCCAGCCTAGGTGACAGAGTAAGACCCCATCTTGAAAGAAAGAAAGAACGTTTCAGAACACGTGGGAAAGGGCAATAAAGAAAAATTAAAAAGGGGAAAAAAAGAGAGAAGGAAGGAAAGAGAGAGAGAAGAGAAAAAAAAGTGAAAAAGAGGCTGAGCATAGTGACTCACCCCTGTAATTCCAGCTCTTTGGGAGGCTAAGGTGGGTGGATCACTTGAGGCCAGGAGTTCAAAATCAACCTGACCAACATGGCAAACCCCCATCTCAACAACAACAACAAAAATAAATGCGCACCTGTACTCCCAGCTACTCCGGAGGCTAAGACATGAGAATCGCTTGAATCTGGGTGGTAGAGGTTGCAGTGAGCCGAGATTGCACCACTGTGCTCCAGTGAGACTCCATCTCAATTAACAACAAAGAAAGGGCCAGGCAAGGTGGTTCATGACTGTGGATAATCCTAGTGCTTTGGGGGGCTGAGGCGAGGGGATCACTTGAGGTCAAGAGTTCAAGACCAGCGTGGCCAATAAGAAGAAACCGCATGTCTATTAAAAATACAAAAATTAGCTGGGTGGGGTGGCTCACCCCTGTAATCCCAGCACTTTGGGAGTTCAAGACCAGCGTGGCCAACAAGAAGAAACCGCATGTCTACTAAAAATACAAAAATTAGCTGGGTGTGGTGGCAAGTGCCTGTAATCCCAGCTACTTGGGAGATTGAGGCAGGAGAATCTCTTGAATCTGGGAGGTTGAGTTTGCGGTGAGCCGAGATCACACCACTGCACTCCAGCCTGGGCAACAGAGTGAGCCTCCGTCTCAAAAAAAAAAAAAAAAAAAAAAAAAATTTAGCCAGATGTGGTGCTGCATACCTATAATTCTAGCTACTTAGGAGGCTGAGGTGGGAGGATCACTTGAGCCTGGGAATTCAAAGCTGTAGTGAGCCATGACCATGCTACTGTACTGCCTGGGCAACAACGAAACTCTGTCTCAAAAGAGAAAAAAAGGAAAAAGAGGAGGAGGAGAAGGAGGAGAAAGGAAGGAAGGAAGGAAGGAGGGAAGGAAGGAAGGAAGGAAGGAGGGAAGGAAGGAAGGAAGGAGGGAAGGAAGGAAGGGAAGGAAGGTAGGAGGGAAGGAAGGAAGGAGGGAGGGAAGGAGGGAAGGAAGGAGGGAAGGAAGGAGGGAAGGAAGGAAGGAGGGAAAGAAGGAAGGAAGGAAAGAGGGAAAGAAGGAAGGAGGGAGGGAAGGAAGGAAGGGAAGGAAGGAAGGAGGGAAGAAAGGAAGGAAGGAGGGAAGGACGGAAGGAAGGAAGGGGGAAGGAAGGAAGGAAGGAAGGGAAGGAAGGAAGGAGGGAAGGAAGGTAGGAGGGAAGGAAGGAGGGAAGGAAGGAAGGAGGGAGGGAAGGAGGGAGGGAAGGAGGGAAGGAAGGAGGGAAGGAAGGAAGGAGGAAAGGAAGGAAGGAAGGAGGGAAGGAAGGAAGGAGGGAAGGAGGGAAGGAAGGAAGGAAGGAGGGAAGGAAGGACGGAAGGAAGGAAGGAGGGAAGGAAGGAAGGAAGGAAAGAAGGGAGGGAAAGAGAGAAAACAAAAGCCTTTATATTCAAAGTTGTGAGTAAAATGAAAGAATGAGCAGCGAGGGTTTGCGATCTCAGCTCACTGCAACCTCCACCTCTGGGGTTCAAGTGATTCTCCTGCCTCAGCTTCCCAAGTAACTGGGATTACAGGTGCCTGCCACCACACTCGGCTAATTTTTTTGTATTTTTAGTAGAGCTGGGGTTTTATCATGTAGGTCAGCCTGGTCTCAAATTCCTGGGCTCTAATGATCTGTCTGCTTCAGCCTCCAAAAGTGCTGGGATTACAGGCGTGAGCCACCTCGTCTGCCCTGTAAAGATTCTTAGATCTAATTTCCAGCTCCTGATCTCCTGATTTCCCAAGGTGCTGCGTTCCCTCTGTTTGTCGCCGTCCCCTGATCCAGATCCACGGCCTGCCTTCTCTGCCCTGCTCTGAGCCCTGGGAGGCTGAGCCCGATGGATCACATGGTCTGGCTGCCTGCTCATTGCACTCTGCGGTGCATTTAGCCAGCGGGAGGGATCAAGAGCAAAGGTCTGGAGGAGAGTGAGCTTCAGATTAGAGTCTTCCTTCCTTTCTCCATCCAGCTTCTGAGGCCAAGTCTCTGGCCATAGCGCGCACCCCTCCAAAGACTGCAGCTCTCACTGCCCCTCTACAGCACCCTCCCATTCCTCCTTCGCTTGCTTAGCTCTGTCTGCACTACTGTAAGGCCGGCCTGCCTTCCTTCCTTCCTTCCTTCCTTCCTTCCTTCCTTCCTTCCTTCCTTCTTTCTTTCTTTCTTTCTCTCTTTCTCTCTCTCTTTCTTCTTTCTTTTCTTTTCTTTTCTTTCTTTCTTTTTGAGGCAGAGTCTTGCTCTGTCACCCAGGCTGCAGTGCAGTGGCACGATCTGGGCCCACTGCAATCTCTGCCTCCTGGGTTCAAGTAATTCTCTACCTCAGCCTCCCAGGTAGCAGGGACTACAGGGGTGTGCCACCATGCCCAGCTGATTTTTCCATTTCTTAGTAGAGACAGGGTTTTGCCATGTTAGCCAGGCTGGTCTCGAGCTCCTGACCTCAGGTGATCTGCCCACCTTGGCCTCCCAACTGCTGGAATTACAGGCATGAGCCACCACATAGTCCACTGGGTTTTTGTTGTTGTTTTTAAGAGATGGGATGTTGTTTTGTTGCCTACACTGGAGTGCAGTGATGCAATTACAGCTCACTGCAACCACAAACTCCTGGGCTCAAGTGATCCTCTTACCTCAGCCTCCAGAGTGGCTGGGGCTACGGGCATGCACCACCATGCCCAGCTAGTTTTTTAAATATTTTGTAGACATGGGGTCTCACTATGTTGCCCAGGCTGATCTCAAGCTCCGTGTCTCAAGCAATCCTCCTGCCTCAAAGTCCCAAAGTCCCAAAGTCCTGGGATTACAGAAGTGAGCCATCATGCTCAGCCTTCTGACCACTGATAATGAGAAAAACCTTTGAATATGTTTATTTTAAGGGCTGAATGACTAGCATCAATAGTTTGCTCCAGCAAGATTTGATTAGGAAAACTTCTTAACCAGGCATCTGACAAAAAAAAAAAAAAGAAAAAAAAAAGAAAGAAGCTGTGCAATCCACAAAGAACACTGATCCAAAGAGATAAAAATGGCCAGGCATGGTGGCTCACACCTGTCATCCCAGCACTTTGGGAGGCCAAGGTGGGTGGATCACTTGAGGTCAGGAGTTCAAGACCAGCCTGACCAACATTGCGAAAGCCTGTCTCTATTAAATATACAAAAATTAGCTGGGCATGCGTGGTGTACACCTGTAATACTGGCTACTCAGGAGGCTAAGGCGGGAGAATCGCTTGAACCTGGGAGGTGAGGTTGCAGTGAGCTGAGATCACACCACTACACTCCAGCCTGGGCAACAGAGCGAAATTATGTCTCGGAATAAAAAAAAAAAAAAAGTCTGGGCACAGAGGCTCATGCCTGTAATTCCAACACTTTGGGAGGTGGGTGGATCACTTGAGGTCAGGAGTTTGAGACCACCCTGGCCAACATGGTGAAACCCTGTTTCCACTAAAAATAAAAATAAAAAATTAGCTGGGCATGGTGTTGCATTCCAGCCTGGGTGATAGAGCAAGACCCTGCTTCAAAAACAAACAAATAAATAAATAATTTAAAAAAAATCTGGAAATGGGATCTCCAGACATTAAAGCCCTTTAATGCAATCCAATAAGAAAAAAATAGCACCATCCACAAATAATTTTGTCAAAAAAAAAAAAAGGCTAGGCATGGTAGCTCACACCTGTAATTCCAGCACTTTGGGAGGCTGATGCAGGTGGATCACTTGAGCCCAGGAGTTTGAGATCAGCCTGGGAGATGTGGTAGAACCCTGTCTCTACAAGAAAAAGAAAGTAGAATTAGCTGGGTGTGGTGGCATGCACCTGCAGTAACAGCTACTTGGGAGGCTAAGGTGGGAGGATCTCTTGAGCCCAGGAGGCAGAGGTTGCAGTGAGCTGTGATCATGCCATTGCACTCCAGCCTGGGCAACAGAGTGAAACCTTGGCTCAAAAAAATAAGAATATGGCCAGGCGCAGTGGTTCACACCTGTAATCCCAGCACTTTGGAAGGCCAAGGTGGGTGGATCACTTGAGGTCAGGAGTTGGAAACCAGCCTGGCCAACATGGTGAAACCCTGTCTCTACAAAAAATAAAAAAAGTTAGCCAGGTGTGGTGGCGTGTGCCTGTAATCCCAGCTACTCAGGAGGCTGAGACAGGAGAATTGCTTGAACCTGGGAGGCCGAGTTTGCAGTGAGCAGAGATTATGCCACTGTGCTCCAGCCTGGGTGACGGAGCAAGACTCTGTCTCAAAAAATAAGAACAAGAAGAAGAATAAATTATATATATGAAACCTCAATCTAATCAAGCCTCTACCTCTAATTATGGATTTGTAGGAAATACCGGGGACAGAAGAACAAGTTAACGCCATAAGAAAGCAATTAGCCAAGTCTGGTTGTAGGACATTCTACAAGTCACATGACCTGGTTTCTCCAAACATCAAGGTCATGGAGGAAAAAGCAGAGGTAGGCTGACAGATGAAAAGAGACTTACTAAACGCAGCACGGATTGGATCGTGGAATGGAAAAAGGACACTGCTGGAAAAACTGATGAAATCTGAACCAATTCTGAAGTTTAGTTAACAACCATGTTCCAGTGTTAATTTCTGAGTTCTGACAGATGTACTATGGTTGTGTAAGATTTTAACATTAGAGAAAACTGGATGAAAGGTATACAAGAACACTCTGTACTAGCTTTTCTGTAATCTAAAATTATTCCAAAACAAAAGTTTATTTAAAAGAGAAAGAGATGGATTTCAAAAGTGTAACAGCCAAATGCAACGGGTGGTTCTTGGTTGAATCCTGGTTTGAACAAATCAGTTGCGAAAATATCTTTAAGACCGTCAGGGAAGTTCGAACATGGACTGGATATTGTCTGATAGCAAGGCATCATTGTTTATTTTATTAGGTGTGATAACAGCATGGTAGTTACGGGTTTTTAAAATGTCTATCTGGTAAACACATGTATTCAGTGATGAAATGATGTGATATCTGAAATTTGCTTTAAAGTACTCCAGAGGAGGCCGGGCGTATTGGCTCATGCCTGTAATCCCAGCACTTTGGAAGGCCGAGGTGGGCAGATCGCCTGAGTCGGAGTTCGAGACCAGCCTCGCCAACATGGTGAAACCTCAACTCTACAAAAAATACAAAAATTACCCAGGTGTGGTGTCAGGCGCCTGTAGTCCCAGCTTCTTGGGAGGTTGAGGCAGGAGAATCGCTTGAACCTGGGAGGCGGAGATTGCAGTGAGCCAGTGTCGTGCCACTGCACTCCAGCCTGGGTGAGAGAGCAAGACTCCATCTCAAAAAAAAAAAAAAAAAATTCCAGGGGAAAAAATAAAATGATGACAGTGGATAAAACAAGACTGAAAATGGTTGAGAATTGTTGAAGCGCATAATGGATATATCCACATTATACATATACTCATTATATATTATATACACCTATCATCTGCCATTACTTTTAATATATATAATGGGTATATATATTAAAAACCTCAATAACTTTTGCACCAACCTAACATTGAGACAAGGTCTCAGTCTGTCACCCAGGCTGGAGGGCAGTGGCACATCTGTAATCCCAGCACTTTGGGAGGCTGAGGCAGGAGGATCACGAGAGTCCAGGAGTTCAAGACCAGCCTGAGCAATATAGTGAGACCTCATTTCTATTTTTAAAAAGAGAGAATTTGGCCAGGCACAGTGGCTCACGCCTGTAATCCCAAGCACTTTGGGAGGATGAAGTGGAGGGATTGCTTCAGTCCAGGAGTTTGAGACCAGCCTGGGCAACACAGTGAGATACCAGTTTCTACAAAAAATTAGCAGGGCATGATGATGCATGCCTGTGGTCCCAGCTACTTGGGAGGCTGAGGTGGGAGGATCACCTGAGCCCAGGAGGTTGAGGACGAAGTGAGCTGTGATCGCTCCACTGCCCTCCTGCCTGGGCAAAAAAAAAAAAAAAAAAAAAAAAAATTCAGAGTGGGGATCTTTTTTTTTTTTTTTTCCGAGAGGGAGTCTCACACTGTTGCCTGGGCTGGAGTGCAATGGCACAGTCTTGGCTTACTGCAACCTCCACTCCCAGGTTCAAGCGATTCACCTCAGCCTCCCGAGTAGCTGGGGTTATAGGCGTGCACCACCACGCCCGGCTAATTTTTGTATTTTTAGTAGAGACGGGGTTTCACCATGTTGACCAGGATGGTCTCGATCTCTTGACCTCGTGATCCACCTGCCTTGGCCTCCCAAAGTGCTGGGATTATAGGCGTGAGCCACCGCGCCCGGCCATCTTTATTTTATTTATTTTTTTTGAGATGGAGTCTCGCTCTGTCACCCATACTGGAGTGCAGTGGCATGATCTTGGCTCACTGGAACCTCTACCTCCTAGGTTCCAGCGATTCTCCTGCCTCAGCCTTCCGAGTAGCTGGGACTACAGGCACACACCACCAAACCTGGCTAATCTTTTTTTGTGTTTTTAGTAGAGACTGAGTTTCACTCTGTTGGTCAGGCTGGTCTCAAACTTCTGACCTCAAATGATCAGCCCGCCTTGGCCTCCCAAAGTGCTGGGATTACGGGCATGAGCCACCGTGCTCGGCTACCAGCTATCTTTTTAATGCCTTCTTAAATAATAGTGTAAGCACTTTGAGGGTGAGTACCAGGCTATTTGCATTTTCAATATCCCTTTGCGGCACAGAGATGGGCACACAGAAGTAGCTTGTTATAGGCTCACAGGCCACAGTAAACCAATTGTCTCAGACACATGATGAAGAGGAGCAGGCATGGCGGCTCACACCTGTAATCCCAGCACTTTGGGAGGCCGAAGTGGGTGGATTCCTTGAGCCCAGGAGTTCAAGACCAATTTGGGCAACATGGCAAAACCTTGTCTCTCTTAAAAATATAAAGATTAGCCAGGCATGGTGGTGGGTGCCTGTCGTCCTAGCTACTCAGGAGGCTGAGGTGGGAGGATCAATGCTCTGGAGGTCGAGGGTGCAGTGAGCTGAGATTGCACCACTGCACTTCAGCCTGGGAGACAGAGACTGGGTCTCAAAAAAAAAAACAAAAAGAGTTCGAAACTCAGATGATTGTCTTAGTCCTGCAGTTTCTGGGATGTATTCATGCTTATCCTAAAGACTTTCATCCTAGGACGAGCACAGTGGCTCATGCCTGTAATCCCAGCCCTTTGGGAGGCAGAGGCGGGCGGATCACCTAAGATCAGGAGTTCGAGACCAACCTGGCAAACATGATGAAACCTTTTCTCTAAGAATAGAAAAAATTAGCCGAGTGTGGCGGCGGTTGCCTGTAGTCCCAGCTACTTGGGAGGCTGAGACAGGAGAATCACTCGAACCTGGGAGGCGGAGGTTGCAGTGAGCCGAGACTGCACCACTGCACTCCAACCTGGGTGAGACAGTGAGACCCTATCTCAAAAAAAAAAAAAAAAAAAAAAAAAAGGCTTTTGTCCCAAAATACTCCAACACTACCAGCACTATATGGTGTAATGTTATTCCTTCATTTCCCCGTTTTTCTGTGGTCTCTCTGGCTTGGGTGCAGCCGCGGGCACTGGAAAGATAAGTTGAAGATAATAAATGACATTCCTGTTCCCTTACTGTGATGCCCAGCAGCATAAAGCCCAGTTTAGAGCAACATGGAATTACTCTACTCTTAAGACCTCATTACGCGGGGAAGGCGAGGGAAGGTGGAAGGCAGACCGCTCACAAATTCCTGGCGGGGGGGATGACCTCATCATTTATTAGGTGTTGGCCAACTGCCCAAGAAGCACAGTTGAGATTCCTTTTGGGGGAGGCACTGAAAATCCCCTGATAACCCAAATTCTCCAAATCTTTTAGCCGTCGAGGGAGGGAAGGAGGGCGAGAGGAAGGAATCGATTCCATTAAGTGGCTGTTTCCTCCTGGATGACCAGCCTTGAGTTTAAGACAGAGACTCGGGACTTAGGAAGCCTGGACATTCCATTGATTGATTGATTGATTGAGATGGACTCTTTCTCTGGAGTACAGCGGCGTGATCTCAGCTCACTGCAATCTCCGCCTCCCAGGTCTAAGTGACTCTGGTCCCACCTGTGCCTCAGCCTTCTGAGTAGTTGGGATTACAGGTGCCAGCCACCATGCCCAGACAATTTTTGTATTTTTAGTAGGGATGCTCACTGCAACCTCCGCCTCCCAGGTCCAAGTGACTCTCCTGCCTCAGCTTTTTGAGTAGCTGGGATTACAGGCATCTGCCACCATGCCCAGCCAATTTTTGTATTTTTAGTAGGGATGGGGTTTCACCATGTTCAGCAGGCTGGTCTCGAACTCCTGACCTCAAGTGATCTGCCCACCTCGGCCTCCCAAAGTGCTGGGCTTACAGGTGTGAGCCACTGCGCCCCGCGTGGACATCCCATTTAAAAAGTTGAAGTGGGGCTGGGTGCAGTGGCTTATGCCGGTAATCCCGGCACTTTAGAAAGCTAAGGCAGGCAGATCACTTGAGCCCAGGAGTTTGAGAGTAGCCTGGGCAACATGGCAAAACCTTGTTTCTACAAAAAATACAAAAATTAGGTGTGGTGGCACGTGCCTGTAATCCCAGCTACCTGGGAGGCTGAGGTGGGAGAATCACCTGAACCAGGGAAGTCAAGGCTGCAGTGAGCTGAGATTGCACCACTACATTCCAGCCTGGGCAACAGAATGAGACCATCTCAAAAAAAATAATAATAATAGTAAAAAAAAAAAGTGGGCCAGGTGTGGTGGCTCATGCTTGTAATCCAAGCACTTTGGAGACAAAGGCGGGTGGATCATCTGAGGTTGGGAGTTCAAGACCAGCCTGACCAACATGGTGAAGCCCCATCTTAAAAAAAAAAAAAAAAAAATGAAGTAGGACTCCAGAGAATTGGCTGAGTGAATAGCATGCATCATTTACGGGAGAGAGTGAAGGGAATTGGATATATATAATGTCTTGAGGTGCATACGCAAGAGGGTACATGTGTGATATATACATATGAGTATACATTGAGTTATGTAAATAAGAGGTCATGAGAGCTGGCTGTTCCCACTACGTTTTCAACAGCATCTTCTTGTTTTCTTCTGACAACAATCCTACAACCCTTCTTTTGGGCGGGGGGGAGGAGGACAGGCGCACCATGTAACCCAGGCTGAAGCGCCGTGGCACCATCATGGCTCATTGCAGCCTTGAACTCTTAGGCTCAAGCAATCCTCCTGCCTCAGCCTCCTGAGTAGCTGGGACTACAGGCACAGGCCCCCACACTAATTTTATTAGGTCTTTTTTGTTTTGTTTTGTTTTCAAGACAGAGTCTTGCTCTGTCGCTCAGGCTGGAGTGCAGTGGCATGATCTCTGCCCACTGCAACCTCCGCCTCCTGGGTTCAGCTGATTCTCCTGCCTCAGCCTCCTGAGTAGCTGGGATTACAAGGGCGTGCCACTTCCCCCAGCTAATTTTTTCTAGTTTTTAGTAGAGACGGGTTTCACCATGTTGGCCAGACTGGTCTTGAACTCCTGACCTCAGGCAATCTGCCCGCCTCACCTCCCAAAATGCTGGGGTTACAGGCGTGAGCCACTGTGCCGGGCCTCCAAAGCATTAGCATTACAGAAGTGAGCCACTGCCACCGGCCTCTACAGTCCTTTTGCAAAATGTGCTGCAGTTCACTAAGCACTTCCATATTTGATGGCTTCTCTCCATCCTATAGACATTTTACAGACAGGAGTTCACTGGTTGCAGGGGTAGAGCAAGCCTCAGGGCATCTGCACCCTTAGGATGCTTTTGGGAGAGTTAGAAAAAAAGCTCCCAGGCCGGGCTCGGTGGCTCATGCCTGTAATCCCAGCACTTTGGGAGGCCAATGCAGGCTGATCACCTGAGGTCATGAGTTTGAGAACAGCCTGGCCACCATGGTGAAACCCCGTCTCTACTAAAAATACAAAAATTAGCCAGGTATGTTATTGCTTGCCTGTAATCCCAGCTATTTAGGAGGCTGAGGCAGGAGAATCACTTGAATTTGGCAGGCGGAGGTTGCAGTGAGCTGAGATCACGCCACTGCACTCCAGCCTGGGCGACAGAGCCAGACTCTGTCTTGTAAAAAAAGAAAGAAAGAAAGGAAAAAAGCTCCCAACTCGGGCAAGTAGAGTATGGGCTGGATTTCTGCTCCCACCGGTGCCTGGTGCAGGGTCCAAGCACTATGGGAATCCTGCAACCTAGAAAAGACCGACCTATGGCCAGGCTGGCCTTGGGCCCATCGTGGGAGCTGGGACTCTGTTTCTCCATTTATAAAAGGTGGGATTGTCTTACATCTTCCTGAAGCCCTTTTCCGGATAGGATGTCTTATGAATCTGTGATTCTAGCTGCAACTTTTTTCTTTTATTGAGATGGAGACTCTGTCATCCAGGCTGGAGGGCAGTGGCATGATCTCAGGTCACTGCAACCTCCGCCTCCTGAGTTCAAGCCATTCCCCTGCCTCAGCCCAGCCTGTAGTTGAAGTGAAGCGCCCCCAGCACACCAAGCTAATTTTTGCATTTTTACTAGAGATGGGGTTTTACCATGTTGGACAGGCTGGTCTCGAACTCGTGACCTCAGGTGATCCGCCTCCCTAGGCCTCCCAAATCTAGCTACAACTTCTCATCCCAACTGACCCTTCCTCCTTTCCCAAAGCTTCTTACCTGGAAGAGCCAGCGGGGCAGGTGGGGGCTGGAGGTGAAACGGGAAGAAGATTCCTGGGAAGCCCTTGCCGGTGTCTCAGGGGCACGCAGTACTTTGATCCAAAGAGCCCTGCACAAGGAAGGCAAGACGCGCATTTGTCTGGCTTAACTTTCTTGAGCTTCAGTTTCCATTTTTGAATGGGACCACCGAGGGTAGTGTGACGGGGATTCACCAACATCGTCCAGGTGAAATTGTCAGTGGCAGAATGGGCACTCCAAACCGTTTGTGGACCCCAAGAAGGTTTGGTTGCAAAGTTTCCGTGTATCGGGTGCCCGGATGCGAGGTCTGGCTTTCGGGGTGCCAGGCTCCTGGGATCCCCAACGGAGCTCGCACCCTAGCTCTGCCACCACTGCCGCCTCCTCGGCCCCGGACCGCCGAGGGTTAACCAGAAAGCCCCACGCCCCCTTTGACGGCGCAGAGCCCACCTCGCCGAATTTGAAAAGGCGGCCCCGGAGAGGCGTGGGCGCCCCCCACACTCTTCCAGCTTGCACCCGGGCTCCGATTGCTCGCCCGGCTCCTCTCGCTCCGCTCCCGGCCGGGGCCGCGGGTTCGGTCTGGGCGCCGGTGCGCTCCTGCCGGTCCTGGTGCCCGGGACTCCGAGTCCCCGCGGGCGGCCGCGCACCATGAAGCTGGCCCTACTCCTGCCCTGGGCGTGCTGCTGCCTCTGCGGGTCGGCGCTGGCCACCGGCTTCCTCTACCCCTTCCCGGCCGCAGCCCTGCAGCAGCACGGCTACCCCGAGCCGGGCGCAGGCTCCCCCGGCAACGGCTACGCGAGCCGCCGGTGAGTAGCGCGGGGCAGCGGGGCCTGGGGGGCGCGGACGGCGGGGGCCCTGGGCACGGGAAGGGGGGCTGGAGCGAGAGACGCGGGGGCTGGAGCGAGGGGCTTAGTGGGGGCACGGGGCAGCGGGGACTGGGGACTGTAGACACCGCGCAGCTGGAGCTAGAGCTGGAGGGGGTTGGGGTGCGGAGCGATCCGGGCCTGGGGGCGCGGGGTGGCGGAGGCCAGGGGCTGGGGACACGGTGCAGCTGGGACGAAACGGCGGGGGCTGAGGGTTGGGGCACTCGGGGAGAGACCGCAGGGCCTGGGGTGCCGAGCGATTGGGGGCTAGAGGCGCGGGGCGGCGGGGGCTGGGGGCTGAAGACCGGGGGCTGCTGGAACGAGCGACGCGGGGCTGGGGGTTGAGGTCACATGGTCGCGGGGGCTGGGGGCTGAGGGCTGAGGGTTCGGGTCCAGGTCCGGGTGCGGAGCTGCGGTGGTCTCTGGCTGCGCCCACCCTGTTTCTTCCTTTCTTCGCTTCCCCAACCTTCGCCTCCTCTTTTCGGGCTCCGAGTGGAGATGGCCCCTACCACGGTGGCCGGGGCTGGGGCTCTGCCCGGGGCGTTCGTCAGCTCACGTGGCTCCGCCGCTCACCTGCGCGGCTGTTGCTTTGTGCCGCCGACCAGGTTCCGGGGTGGCCAAGGCCGCGCGTCCTGGGCGCCCCCTCTCCTACCGGCGGCCCCAGGACACGGGAGGGGTCATTCCCGCCCAGTCTTTGGGGCTGAGGCCGCGGAGGATCCTCGGTTGCGACTCTCGGCCAACATGGACGTGGAACCGGCTGGGAACGGGTGGCTCCGTTGCGGGGTTGGAGGGGGTGCAGGGTCACCGGGCCCGGGCACAGGGTCACCAGGCCCGGGAGCCGGGACCCGCCGGGCGTCTCTTCCCTCTCGGCCGGCAGGTGGCGCCATGGCCGCCCCCGGGATGCTCAGGGCTGCGGCTCCGGAGCCCGCATTTGAATTCGATCAGAAAACCGTAAGCATGCAAGTAAAAGTTGCCAGACGCCTCGTTTGCATAAATCACTTGAATTTAGCTTTTCCCCATTTAGCGATAACTACAACCCACGCAGCTATGACAGCGCTTGGAATGCACTACCTGTGTCTGTTCCCTCCATCTCTTTTTGCATTTTACTTCATTTTTTGCAGGGGCAGAATCTGTCGCTCAGGCTTGTCGCAAACTCCTGGGCTCAAGCGATCCTCCCGCCTTGGCCTCCCAATCTCCATTTCTTTTGATCCTTAACAACCCGAGGGTTAAAACATTAGAGTAGTATCTTTCCTTTAGCTGAGGAAACTGAGGCACAGAGAGGATTTGCTAGGCTCAGTGGCCACTCAGAACTGACCTCTTTTGCTTTTTTTAAGGTAGGGTCATGCTTGCTCCCCAGGCTGCGGTACAATGATACAATCATAACTCACTGCAGACCTGATCTCCCAGGCTCAAACGATCCCCACCTCAGCCTCCTGAGTAGCTGAGACCACAGGCGCTTACCACCATGACTGGCGAATTTTTTATTTTTTGTAGAGATGGAATCTCACTATGTTGCACATGCTGGTCTGTAACTTCTGGCCTCAAGAGATCCTCTCGCCTTGGCCTCCCAAAGTGCTGGGATTACAGGCAGGAGCCACCGCGCCCGGCCCAGAGCTGATGATTTCTGGAATAATGCTCTGCTTATCAAAGCTAAAAAATCCCAGTTCTTTTTTTTCTCTTTGATATTTACCAAATCAGAAGACTCCAAGATGATTTCTGGCTAATGCCTTAACAACAGGGAGAAAGGGGTGTTTCATGCTGGGAAGAACCATACACTCATGGCTGGATGAGGCAGGACCCAGAAAAGCAAGAAAGTGCCTCTGGAAAAGTTTGCATGCAATTCTATTTCTTTCATTTTGTTTGGAAATACTGACCCGAGGCTTCTATGAGGAGTATTCTCCAAACACCCACGCTGGTGTGGCCTCTGCACAGTTCCATATGAGGATTGTCTAAAAAACAAGCTTTTCAACTTGCAGAATAATATATACAGCATGATTTTATTTATGAAAAAGAAAATCAGATCTACATCTAGGTAGACAAATGCACAGAAAAAAGTTTCTAGGAAACCATTTCAGCAGTTAATGATATGAAGAAGCCTCGGGCTGGGCCAGGGGACTGTCCCATTTTCCCTCTGTCTGCTTGTGGCTTGTCTGAATGTTTTTCTGGTTTTGGTGGGTTTTTTGGAGACAGAGCCTTGCTCTGTTGCCCAGGCTGGAGTGTAGTGGTACAACCTTGGCTCACTGCAACCTCTGCCTCCTGGGTTCAAGTGATTCTCCTGCCTCAGCCACCTGAGTACCTGGGACTACAGGTATGTGTTACCACATTCATTTAATTTTTGTATTTTTAGCATAGATGGGGTTTCACCACGTTAGCCAGTTGGCCTCCATCTCTTGACCTCGTGATCTGCTTGCCTTGGCCTCCCAAAGTGCTGGGATTACAGGCGTGAGCCACCGTGCTCAACTAAATTACTTTCTTTCTTTCTTTTTTTTTTTTCTGAGACCGAGTATTGCTTTGTTGCCCAGGCTGGAGTGCAGTGGTCCGATCTCAGCTCACTGCAGCCTCTGCCTCCTGGGTTTGAGCAATCCTGCCTCAGCCTCCCAAAGAGCTGGGATTACAGGCACCCGCCACACCTGGCTAATTTTTTTTTTGTATTTTTAGTGGAGATGAGATTTCACTGTGTCAGCCAGCAGGGTGGTCTCCATCTCCTGACCTCATGATCTGCCCATTCCGGCCTCTCAAAGTGGTGAGATTACAGGCGTGAGCCCGGCTGTGTGTTTTTTTTTTTTTTTTTTTTTCGAGACAGAGTCTTGCTCTGTCGCCCAGGCTGGAGTGCAATGGTGCAATCTTGGCCCACTGCAACCTCCACCCCTCAGGTTCATGTGATTCTCCTGCCTCAGCCTCTTGAGTAGCTGAGATTGCAGGTGCCCACCACCATGCCCAGCTAATTTTTGTATTTTTAGTAGAGATGGGGTTTCACCATGTTGACCAGTTCAAGCTGGTCTTGAACTTTTGGTTTCAAATGACTTGCCTGCCTCAGCCTCCCAAAGTGCTGGGATTATAGGCATGAGCTATTGTGCTCGGTCCCAAATAGAACCTACCGGCCGGTACAAAGCATTGAATGGATGGTTTGCAAGAAGCTTATATTCATGTGATACTTTTGTAATTAAAAAGTGTGGGAAGAAAAAAAAAAGATCTTCACAGCCTGGAATACGCCTGCAAAAAAGGCAAGCGGTGAGGTCCATGAAGAGCACGAGCGAATGAGGACCTCGTTATGGCATTTGGTGGGCTGGAACATGGGGACCTCTGCAGAAACTTGGAAGGGATCATTTTAGCACAAACAAAAAGAGGCTCAAACTAGTGCGGGAATCTTCTTCTTTTTTTTTTTTTAATTTTGTTTTGTTTTATTTTCTTTTTCTTTCTTTTTTTTTTTTTTTTTTGCGGGAATCTTCTAGAACTCTTTCCGCCAGGATGAGAACGGGGAGAGGATATAATTAGGTTTGGGGGGACGTGGGTGAATCTGTGGGAAGTAGATTCCTGAAAAGGATACGAGGAGGTGTTGGGGAGGGTTGGGGCAGCTTGATATTCCAGAGTGTGACTGAGTCTTTGCCCAGAAAGCCCAGCGTGGGTACTGCAGGCACCTGGAACTTGCCTGTGTGAGTTCTAGGCTGGAGCTGACCTGGGCATCATATGTTTCTGTGTCTCATGAGCTATCTGTCACAAGTGTCCCTTGCCCTCGAGATCCAAGATCTCTAGAAGCAGAAGGCTTGGGTACAGCAGGTGGCACAGTGGTCCTTGCAGTGTTGGCTTTCAGCAGTGTGTTTACAGGGGCCTGGTCTCAGTTGATGGGCAATGATGACAGGGCTGTTTCTTGACAAAGAGCCTTCTTTAATTTCATTGTTATTCCTCCTAAAGTTTGAGTTTTTTTTTTTAAGACAGGGTCTCACTCTATCACCCAGGCAGGAGTACAGTGGCAAGATCATAGCTTACTGCTTGAATCTCCTGGGTTCAAGCAATCCTCCCAACTCAGCCTCCTGAGTAGTTGGGATCACAGGCATGGGCCACCAAGCCTGGCTAATTTTTAAATTTTCATAGAGATGGGGTTGTGCTGTGTTGCCCAGGCTGGTCTTGAACTCCTGGCCTCAAGTAATCCCTTGGCTTTGGCCTCTCAAAGTGTTGGGATTAGCGTATGAGCCACCGTGCCTAGTCAAAAAGCAGTTTTTAATTGTTACTTTGTTCAAGTCTGGATCTAAATGAGTCTGCTAATTGGCAATGCCTGTGGTCTGAACTACTTGGGAGGCTGAGGTGGGAGGATTGCTTGAACCCAGGAGGTCGAGGCTGCAATGAGCTATGATTGTGCCACTGCACTCCTGCCTGGGTGACAGAGCCAGACCCTGTCTCTTCTGTCCCTTTTAGTGTAGGAAAGTCCTGCCACTTTGAAAGAGTACTTCTCCCTCCATGCTGTTGACCTGAAGACCAGTTGTTCTCTGCAATTTCCACATCCCTGCTTTAAGTTCATTACACCAATGTGTAATTAATCTCACCTGCAATGTCCACATACAGGTGGGATTACACTGGCTAATTACTAATTGCTCCCCAGTGGTGTAATTAATTTGATCCTCTGCCTCCTGTATCTTTTCTATTTTGGAAGTTAGGTGGAAAGGTTTGATGATATTTATGGTCTCTATTTGGTGGTGTTGGGAGAGACAGAAAGACTTCCTGGTGATCTAGTTACCATATCATATCAGGAGATGCTATGGACTGAGTGTGTGTCCCCCCACCAGATTCATATGCTGAAGCCCTAACTCCCAACGTGGTGGTATTTGGAGGTGCGTGGTGTGGGAGGTAACTAGATTTGGATGAAGTCATGAGGGTAGTACCCCCATGATTCGATTAGTGGGTTTATAAGAACAGGAAGAGAGGCTGGGTTTGGTGGCTCATGCCTGTAACCCCAGCATTTTGGGAGGCCAGGGTGGGTGGATCACCTGAGGTGCGGAGTTTGAGACTGGTCTGGCCAACATGGTGAACCTGTCTCTACTAAAAATACAAAAATTAGCCAGGTGTGGTAGTGCACACCTGTAATTCCAGCTACTTGGGAGTCTGAGGCACTAGAATCGCTTGAGCCGGGAGGCAGAGGCTTCAGTGAGCTGAGATGTCACTGCACTACAGCCTGGGTGACAGAGTGAGAGTGTGTCTCAAAAAAAAAAAAAAAAAAAAAAGCCGAGCTCAGTGGCTCACGCCTGTAATCCCAGCACTCTGGGAGGCCGAGGCTGGCGGATCACCTGAGGTTGGGAGTTTGAGACCAACCTGACCAACATGGAGAAACCCTATCTCTATAAAAATAAAAATAAAAAAAAGAAGAAGAGAAATTAGAGCTCTCTCTTTGTCATGTGAGGACACAGCAGAGAAAGAAGACGGCTGTCTGCAAACCAAAGAGAGCCCTCAGCAGAAACTGAATCTGCCAGCACCTTGATCTTGGACTTCCCAGCCCCCTGAGCTATGAGAAACAAACAAACGTCTGCTGCTTGAGCCACTCCGTCCATGGTATTCTGTTACGGCAGCTCTGAGCTGACTGACAGAAGGACGTGACTTTCTTCTGGAAAGCTGAGTGTTAAATATTCAGCAGAACACCGCTGTCTACAAGTCTCCTCCTCCGTCTCCCTTCTTTTTGTTGCAATTTATTTGTTGAAGAAACGCGGTCTTCTAGAGTTTTCTTTGTTCAGGATTTTGTTGGTTACACGCTCATGGTGCCTGTGAACGTGTTCATCTATCCTCTATTTCCAGATAATGGGAAACTGGATCAAGAGCTTGGTTGGATTTAGTTCCTCCTCCTCCTTCTTTTTCTCCTTATGATGATCATCGTTATTTTGGCAGAATAACCTCCTGGGTGGTGTAGTGTTTTTCCACTGGGAATCATGCAATATCTGGTTGTGTCTTTTTGCTCTTGTGAGGCTTGATGGGTTGGTGATCATTGCCTATGCCATTATTTCAGTAAGGATCGCAAAGTGGATGCAGGACAGGCAGGTCCCTGAACGGGGGCTTAGCTGGGAGAGTTCTTGGCTTCACCCAGGAAAGAATTCAAGGGTGAGTGGGTGGTGTCAGACAGCGACTTTTATTGAATGGACAGCACACAGCAGCAGCAGAGGTTCTGCTCTTTGCAGAGCAGGGCTGCCCCATAGGCAGAGTGCCCAGACTAGCAGCTCAGAGGCAGTTTAGCACTATTTCTACCCACTTTTAAGTATATGCAAATTAAGGGGCAGTTTGCACAGGAATTTCTTTTTTTAAAATTTTTTTTATTCTTTAAATCTTTTCCTGAAAACCCATGATTTTTAATACACAGGAATTTCTAGGATGAAGGTGGTAACTTCCTGGTTGTTGGGATGTTGCCATGGAAAGGGGTAGTAACTTTCAGGTGTTGCCATGGCAAATGGTAACTGACATGGTGCCCTAGTGAGTGTGTCTCATGGGGATGTGCTTCCCTTGTCTTAGCTAGTCCTCAATTTGGTCCAGTGTCAAGCTCAGCCTCCAGAGTCAAGTACCACCTCCTACTTCACCGTGGTACTATAATTTTGACTCTTTTTAAAATTGGTGATTGCTAGAATACTTGTGCACATAATTTCCCCCTTATTTGCTATTTGTAGTGAGGCAGATTTTGAGTTAGTGTTTGGATTCTCTTCCCATTGCTTCTTTTTGTAAATGTAAGCAATTTGTGTGAGTGTGAGACTGTGAATGAGGACGTGTGTGTTTGTGTCTGTTTCCTCCTCCTTTTCTTACACAGAGGGCATGTCCTAGTTACTCTATCTTGCACTTGGCTGTTTTCCATCCTAATGTGTTGTGAAGATGGCTCCATCAAAAAGCAAGATAGGCAGGCGCGGTGGCTCACGCTTGTAATCCCAGGCTTTGGGAGGTTGAGGCGGGTGGATCACTTGAGGTCAGGAGTTTGAGACCAGCCTGGCCAACATGGTGAAACCCCTTTTGTACTAAAAATATAAAAATTAGCCAGATGTGATGGCATATGCCTGTAATCCCAGCTACTCTAGAGACTGAGGCAGGAGAATTGCTTGAACTTGGGAGGTGGAGGTTGCAGTGAGCCGAGATCATGCCACTGCACTCTAGTCTGGGCCACAGAATGACACTCTATCTCTAAATAAATAAAGCAAAGACAATCTGCATCCATTTTTACGTGTCTGTAGTTGTGCACAGTGTGAGTGAGTATGTTTACTCAGCCAGTCCTCCACTGATAGACACTTGTGCGGCTAAATGGCAAACACATGTTTAATTCTGCTGGATAGCATGAGGCTTCCCTCCACTGGGGTTACAGCCTTCTGCATTCCCATCAGCGGTTTCTTCTTGGGGTACATTTTGAAGAGGCCATTTTAAATGATTCTGGGTCGATATGGCCTTTCGGGGGGAGAATAGACTTCCCTGATCTTAAACCACCTGCAAGCCCTGGCTGCCCCTAACATTTTTGGGGCTTGGGGCAAGACTAAAGATGAAGACCATTCACCATATGGCTTATTTATTTATTTATTTTGAGACGGTGTCTCACACTGTCGCCCAGGCTGGAATGCAATGGCGCAATCTCGGCTCACTGCAACCTCTGCCTCCTGAGTTCAGGCGATTCTCCTGCCTAGCCTCCCGAGTAGCTGGGATTACAGGCACGCACCACCATGGTTGGTTAATTTTTTGTATTTTTAGTAGAGATGGGGTTTCACTATGTTGGCCAGACTAGTCTTGAACTCCTGATGTTGTGATCCATCTGCCTTGGCCTCCCGAAGTGCTGGGAATATAGGCGTGAGCCACCACGCCTGGCCATATGGCTAAATATTTAAAAGTTATAAGTCAAGCTTACACGCTGTTTTTTGTTTGTTTGTTTTTGTTTTCTGAGATGGAGTCTGGCTCTGTCGCCCAGGCTGGAGTGCCGTGGCACAATCTCAGCTGCAGTGAGTTTTGATCACACCACTGCACTCCAGCCTGGGTGACAGAATGAGACCCTGTCTTTGGGGCAGTGAGATGATTCAGACCCAGCCTTGGCTCTTGATAAGCTCAGAGTCTGGTTGGGGAAAACAGATCGATGGGCAAGAGTGGAATTTGTTGTGATGCAAATGTGTGCAAAGTGAGCTACGGGAGGTAGGGTGTGTTGGAGCCTGGGAGTCTTTGTGCCTCAGTTTTCTCATCTGTAAAACGGGAATGATCTTAGTACTTAAGTTGTTCTGGGGCTTCAGTAGGTTCATATTAATCATGTTCTTAGGAGAACAGTAAACGCTCTGTTCAGGCATGTAACCATGGATGTATTCAGATGCCTTGCAAAAGTTGCAAGGATGGGGGGTTCTACAAATATATGAGGCCTTGGAATCTTTTGCTGGGGAGCATTTTTTTTTGTTTTGAGAAGGAGTCTTGCTCTGTCACCCAGGCTAGAGTGCAGTGGCACGATCTCGACTCACTATAGCCTCCACCTCCCGGGTTCAAGTGATTCTCCTACCTCGGCCTCCCGAGTAGCTGGGATTACAGGTGCTCACCACCATGCCCAGCTCAGGGGTTTCTCCAGGTTGGCCAGGCTGGTCTTGAACTCCTGACCTCAGGCGATCCAACCGCCTCGGCCTCCCAAAGTGCTGGGATTACAGGCGTGAGCCACCGAGCCTGGCCTTCAGGAGAGCATTTTGTTAGGAATGTGTTTCTGACCACATGCTTAGCGAAATGTTCCAGTGGAGAAAGACTAAACGTTGAGGACTTCTCTGAGGAGTCAACATAGGAGGCAGGTCTTGTAGGACGAACAGGAGAGCGTGAGGCAGTGACTGGGCGTTTTGGGTGGATAGACCCTGAATAAGGGCTTGGAGGTGTCACCAGCTAATGCCTGACCTGTGGTTAGTGAGATTGAGTTCAGAGTGGCTGGACTGGCAGGACATGGCAGCTCGCGCCTGTAATCCCAGCACTTTGGGAGGCCGAGGCCGGTAGATCACCTGAGGTCAGGAGTTCAAGACCAGCCTGGGAAACACAGCAAGACCCTGTCCATACTGAAAATAAAAAATTAGCCTGGTATGGTAGAAGACGCCTGTAGTCTCAGCTACTCAGGAGACTGAGGTGGAAGGATTGCTTGAGCCCAGGAGTTTGAGGCTGCTGCAGTGAGCTATGATCGTGCCACTGGACTCCAATCAGGGTGACAGAGCAAGAACAGACCGTGGACCGGGGCAGGGAGAGGACAGGCGCTGAGCTTTTGGAGTCTGAATGTGAAGTCTCCTTCCTGCCACCTTAAGAAGCTTGGCTTTATAGTCTGGGCTTGGTCACAGTCAGGTTCGTGCCAACTTTGCAGGTAGGGGAGAGGCTGGCAGAGGAAGGAAGGATAGTGGAAGGAGGGAGGCCAGTTAGGAGGTAGTTGATGGATGAAGCAGGAGCGAAAGGAGTGCTTGGAGCTAGCAGGACCTGGCCCTTGGTGGATCACGGATAGGCACAGACGGGCTTCAGACCTGAGCTCCTGGCTCTCTGCGGTGCTTGGGGGACACCAAGGAGCCGGCTGCCTTGTTTCTCAGAACATTGCAACATTTTCACAGCATTTTCTTGGTTTGCAATGGCAGCAAAGCAGAGTGCACACATCTTGCATTTTTGTGAAATACTTTTATTTTTCCTGCATGGAGTTTTCAACCCCAAATTTCAGCATCTCCTGTACTTGCATGGATCAGATAGTCAAGGGAAGTTTGTTGAGTGAATGAATGAACACAGGAATGAATGAATGAATGAATGAACAAATACCTTGACCTTTCTCCTTTGGGACACTGAGGCAGTGCCTCTGCTTCAGTGCACATTTGCAGCTCTGAGGGATCCCAAAGCAAGGTCCCTTTCTCTGCACTTTGTTCACATGAGGCCAGCTCCTAAGTTGCTTTTTTTTTTTTTTTGAGGCGGAATCTCACTCTGTCACCCAGGCTGGCACGATCTCGGCTCACTGTAACCTCTGCCTCTTGGGTTCAGGCAATTCTTCTGTCTCAGCCTCTTGAGTAGCTGGGACTACAAGCGCATGCCACCAAGCCCAGCTAATTTTTTGTGTGTTTTTAGTAAAGACAGGGTTTCACCATCTTGGCCACGCTGGTCTTGAACTCCTGACCTCGTGATTCGCCCGCCTAGGCCTCCCAAAGTGTTGGGATTACAGGCATGATTTTGTTCTGAGAACTCACTTCCTGAGTTTCCCTCCTTGTAGATGGAATCTTTCTCCTACCTCAGTTACTCCCTGGGTTCAAGTGACCCTCCCGCCTCAAGTTACCCTCCCAAGTAGCTGAGACTACAAGCATACACTATCACACCTGGCTAATTTTTATTTTTTTATTTTTTGTAGATAAGGGATCTTGCTATGTTGCCTGGGCTGGTCTTGAACTCCTGGTCTCAAGTGATCCTCAAGCCTTGGCCTCCCAAAATGCTGGGCTTATAGGAGTAAGCCACTGTGCCCAGCCATGCTTCCTATGCCTGTGAAATCCATCATCTCCCCAAGCCCTAAACTGCTTTTAGAGGAACCTTGGAGACCCCCGATTTAGGGATCCTGCTTCTCCCTTTGAAGTGTGAGTGCACAGAGCAGGGAGAATTTTCCCAAGAATCACACGGAATGGCCTCAATGTAAATATCTGGTGAGACCTTGTCCTCAAGCTCCAGGGTTTTCTGAACCTTCCCCCAGCTTGTCTGTTATTTTAAAATCCATTCCCAGAGAAACAATTTCTATGGCAATAAGAGCGCTCCTCCAGGCTTCTCTTGGCTCGAAGTCGTGCGACACTTCATTGCCACTTCGAGAGTGTGTGAGCTGGACCCGGACCAATTCAGCCTGGGGCAGGGGAAAAGAGCAACGATAACTCACTGTTAGAGGATTTTCGGGAATGTTAGCACAAAGTACTCGGGGAATTCTGCAGACGATCCTTCAGAAACACACACACGCTATGCTGTTCTGCGCTCAGAGTCGTCAGGGGTCCCCGGCCTTCCCAGCCTGGTCTTCTCTCTGCCTCCCTCCCAGAAACCTGGGTCTATTCTCTTTGGAGTCCTGTAGCAGATTACCTTGAAACAAGCGGCACTCAGCCCAGGTTAATTCTGAAACACTGGAGGAGAGCGATGTGCGCTCCGGCCTCCACGTCTCCTTGTCTGTCCCACCCCTAGCTGCCCCCAGAGTGATCTGTGTAAAGCAGGGGTCCCCAACCCCCAGGCCACGGACAGGTACCGGTTGAAGACTAGTTCAAGGACGGGGGCCACACAGCAGGAGGTGAGCGACGGAAGGAAACGCCTTGCTTGCTTTACAGCCTTAGCTCCGCCTCCTGTCAGATCCCAGCAGCATTAGATTCTCACAGGAGCTCCAACCCTATTGTAAACTGCACAGCGGAGAGATCCAGGTTGTGCACTTTTATGAGAATCTAATGTCTGATGATCTGTCACTATCTCCCATCACCCCAAAAGGGACCATCTAGTTGCAGGAAAAGAAGCTCAGGGCTCCCGCTGATTCTACATGATGGTGAATAGTAGAATTACTTCTTTGTATATTACAACGTGATAATAATAGAAATAAAATGCACAGGCTAGGCGAGGTGGCTCACACCCGTCATCCCAGCACTTTGGGAGGCCAAGGTGGGCAGATCACCTGAGGTCAGGAGTTTGAGACCAGCCTGGCCAACATGGTGAAACCCCGTCTGTAATAAAAATACAAAAAAATTAACCGGGTGTGATGGCACCTGTAATCCCAGCTACTTGGGAGGCTGAGGCAGGAGAACCGCTTGACCCAGGATGTGGAGGTTGTAGTGAGCCAAGATCGCACCACTGCACTCCAGGCTGGGTGGCAGAGTGAGACTCCCTCTCAATAAAAAAAAAAAAAAAAAAAAAGAAAGAAAGAAAAGGAAGTCTGTGAAGAGTAGGATCTGGAGTCAGGCTGCCTGAGTCTGAATCTGGGCTCTGTGTGACCCTGACTAAGTTGCCTGACTTCTCTGTGCCTCAGTCTCTTCATCTGTAAAATGGGTATGATTAGAGTGTTTCCTTCATGGGGTTGTTCTGGGGCTTATGCAAGTTAATATTAATCAAGCGCTTAGAACAATGTTTAGTGGTCACTCTAGGAGGCCGTGTGAAAGGATAAAGCCTTTCTCAGATGGTGTACTGTGCTGATGGGATCTTGCAAAGCTTAGGGAGATGATGGATTTCACAGACATAGGAAGCATGGCTGGGCACAGTGGCTTACTCCCATAAGCCCAGCATGATGGAGCCCGGCATTGGGAGGCCAAGGTGTGAGGATCACTTGAGACCAGGAGTCTGAGACCAGCCCGGGCAACATATCGAGATCCCTTACCTACAAAAAAATAAAAATTAGCCAGGTGTGATAGTGCATGCTTGTAGCCTCAGCTACTTGGAAGGGTAGTTTGAGGCGGGAGGGTCACTTGAGCCCACCAGTGTGAGTCTAGCCTGGGCAACATAGCAGGACCTTGGATCCACAAAAAAATAAAATACAGCTGGGCGTGGTGGCTCACACCTGTAATCTCAGCACTTGGGAGGCTGAGGAGGGCGGATCGCAAGGTCAAGAGTTCAAGACCAGCCTGGCCAACATAGTGAAACACTATCTCTATTAAACATACAAAAAATTAGCTGGGTGTAGTGGCACATGCCTGTAGTCCCAGCTACCCGGGAGGGTGAGGCAGAAGAATCGCTTGAACTCAGGAGGAGGAGGTTGCAGTGAGCTGAGATTGCGCAACTGCACTCCAGCCTGGGTGACAGAGTGAGATTCCATCTCAGGAAAATAAATAAATAAATAAATAAATAATAAATAAATAAAAACTAGCCAGGCGTGGTGTTGAATGCTTGTAGTCCCAGCTACCTGGGAGGGGAGGGTGAGGTGGGAGGATCACTTGAGCACAGGAGGCTGAGGCTATGATTGAGTCTCTTTACTCCTGTGTGGGTGACAGAGCAAGACCCTGTCTCAAAAAAAGTCTTGGCCGGGTGTGGTGGCTCACGCCTGTAATCCAAGCACTTTGGAGGCCTAGGAGGGTGGATCACCTGAGGTCAGGAGTTCGAAACCAGCCTGACCAACATGGTGAAACCCCGTCTTAAAAAAAATAAATAAATAAAAATAAAAAAGAACAAAAAAACTCTCAAAAAAAAAAAAATCCTTCCCCAAACCAAACAACAAACATATGAGGCCACAGAATGTCTTTCTAGGGTGCCTTTTGCCAGGGTGGCGCCCTTCAGACGGCACGTCCTGTGAGAGGCTGTTCTAGTGGATGGGGGCTAAAATGCTGAGGTCTTCCTGGAGGAGTCTTCATTCAAGGCGGGTCTTGTAGGATCAGCAAAATGGCCTGGGAGGTTTCCGGTGCTCTCCTGAGCTGGTCCTGAGCCTGCCCACTGGGGTCGTTTGGGACCTCCTCCTGCAGCTGAGCCCATCCTCGCTGCTGCAGGGAAGCTGGAGGAGACAGAAGCTGCAATCCTGATGGCTGTCCCTTGTCTCTTAGGACCCTGCTTAGGTTTTCAAGACCACAGGGAGGGGTGTGGGGCTATCTGCACCCCCAGCTGAACCTCAGCCGCTTGGGGCGTCGGTGCAGAGGATCACCCCCAGAGGTGACTGAGGAGCAGATGGGAGGGCTCTGAGGGTGCTCAGATGCCTGTGGTGAGGAGCGAGGTTGAGGATTTCTTTTCTTATTTTATTTATTTATTTTTTTGAGGTAGAGTCTGGCTCTGTCGCCCAGGCTGGAGTGCAGTGGTGAGATCTCGGCTCACTTCAACCTCCACCTCCTGGGTTCAAGTGATTCTCCTGCCTCAGCCTCCCGAATAGCTGGGATTACCACATCTGGCTAATTTTGTATGTTTACTTCTGATGGGGTTTCACCATGTTGGCCAGGCTGGTCTCGAACTCCTGACCTCAGGTGATCCGCCTGCCTTAGCCTCTCAAAGTGCTGGGATTACAGGTGTGAGCACTGTGCCTGGCCTTTTCTTTTCTTCTGGTTTCTTTTCTTTTAAATAGAGATGGGGTCTCACTATGTTGTCCCGGTCAGTCTTAAACTCCTGGCCTTAGGTGATCCTCCCACCTTGGCCTCCCAAAGTGCTGGAATTATAGGCATGAGGCACTGTGCCCAGCTGAGGATTTCTGATGAGGTTCATGTCCCAGAGAGTGACAGCAAAAGGGACCCGGGGAGACCCCACGGTGGCAGGGAATGGCTTTTTCTGCCTTGTCTCATACAGCCAGCCTGCAATGACTCAGTTTTATTTCTTTGGAGGCAGGATCTCGCCCTGTTGCTCAGGCTGGAATGCAGTGGTGCAATCACACAGCTCACTGCAGCCTCAACCATCTGGACTCAGCCATCCTCCCACCTTAGCCTCCTGAGCAGCTGGGACTACAGGTGTGCACCACCATGTCCTGCTAATTTATTATTTAAAAATTTTTTTTCTGGCTGGGCGCGGTGGCTCCTGCCTGTAATCCCAGCACTTTGGGACGCCAGGGCAGGTGGATCACCTGAGGTCGGCAGTTCAAGAACAGCCTGGTTAACATGGTGAAACCCCGTCTCTACTAAAAATACAAAAATTAGCCAAATGTGGTGGTAGATGCCTGTAATCCCAGCTATGTGGGAGACTGAGGCGGGAGAATCGCTTGAACCTTGGGGGGCAGAGGTTGCAGTGAGCTGAGATTGTGCAGCTGCACTACAGTCTGGGTGACAGAGGGAAACTCCATCTCAAAAAAAAATTTTTTTTTTGTACAGACGGTGTTTCCCTCTGCTGCCAGGGCTGGTCTCGAACTCCTGGCCTCAGGCAATCCTCCCTCTTTGACCTCCCGAAGTGTTGGAATAACAGGCGTGAGCCACCGCCAAGGGCTCCAGATATGGAGCTCCCTTCCTCCCACCCCACTCAGTAAGACTGGGGGGCTGGGGACACCAAAACCGGTGTGAGGACAGACATCAGTTGCTCGGCATGTGTGTAAGCTGTTTGCACTCTTGACTGAGCGGTGGTTTGCAGCCCAAATATTGTCTGTCTTTGTTTGTAAGAATTTGATCTCCCACCCCCTTTCTTGTTCTGGAAATGCAAGGACTATGCGGCGTTAAATGCCTGAGAATCCCCCACAGTTCCCAGCCCCTTGGACAATGTCCCCTGCTTGGAGGCTCAGACTTTTTCCCCAGGGAGTTGTCCCTGGATGAGGGTTTGCTGCAGGATGTCTGCGGCTCTGCGGCCCCTGGAGGGGACCATCCCTGCCAAACACCCACAAGAGTCTTGCTTGGGCTTCCCCAGCCCCCGTGGTTACGAAGCCTTTGAGAGAGGGTAGCAGTTTCCTTCTGATTTGGCTCCGGCTGTCTGCGCCCGGCCAGTTGCCTCTGGCTTCTGACATTTTTGTCATTCCTGCTCTTCTGGGAGGGCTTATGTCCCTTCCTGGCCTCCTGTGATTGACTTGGCCACAAGGCTGATTCTTGGGCTCCAAGAAGTCTTGGCCTGCCCGGGGCACCCATTTCTGTGGTGCTGTGGTCCCGGCTGGCTGCAGCCTCTCCCCGTCCTGAAAGGATTCACACACGGAATCTGGACACGTGTGCCTTCCGGGGGAGGAGTGGAGCAGGCGGGTGAGCCTCTGCATCAGGGGCTCGGAGAGGGGCCCCACCCTGGCTCTGCCTGGCTGCTCCTGGCCTCGCGTGTGCTCTGCTCACCACTGGCTGCCTTTCGACTTCCAGATTATTCCTGCCCCAGGGCCTTTGCACAAGTTGTGACTCTTGCCTTTGTCAGAGCTGTGTGAACCAGGGCAACTCCATCTTGAACAGGAGCTGGGTGAAAGGAGGCTGAGACCTACTGGGCTGCATTCCCAGACGGTTAAGGCATTCTAAGTCACAGGATGAGACAGGATGTCAGCACAAGATACAGATCATAAAGACCTCGCTGATAAAACAGGTTGCAGTAAAGAAGCCACCAAAACGCACCAAAACCAAGATGGCGACGAGAGTGGCCTCTGGTCATCCTCACTGCTACACTCCCACCAGCGCCATGACAGTTTACAAATGCCAAGGCAACGTCAGGAAGTTACCTTAGATGGTCTAAAGGGGAGGCATGAATAACCCACCCCTTGTTTAGCCTATCATCAAGAAATAATCATAAAAATGGGCACTCAGCAGCCCTTGGGGCTGTTCTGTCTATTCTATGCAGCAGCCGTTCTCTACTCCTTTACTTTCTTTCTTTTTTTTTTTGGAGGCAGAGTCTGTCTGTGTCACCCAGACTGGAGTGCTGGGGAGCTATCTTGGCTCACTGCAACCTACGCCTTCCAGGTTCAAGCAATTCTAGTGCCTCAGCCTCCCGAGTAGCTGGGACTACAGGCCTGCACCACCACGCCTGGATAATTTTTTGTATTTTAATAGAGACGGGGTTTCACCATGTTGCCCAGGTTGGTCTCGAACTCCTGAGCTCAGGCAATCCTCCCGTCTCAGCTTCCCTACTTTACTTTCTTAATAAACCTGCTTTCACTTTACTCTGTTGACTCGGCCCAAATTCTTTCTTGCACAAGATCCAAGAACCCTCTCCTGGGGTCTGGATCGGGACCCCTTTCTGGCAACACTGTGATCGGTCGTTGCTGACTCTTGGCCTCGGTAACTACTGCCCAGACCTCGGAGATTAGCTTAAACATCGCATCGTCTGGGTGCGGTGGCTCACGCCTGTAATCCCAGCACTTTGGGAGGCCTAGGTGGGCAGATCATCTGAGGTCGGGAGTTTGAGACCAGTATGACTAACATGGAGAAACCCTGTCTCTACTAAAAATACAAAATTAGCTGGGAGGCCGAGGCAGGAGAATCGCTTGAACCCGGGAGGTGGAGGTTGCAGTGAGCCAAGATTGTGCCATTGCACTCCAGCCTGGGCAACAAGAGCAAAACTCTGTCTCAAAAAAAAAAAAAAGAAAAACAAAAGAAAAAAATCACATCTTCAGGGGCTGTTTACTTGCCCCTCAAGATAATGTCAGGTACCTTTGTTAAAAGGTCTCAGAGCTAGCTCTGTAACTTATAGGCTTCTGACAACAATGAGTAAATTCCGTAACTAATGAATGGAGAATTCATGAGTGGTGATCTTCCCAGAGATGGCAGATTCTCTCAGGGCAGTGCTCCTGCCTGGTTCGGTTCCATAGTTCTAGGGTCTAGGTTGTTCTCTGTCATCCCTGCCTGAAAGGGTACTCAGGAAATGACCAACCTCTTTGCAAGCTGTATTAGATTCATTTTGCTGCTGTAACAAATTACCGCAAATTTAGTCACTTAAAATAATACTAGTTCGTTATCCTACAGTTCTTGAGATTGGAAGTCCAAATTAGGTCTCATTGGGTTAAAATCAAGGTATTTACAGGGCTGGTCTTTCTGGAGGCTCCAGGAGAGAAGCTATGTCCTTGCCTTTTCCAGTGTCTAGAAGCTACCAGCATTCCTTGCCTTGTAGCTCCTCCCTCCATCTTCAAAGGTCACTACTCCAACCTTTCTTTCGTATATTTCCTTTCTCTCTGACTTTGATTTTTCTGCCTCTCTCTTGTATGGACCCTTTAGATTAGGTTGGGGCACGTGGATACCCCCCTCAACTTCAATATCTTTCATCACAAAGTCCCGTTAACCACACATCTTATTTCCTTTTGTGCTGTTGGAACAGAAAAGCACAGACTGGATAATTTTTTTTTTTTTTTTTTTTTTTTTTTGAGACGGAGTTTCACTCATGTTACCCAGGCTGGAGTGCAATGGCGCGATCTCGGCTCACCACAACCTCCGCCTCCTGGGTTCAAGCAATTCTCCTGCCTCAGCCTCCTGAGTAGCTGGGATTACAGGCACGCACCACCATGCCCAGCTAATGTTTTGTAGTTTTAGTAGAGACGGGGTTTCACCATGTTGATCAGGATGGTCTCGATCTCTTGACCTCGGGATCCACCCGCCTCGGCCTCCCAAAGTGCTGGGATTACAGGCTTGAGCCACCGCGCCCGGCCTAACTTTTTTTTTTTTTAAAGATGGGGTTTCACCATGTTGGTCAGGCTGGTCTTGAACTCCCGACCTCAGGTGATCCACCTGCCTTGGCCTCCAAAGTGCTTGGATTACAGGTGTGAGCCACCGCACCCAGCCTGAACTCTTATTTTCTACTGAACTCTATTTGGTCTGGTGCCAAAACCACAGTCCTGTGTTTTAATTGTTATATCTTTGTCATATATTTTGTTAGCTGATAGAACAATTTCTCCTTCATTGTTTGTCTTTATCAAAATATTCTTAGCTGTTCTTATACATCTTTTTCTTTCTGGTGAATTTTCAAATCATTTTTCCTAGGTTTATAAAAATGCTGTTGGGATTTTGATCACGCTGTGTCGAATTAATGGATTCTTAGGATTGCATGTTTATGACCAAGCATGGTGGCTCACATCTGTAATCCAAGCACTTTGGGAGGCTGAGGTGGGTGGACTACTTGAAGCCAGGAGTTCGAGACCAGCCTGGCCAATGTGGAGAAACCCCATCTCCACTAAAGATACAAAAGTTAGCTGGGTGTGGTGGTGTACACCTGTAATCCCAGCTACTCTGGAGGCTGAGGGAGGAGAATCGCTTGAGCGCAGGAGGCAGAGGTTGCAGTGAGCCGAGATGGCGCCACTGCACTCCGGCCTGGGCGACAGTGGGATCCTGTCTCAAAAAACAAAACAAAATGAAACAAAACAAAACAAAAGGCCGGACGCGGTGGCTCACGCTTGTAATCCCAGCACTTTGGGAGTCCAAGGCGGGTGGATCATGAGGTCAAGAGATCGAGACCATCCTGGCCAACATGGTGAAACCCTGTCTCTACTAAAAAAAAAAAATACAAAAATTAGCTGGGCGTGGTGGCACGCGCCTGTGGTCCCAGCTACTCGGGAGGCTGAGGCGGAAGAATCTCTGGAACCCGGGGCGGAGGTTGCGGTGAGCCAAGACTGCTCCACTGCACTCCAGCCTGGCAACAGGGCAAGACTCTGTCTCAAAAAAAAAAAAACAACAACAAAAATCGAAAAACAAATGGTCTCCAATGTCTTGCAAAAGTCTTTGAGAATAAAACAAAGCAAAACAGAATTACATGCCTTTAACATTGTGTGTTTCTTAGGAAAAAGGTCTGCTGCTCCATTGACTCAAGGCTTGTTAGATTTATTCTTGAGCATTTTGTCATTTTTATAGCTATCGTGAAAGGACTCTTTTATTCCTTGCCATTTGCAAATGTGGATGTCTGGCAAGCAGGCAAGCTGTTCATTCGAGGCAAGTGGGCTATGCATCAGCTACCTTTATGAATTCTTAACGAATTGTTTTAATGGTTTTTTACGTAGCTGTCTAGAGTTTTTGGAGGTGGAGAATTTTTTTTTTAAGGAAGGCAATATTTTCTGCCAGTTTTATTATTTATTTATTTCTATATTTTTTTGAGACAGGGTCTCGCTCTGTTGCCCAGGCTGGAGTGCCATGAGGCAATCGCTTTTCACTGTAGCCTCCAGCTCTTGGGCACAGGCGATTCTCCCCTCTCAGCCTCCTGAGTAGCCGAGACCACAGGTGTGTGCCACCAGGCCTGGCTAATTTTTAAACTATTGTAGAGATGGAGGTCTCCCTATGTTGCTCAGGCTGTTTTTCTTTCTTCTTCTTCTTCTTTTTTTTTTTTTTTCTTTTGAGATGGAGTCTCACTCTTTCACCAAGGCTGGAGTTCAATGGCGCCATCTCGGCTCACTACAACCTCTGCCTTCTGGGTTCAAGTGATTCTCCTGCCTCAGCCTCCAGAGTAGCTGCCACCATGCCTGGCTAAATTTTGTATTTTTAGTAGAGATGGGGTTTCACCATGTTGGTCAGGCTGGTCTTGAACTCCTGACCTCAGGTGATCTGCCCACCTCTGCCTCCCAAAGTGCTGGGATTATGGGTATGAGCCACCATGCCCAGATTCAGACTGGTTTTGGCCTCCTGGGCCCAAGCAATCCTCCAGCCTCGGCCTTCCAGAGTGTTGGGATTATAGGTAGGAGCCACCGCACCTGTTCAGTGGAGAATCTTTCAGTCTTTCAGTGTGTGTGTGTTGGTCATTGTGTGTGTTAGGGTTCTCTAGAGGGACAGAACCAATAGGATATATGTACATATGAAAGGGAGTTTATTAAGGAGAATTGGTTCACACAATCACAGGGTGAAGTCCCATAATAAGCCGCCTGTAAGCGGAGGAGCTAGGAAGCCAGCAGTGGCTCAGACTGAGTACCTAAACCTCAAAAGTAAGGAAGCGGCAGTGCTGCCTTCAGTCTGTGGCTGAAGGTCCGAGAGTCCCTGGCAAACCGCTGGTGTAAGTTCAGGAGTCCAAAAGCTGAAAAACCTGGCATGATTTCCTCACAGCCATCCCCTCTGCTTCCTCTTCCCACTGTTCCTTGTTCATTTCTTCTGAAGAGAGGAGGCAGGACCAGGTTAAAGGGTGGGTATAGTCCAGGGGCAGTGGCTCATGCCTATAACACCAGCGCGTTGGGAGGTGCTTGAGCCCAGGAGTCCGTGGCTGAGTGAGCTGATAGCGCCACTGCACCCCAGCCTGCGTGATATGGGGAGAACTTGTCTCCAAAAATACATAAATGCCAGAATGGACACCATGGTGAGACTCTATCTCTATAAAAAAAAAAAAAAAGTGAAAATTGGGAGGCTGAAGTGGGTGGATCATTTGAGGTCAGGAGTTCGAGACCAGCCTGACCAACATGGTGAAACCCTGTCTCTACTAAAAATACAAAATAATTAATCAGGTATGGGGGCTCATGCCTGTAATCCCAGCTACTCATGAGGCTGAGGCAGGAGAATCACTTGAACCTGGGAGGCAGTGGTTGCAGTGAACAGAGATTGAGCCACTGAACTCTAGCCTGAGCAACACAGCAAAACTCCGTCTCAAAAAAAAAAAAAAAAGGCCAGGCATGGCGTTATGCACCTGTAGTTTCAGCACTTTAGGAAGCTGAGGCAGTAGGACTGCTTGGGCCCAGGAGTTCAAGACCCGCCTGGGCAATGTAGCAAGACCCCTTCTCCATGAAAAATTTAAAAATTAGCTGGATGTCATGGTGGGTGCTTGTAGTCTCTGCTACTTGGGAGGCAGAGGTGGGAGGATCGCTTGAGCCCAGGAGTTTGAGGCTGCAGTGAGCCATGATTATGCCACTGCACTCCAGTGTGGGTGACACTACAAGACCTCGTCTCTTAAAAAACATCACGAATGCGGATTCCCCTGCAGGCAGAACTCGGATCACTGTAGCAGGGAAACCAAGACGGTCCTTGGTCATCACTGTGTCCCTGGCATCGGCCAATACAGATCCAGAAATAGGTGATAAGGCCACGGACATTCATGCAGGGTAGGCATCTATCTGTCAGCCGTGGGTGAGTGGGCAGGGGCATTTATAAAGGTTTATAAATGGCAGCTGTGTGGTTGAGGTCAGACACACAGACCTAACACTTGACACCTGGGAGGCGGGTAACGTTGACTCCCTCTCCTGTTCTGGCTCTTGGCTTGCTCATCTGTGCAATGGGACTAATTGTAGCCAGTTCCCAGGGATGTGGGAGCACGAAATAAGCTGTATGAGTCGGGGCTGTGTGTTGCTGTTGGAATCCAGCACGTGTGGAGACTGCAGGCGGCCAGCCGACGTTTTGAATTGTGTGTCTCCTGCTGAATGTCTGTCCCAAGCAGACCTCCTCTGGTCCTGCCCTAGCTTGCTTTTTTTTTTTCTTTTTTGAGACAGGGTCTGGTTCTGTTGCTCAGGCTGAGTGCCATGGCACGGTCATGGCTCACTGCAGCCTCAACCTCCTGGGCTCAAGCAAGCCTCCCGAGTAGCTAGGACTACAGGTGTACTCCACCCAGCTAATTTTTATTTTTATTTTTTATTAGTTTTTTGAGACCCAGTTGTACTCTTGTTGCCCAGGCTGGAGTGCAATGGCCTGATCTCAGCTCACTGCAACCTCTGCCTCCCAGGTTCAAGTGATTCTCCTGCCTCAGCTTCCCAGAGTAGCTGGGGCTACAGGCATGCACCACCACGCCTGGCTAATTTTTTGTATTTTTAGTAGAGACAGGGTTTCTCCATGTTGGTCAGGCTGGTCTCTAACTCCCGACCTCAGGTGATCCACGCGCCTTGCCCTCCCAAAGTTCTGGGATTACAGGTGTGAGCCACCGTCTCTGGCCTGTTTTTATTATTTTTGAAACAGGGTCTCGCTCTGTTGCCCAGGCTAGAGTGCAGTGGCGTGATCTCGGCTCACTGCAACCTCCGCCTCCTGGGTTCAAGTGATTCTCGTTTCTCAGCCTCCCGAGTAGCCAGGATTACAGGCGTGTGCCACCACACCCAGCTAATTTTTATGGTTTTAGTAGAGATGGGTTTTCACCATGTTGGCGAGGCTGGTCTTGAACTCCTGGTCTCAAGTGATCCTCCTGCCTCGGCCTCCCGAAGTGTTGGGATCACAGCATAAACCACCGCACCCGGCCCTGGTTTGCCTTGTTCTCCTTTCAAACACATCTGAAGCTGAACGGCAGGCCCCTAGGGGTCAGGAGCCCTGTCCTGGAAGGCTAAATCTGCCATGACAGGTAATTCAGCACTGAACACAGGATTCACCTCTTATTCAAACAAACAATCCCTTATGGATTCAGAGGCAGCCGGACCCATTGGGACAAGGTCCAACTCACGCAGGCGCTCACAAGGCCTGAGTTGAATTCTGCCCCGGAGTGACCCAGGAGTGAACAGGCAGCACGGTGGACCCAGACCCCGTGTGAGGGTCCAGGCTGTTGCCTGGGCAAGGAGTTTGGCAGGAAATCCCAATCTTCTGCGCTGGACGGAGGTGGTAGCGTTGCACGTTGTCCGCCTGCTGGGCCTAGGTCCGGGACAGCTGCACGTGGGGACAGCTGTCTCGGCGTCCGACAGGGCATCTGCCCTGGGAGTAATCCCAGAGCCTGGCCACGCCCCCGGGGAGCAGAGCCCGGGTCGGGTTACAGCACACCAGGAAACGCGCCTGCTTTGCTGACAGCGGGTGGGCAGCTTGCAGGATGGATGTGCTCCGGAGGCGGCCAGGGGTGGCACTGGGAAAGGCAAACTCACTGCTGGCTGAGCCAAAGCCACCCCCACGGGATGCAAGCTGACACTCCCAAGAGCTGCTTTCTTTCCGTTGGACCCGAAACCGGCACGAGATGATCTCCAAGAATTATGAGGGGAGCTGGGAATGGAAACCAAATGTTGGTGTCAGGTAGAAAAAGATGATGGAAGCCCTCGGCCCAGCAGGCTCCGGGCGCTGCAGGGTTCAGGCTCCTGTGGCCAGCACAGATGTTTAGTGAAAGAAACCCGACACACTGGGAAAAAAAAAAAAAAAGTTTATGTTTTCCCCTTGATTATATTTATTATAGAAAACCTGGAAAATCTGGAAAAGTGAAATGAAATAAATCATTCATCATTGCACTTTGCAAAAGTTTTAAACGTTTAATTATTTGTATTGTGGTAAAAGAGACGTAACAGATTTATTATATTCCACCCCCTCCCCGCTTTTTTTTTTGAGACGGAGTTTCGCTCTTGTTGCCCAGGCTGGAGTGCAGTGGCTTGATCTCGGCTCACCGCAACCTCCGCCTCCTGGGTTCAAGCGATTCTCCTGCCTCAGCCTCCTGAGTAGCTGGGATTACAGGCACCCACCACCACGCCCAGCTAATTTTTTGTATTTTTAGTAGAGACGAGGTTTTTCCATGTTAGTTAGGCTGGTCTGAAACTCCAGACCTCAGGTGATCCACCGACCTTTGCCTCCCAGAGTGCTGGGATTACAGGCGTGAGACACTGCGCCTTTTTATTTTTTTATTTTTTTTAATAAAAGAGTCTCTCTGTGTCACCCAGGCTGGAGTTGCAGTGGCTTGATCTCGGCTCACTGCAACCTCCGCCTCCTGGGTTAAAGTGATTCTCCTGCCTCAGCCTCTTGAGTATCTGTGACTATAGGCATGCACCACCATGCCCAGCTAATTTTTGTATTTTTAGTAAAGACGGAGTTTCACCATGTTGGCCAGGCTGGTCTCAAACTCCTGGCCTCAAGTGATCTGCCCGCCTCAGCCTCCCAAAGTGCTGGGATTACAGGCGTGAGCCACCACCCTGGGACAAAATTTACCATCTTAAACCATTTTCCAGTGTATAACACCGTGGCATTAAAGACACACTCATGCAGTCACCATCACCATCCATCTCCGGAGCTCTTTCCATCGTGCAAAACTGAAAGGCTGTACCTGTGAAACGCTAACTGCCAATTCTGTCCTCCCCTGGCCCCTGGCAATCACCACCTAATTTCTTTCTTTCTTTCTTTTTTTTTTTTTTTGAGACAGAGTCTCACTCTGTTGCCCAGGCTGCAGTGCCATGCTGCAGTCTCAGCTCACTGCAGCCGCCGCCGCCTCCCAGGTTTAAGCAATTCTCCTGCCTCAGCCTCCCAAGTAGCTGGGACTAGAGGCACATGCCACCACACCCAGCTAATTATTTTGTATTTTTAGTAGAAATGGGGTTTCACCATATTGGCCAGGCGGGTCTCAAACTCCTGACCTCAAGTGATCCACCCACCTCGGCCTCCCAAAGTGCTGGGATTACAGGCATGAACCACCACGGTTGGCCCTTCTTTTTCTTTTCAACCTGGGACTTAGCGACTGAGTACTTCCTCTTGTACTTAGTGACTGGGTACTTCCTCTTGTACGTGGCCTTTCTGGAATACGTAGCAGATCAGGAATATCTACCAATTCCTCTGAAAAGGACAGGATTTTGGCTGTGATGGGGCTTCCCCTTCTTGGGCTTTTTAGTCTTGGGGTGACCCTTTTTCACCTTGCCACCAGCATCAGCCTTCTTGTATTCAGGTTTCTTTTCCGTTCTTAAAATGGGGTCTCGCCCCCGTTGCACAGGCTGGAGTGCAGTGGCTCGATCTCAGCTCACCGCAACCACCGCCTCCTGGGTTCAAGCGATTCTCCTTCCTCAGCCTCCCGAGTAGCTGTGATTAGAGGCACCTGCAAGCATGCCCGGCTAATTTTTGTATTTTTAGGAGAGACGGGGTTTCACCATGTCGGCCAGGCTGGTCTCAAACTCCTGACCTCAGGTGATTCGCCTGCCTCGGCCTCCCAGAATGCTGGGATTACAGGCATGAGCCACTGTGCCTGGCCAGCTCCAGGCTGCCTTAGTATCCGTCTTAACATTTTCACCCACCATCTTGCAAGATGGGAAGGAGCGAATTTGTTTATCCTGAGAGTAGCTGACCGAATGGGTATGAAGTGGTATCTCATTGTGGATTTGTATTTTCCTAACGATTAGTGATGCTGAACATCTTTTTAGGTGCTTGCTGGCCATTTGTATATCTTCTTTGGAGAAATTTCTATTATGAATAAGTCGTTTGCCCTGTTTTGAATTGGGTTGCTTCTTTGTTGTTGTTAAGTTGTAGAAGTTCCTTATGTATCTCAATATTAACCCTTTATCAGATGTATAATTTGCAATTTTTTTTTTCTTGAGATGGAGTCTCACTCTGAAGCCCAAGCTGGAATGCAGAGGTGTGATCTCGGCTCACTGCAACCTCTGCCTCCGGGACTCAAGTGATTCTCCTGCCTCAGCCTCCCAAGTAGCTGTGACTACAGGTGCCCGCCACCACACCTGGCTAATTTTTATGTTTTTAGTAGAGACAGGGTTTCACCATGTTGGCCATGGTGGTCTCGAACTCCAGAGCTCAGGAGATCTGCCCCTCTCTTTGTGTATTCCGTTAGTTGCCTTTTCACTCTGTTGATTGGATCTTTTGATGCACAGAAATTTTACTTTTTTTTTTGAGACGAGGTCTCATGCTGTCACCCAGGCTGGAGTGCAATGGCAATGTCTTGGCTCACTACAACCTCCCCATCCCAGGTTCAAGTGATTCTCCTGCCTCAACCTCCCAAGTAGCTGTACTACAGACGCCCGCCACCACACCTGGCTAATTTTTATATTTTTAGTAGAGACAGGGTTTCACTATGTTGGTCAGGCTTGTCTTGAACTCCTGACCTCTTGATCTGCCCGTCTCGGCCTCCCAAAGTGCTGGGATTGCAGGCATGAGCCACCGCACCCAGCCTGAAAATTTTACTTCTGATGTAACTTAATTTATTAATATCTCCTTTTTTCTTCTGTTGGCTGGGCTTTTGGTGTCATAGCCAAGAAATCATTGCCAATCCAGTGTCATGAAGCTTTTCTTGTAAGAGTTTTAGACCTTTTAGGTCTACATTTAGGTCTTTTTTTTTTTTCTTTTGAGACAAGGCCTCGCTCTGTCACCCAGGCTGGAGTGTAGTGGCAAGATCTTGGCTCACTGCAACCTCCATCTCCCAGATTCAAGCGATTCTCCTGCCTCAGTCTCCTGAGTATCTGGAACTATATGCATGCATCACCACATTTGCAAATTTTTGTGTTTTTAATAGAGATGGGGTTTTGCCATGTTGGCCAGGCTGGTCTCGGACTCCTGACCTCAAGTGATCTGCCTGCCTCAGCCTCCCAAAGTGCTGGGATCACTACACCTGGCCACATTTAGGTGTTTAATTGGTTTTGAGTTAATTCTTATACATGGTGTAAGTAAGGGAAGGCTCTAACCTCATTCTTTGGGATGTGGGTATTTGGTTTTCCCAAAACTGTTTCTTGAGAAGACTGTCCTTGCTCTGTAATTTCATATTTGAGAGGAAACAATTGTCAGCATTTGGGCATATTTCCTTTTGGTCCTTGCTCTATGCTTTTAATTTTTTTAGAGACAGGGTCTTGTTCTGTCACCCAGGCTGGAGCACAGTGGAATGGTCATAGCTCACTGCAGCCTTGACCTCCTGGGCTCAAAGGATCTTCCCACCTCAGCCTCCTGAGTGACTGGGACTACAGGCTCATGCCACCATGCTAATTTTTAAAAATTATTTATTTGTATTTTTTGAACAGATGGGGGTCTCACTATCTTGGCCAGTCTTAAACTCCTAAGTGATCCTCCCACCTCGGCCTCTCGAAGCACCGAGATTACAGGCAATGCTTATTTATTTATTTATTTATTTATTATTTTTGTAGTGTTGCAGTTCTACAGTGTACATTAAGGAGGAGGGCTGGTATGTTTGGTGTTGGGTCCTGTCTTTTCCATTTAACAAATTTGCCTAGAAGTCTTCACGAAGAGATCTTCATTCATTCGTTTTTTTCTTTTGAGATGAAGTTTTGCTCTTGTTGCCCAGGCTGGAGTGCAGTAGTGTGATCTCAGCTCACTGCAACCTCTACCTCCCGGGTTCAAGAGATTCTCCTGCCTCAGCCCCCGAGTAGCTGGGATTACAGGTGCCCACCACCACACCTGGCTAATTTTGTATTTTTGGTAGAGATGGGGATTTCACCATGTTGGTCAGGCTGTTCTTGAACTCCTAACCTCAGGTGATCAGCCCACCTAGACCTCCCAAAGTGCTGGGATTACAGGTGTGAGCCACCGCGCCCGGCCCCATTCATTATATAGCTATTCATGATGTCCATGGTTTGCTACGGAATTTGCTGTTGCTGAATGCACAAAATGATTTAGAAAAGGTCACCAGCTTCAAAGTCCAGTGGGGGAGGATGAATGAGCAATTCTCCTATGAGGTCTGGAGTCTGGACAAGGGGATATGAGGAAACAGGGGCAGGAGCAAGGGATCATTTCTACCTCAGAGCCAGAGGTGAACACTAAAGAGGGAAAGCCTTTAAAGCACATGACTTTGTCCCTGGTGGATCATATATTTAAATTTTTAATTTCACTGTATAGCTTTTTTATGAAGGTTGCACATGTAAATAACTTAAAGAATCAAATATTGTTGGCCAGACACAGTGGCTCACGTCTGTAATCCCAGCACTTTGGGAGGCCAAGGCAGGTGAATCACCTGAAGTCAGACTGACCAGCCTGGCCAAGACGGTGAAACCCCATCTCTACCAAAAATACAAAAATTAGATGGGTGTGATGGGGCTTGCCTGTAAACACAGCTACTCTGGAGGCTGAGGCAGGGGAATTGTTTGAACCTAGGAGGTGGAGGTTGCAGTGAGCCGAGATCACACCGCTGTACTCCAACCTGGGCGACAGAGTGAGACTCTGTCTCAAAAGAAAAAAAATAAAATAAAATAGTGCTGCTTGGTGCACTGGCTCACACCTGTAATCACAGCACTTTGGGAGGCCAAGGCGGGAGGATCACTTAAGCTCAGGAGTTCAAGACCAGCCTAGGCAACATAGTGAGACTGCCTCTACAAAAAGTAGAAAAATTAGCTGAGTGTGATTGTGCGTGCCTGTCATCCCAGCTACTTGGGAGGCTGAGGTGGGAGGATTGCGTGAGCGCAGGAGATTGAGGCTGCAGTGAGCTGTGATTACTCTATTCCAGCTTGGGTGACAGAGTGAGATCTGTCTTGGAAAAAAAAAAAAGGTCTATGAAGCTTAAAATGCAAAACGACAGTCTCTTCTCATTGATCTCTCTCCCGCCCTCCAGAAACAGCCACTCCGACTCTTTTAACTTTATATATTCGTGGTACTTGCTCCCACATCTCTAAAAAACAAGGGTTTTTTTTGTTTTGCTACATCTTAATTTTTCTGTTTTATGCATCAGCTGTTGAATCTTCATCCTGAAACATGAGGTTGGAATGTCATCCATATGTTGCCATCCCCTTCACACACATTTTCTGTGTTCCCCTTTGTCCGGTGCACTTCATTTATATGACAATTCTGGTTAGCTCAATACTTAGGAATTACATTCAGTGCCTAGTGATAGCTGAGCCACGCAGCGTACTATGGTGATGTTTCCTTTTTATGTTTCTTGTTTTTGTTTGCTTAGCTTTTGGTGGGATTATTTTTTTTCTTTCCTTTCCTTTCTCTCCCCACCTTTTTTCCCTCCCTCCCTCCCTCCCTCCCTCCCTCCCTTCCTTCCTTCCTTCCTTCCTTCTCTGGCTCTGTATCTCAGGCTAGAGTGCAGTGGTGCAATCTTGCCTTACTGCAAACTTTACTTCCCAGGCTCAAGCGATCCTCCCAGCTCAGCCTCCCAAAGTGTTGAAATTACAGGCATGAACCACCACACTCAGCCAATTATTCTTTTTTTTTTTTTTTTTTTTTTTGAGACGGAGTTTCGCTCTTGTTACCCAGGCTGGAGTGCAATGGCACGATCTCGGCTCACCGCAACCTCCGCCTCCCGGGTTCAGGCAATTCTCCTGCCTCAGCCTCCTGAGTCGTTGGGATTACAGGCATGTACCTCCATGCCCAGCTGATTTTTTGTATTTTTAGTAGAGACGGGGTTTCACCATGTTGACCAGGATGGTCTCGATCTCTTGACCTCGTGATCCACCCGCCTCGGCCTCCCAAAGTGCTGGGATTACAGGCGTGAGCCACCGTGCCCAGCCTCGGCCAATTATTCTTAATCGTCTTCAAACTCTCTCCTAGTTGTGCAGATTTCCTCCTGGTAATGCATTAGATATTTATCTTCTTGGGGCAATTGCTCCCTGAAACTGCTGAGATTTGGGCTGATTGATATTGGGACCTACAGTTTTAGGATCATCCTTCACCAAAATCCTGAAGACTTTGACTTCTTTTGCCCCAAGCCTCTCTCTTGTGTGGGCACCTCTCCCTCTCCTGCATTTCACACTCACTGTTTTTTGTTTGTTTGTTTACTCCCTCATTGTGATAGCTCACATCCTCAAGTAGCTTTCTGAGAATAGGTATAATGTACATGATGCTTGGGTTTAGGAATTCTGCCCCAGAGCCGATGTTGAGACATTTGTTGGCTTATCCCTATGCATTCACATCTTCTGTTTTAGTTTCTGGCTGTTTGGGAGTTCCTTTCCTTTCTCTCCAACTTAGCCATACATTAAATAATATGTATTTTTAAATTTGATGTTTTAACCAGCTTCGTTAGCTGTACTGAACCAGGAAGGGTTTCACAAGCAAGACTTGGGTAGAGAAGGAGAAAGGAGCCTACCTGGGAAAGATGAAAACCTGACCCTCTCTCCAAAAGTCCAGGGTAGGGAACCTGCTACTGTGTTTGAGGAATTCAAAGACCCTCAAATGCTCTGTGTGTCAACTGAGTGCTAGGGACTGCAGGGTCCCCTGACACAAATGCCACATGGTCCAGGATCTCCTTAAGCGTCAGACGCCCACTGGCAACAAAGACCCGTGCTTGGGGCTGCAAACCTCAGCTCAGTCACAGGTACCAAGAATTTAGGACAAATGCAGGAGATTGCTAAGTGAACACATTACTGAGTGTCTGACCCACTCTCCTCTGGGAAACCGAAGTGCTTGTCCCTCCTCCAGAGTGGGTCTGTAATTTCAAGGGGTCCTAGAGTGAGAGCCGCGTCTGTGCTATGTTCCCACCTGGCCGGCTTTCTGAAACCACTTTTGTTTAGCTTAGTTTTTGTTACTGTTTTTGAGATGAAATCTCATTCTGTCGCTCAGGCTGGAGTGCAGTGGTGCCATCTTGGCTCACTGCAAACTGCCTCCTGGGTTCAAGCGTTCAAGCGATTCTCATGCCTCACCCTCCCAAGTAGCTGGGATTACAGGCATGCACCACCACACCCAGCTAGTGTTTGTATTTTTAGTAGAGACGGAGTTTCACCATGCTGCCCAGACCTCAAGTGATCTGCCCGCCTCGGCCTCTCAAAGTGCTGGGATTACAGGCATGAGCCACTGTACCTGGCTTTAGTTTTGTTTGGTGAGACAGGGTCTTGCTCTGTCATTCAGGTTGGAGTGCCATCATAGCTCACTGCAGCCTCAATCTCCTGGGCTCAAGCCATCCTCCCGTTCTGCTTCCTGAGTAACTGGGACTCCAGGCACGCGCTATCACGCTTATCATACTTTTTAAATTTTTTCAGAAACAGGATGTTGCTATATTGCCTAGGCTAGTCCCAAACTCCTGGCCTCAAGAAATCCTCCAGCCTCAGCCTCTCAAAGCATTGAGATTACAAGTGTGAGCCACTGTGCCTGGCCTGGAGCCACTTTTCAAGAAGCCATCAGCTTTAGGGGGTGGAAGAGGATGGAGAAGGGACACATTTTTAGAAATTTCCTTGGAAATATCTGGTGAGGTCTCAGGGATTGGGAGCTGCTTCTCTGAGACTGGGAAGCTGAATGGGCTGTGCCATCGGTCCTGGCTGTGTGGGGAGGGGGTCTTGCCTGTGGGCCTCCCAGGGACCCCAGAATTCTTTGCTCCTCCCTCCTCCCGCTGTGGCTTTAGAGATTCTTTTCCCTCTCCAGGTCTGCCCTCTGACCTGTGCCCTTTGCCTCTGGCCTAACCTGCTAACCAGAACCTTCTGTTCTGAGGTCGGAGCTGCCTGGCTGTGGTAACAGGAGCCTCAGGGGAACAGAGCAGCGGAAGGAAAGGGGGATGGGGAGGGCCCCAGCCCTCGAAGCTGAGCAGATGAAAAAGAAAAACACGGCTTGTTTGCCTCTCCGGGGTGTCCGCATCTGGGGGCAAGGCAGGAGTTTCTCTGGTCTCAGGAGTTGATTCACACATGACTGTGTGGGAGCAGGTAGGGTGTGGGTCATCCCCTTTTCGCTGGAAGCTTTGGGTCCTGTCCAGGACTCTGTTTTTTTTTTTTTTTTATAGATCTTTCCCAGGGCCTGATTGTATCTGAGCTGTGAATTCATCCTGGACGAGGGCTGTGACCTGCTCCCAGTCTGGTATCCTGGGACCTAGAGACAGTCCTATTGGCTGATGGCTGGACCCAGGAACTTTCAGGAGCAGAGCAGTCTTCATGTTCCTCCTTTACTCCTTGTAGGTCTTCTCCATGTTTCTCTGGAAGGAAACAGGGATCTCTGCATTTGGACCCTATTCTATTATTTTAGTGTTGATTATTGGTTTATTTATTTATTTATTTATTTATTTTTGAGACGGAGTCTCGCTCTGTCGCCCAGGCTGGAGTGCAATGGCGCCATCTCGGCTCACTGCAACCTCCACCTCCTGGGTTCAAGCAATTCTCCTTCCTCAGCTTCCCAAGTAGCTGGGATTACAGGCGTGTACCACTACACCTGGCTAATTTTTGTATTTTTGATAAAGACAGGGTTTCACCATGTCAGTCAGGCTGGTCTCAAACTCCTGAGCTCAAATAATCTGCCCACCTTGGCCTCCTGAAGTGCCGGGGTTATAGGTATGAGCCACCATGCCCAGCTTGTTTTTTTTTTTTTTTTTTTTTCCTGTAGAGATGTGGTCTTGCTATGTTGCTCAGGCTGGTCTTGAACCCCTGGCCTCAAGCAATCCTCCCGCCTCAGCTTCGTAAAGTGCTGGGATTATAGGCGTGCGCCAGTGCACCTGGTCTGGAAGTGCATTCTGAGTCCAGCAGGGCTGTCAGTTCATCGAGGCAGGGAGGTGTGTGGGCCTGAGACATCGGAGGATGCAAACTGCAAAGGAAAGAGGTCATTCTAGCAGAGGAGGGAGAAGTTGCTAGATATTTCACTGCAGAGGTGTGACGTGGCTGGGCCTCAAGGGTGGCCAGTGCAGAGGCGGGAGGGTCACTGCAGGTTGCTGGGAACAGCAGGAGCAAAGGGGCATGAGGGCCACGTTGGGCAGTGTCCATCCACCTCCTGCCTCCCCGCTGCAGGCACCCGTTCTTTTCTCCATCTGTTGCTATGAGCAGGTGCCTTCTGTACCAGCTAGGGAACACGTATCCAAAAACCAGTCTTTTTTTTTTTTTTGAGATGGAATCTTGCTCTGCTGCTAGCTGGAGTGCAGTGGCATGATCTCGACTCGCTGCAACCTCCGCCTCCTGGGTTCAAGCGGATCTCCTGCCTCAGCCTCCTGAGTAGCTGAGATTATAGGTGTGCACCACCACGCTTAGCTAATTTTTTTTTTTTTTTTTTTTTTTAAGTAGAGAAGGGATTTCACCATGTTGGCCAGGGGTCTCAAACTACTGACCTCGAGTGATCCGCCAGTCTCAGCCTTCCAAATTGCTGGGATTACAGGCATGAGCCTTTGCATCCGGCCAAAAACCAGGCTTTTTGATAGGGTGACAAATATTTGTGATGCAATTCCCAGTTGTCTGAAACGTGTGTCCCTTTACTGCATGGCCTCACCCTCCATGCAGGTAAGGAAAGAGCAGAAAGCCGGACAGAGACAGCCTGGGTTCCCGGCACAGGTTGGTCACCTCTCAGCTGTGTGGCCTGGGCTTGCCAGGGGTGGGTGGGACTCAGGAGAGTGGTCCTCAAAGACGGGCAAGTCCTAATTCCTGCAGCCCGTGAGTACGTTACTTTACATGGTGAAAAGGACTTTTCAGATATAAACAAAATAAGAATCACTTTTGCATTTTTACATTTTCAATTTAAAAAATGTTTTATTTTTTGAGATGGAGTCTTGCTCTGTTGCCCAGGCTGGAGTGCAGTGGTGCAATCTCGGCTCAGTGCAACCTCTGCTTCCCGGGTTCAAGCGATTCTCCTGTCTCAGCCTCCCAAGTAGCTGGGATTACAGGCACCCGTCACCATGCCCAGCTAATGTTTTTTGTAATTTTAGTCGAGACAGGGTGTAGTAGTCAGGGTTCTCTAGAGGGACAGAACTAATAGGAAAGACATCTGTTTATAGATCTCCTATTACAGTGTGAGCCACCGTGACTGGCCAATTTTTTAACTTTTTTAGAGACAGGGCCTTGCTCTGTCACCCAGGCTGGAGTGCAGTGCTGTGATCCTGTGTCACTACATCCCGGAACTTCTGGCTCAAGTGAGCCTCCCACCTTAGCTTCCTGAACAGCTGTGACTACAGGCGTGTGCCACCAACCCCGGTGTTAGATACAGTCAACTCCGAGCTTCTCTTCAGAGAATCAGTGTGTCAGTATTTCAGCTTATTCTTTAATCCTCCGTTTTAAAGTTTAACTTCCCGGTTCTCTGTGCCCCCTTGCCTCTGGTTTCAGTAAACAAGTCTCCCGTCAGTTCTAATCAGTAGTTCACATCTGTTCCCCTGGTCATCTGCTTTGACCCGAGTCACCCCTGGTCACCTGTTCTGACCTGTAACTCCCCACCCTGCCACCCCAGCGTGTACCCCTGCTCTCTTTAAAATAGCTCATCAGAATTAGCTTAAACTGTGCTGTCTAACCCTAGCCAATAGAAGAACAATGCAGCAGCAAAGGCTACCTGCGTCAGGGACGAGAACCCCTTCCCTCTCCTTGTCCAGGCGTGCGCTCGCCACTGCTCCATCTGTAAGACGCACCCCTCTATAGAAGTCAGTCACCTTGCTGAGAACATTTATATCTGAGTGCTGCTGCTTTTGCGGCATGGAAAATTTACGTATAACACCTGGCTAATTTTTTAAAAAATATTTTTATTTAGTTTTTAGACTTAAAAATATATTTTTTGTAAAGATGGGATCTTGCTACATTGCTCAGGTTGGTCTCAAACTCCTGGCCTCAAGTAGCCCTCCTGCCTAGGCCTCCCAAAGCACTGGGATTATAGGCATGAGCCACTGCGCCTGGCTGGGAATCAACGCTTACTGAGCACCTATTATGTACTAGGCTTAGAGCTAGGACCAGTGGATCTTGTAAGAGGGGAGCAGGAGGGTCAGAGAGAGTAGTGGGAGACGTTTCCATGGAAACCAGAGGTTGGCATGATGTCCAAAGGAAGCCTCCAGCCAGGGGACGAGGGGGACCTCTAGAAGCCAGAAAAGGCAAGGAACGGATTATCCCACGGAGACTCTGGTGAAAACTCACCCACCTTGGACGTCTCACTTCCAGAATGATAAGATTCTAAATGTGTGTGGTTTTAAGTCACTCGGTTGCTGGTAATTTGTTATAGCACAAGCGGTTTTTTTTAGAGACAGGGTCTTGCTCAGTTGCCCAGGCTGAAGTGCACTGCTATGATCATAGCTCACTGCAGCCTTGAATTCTTGGTCTTAAGCAATTCTCCTGTCTCAGCCTTCGAGTAGCTGGGCACACAGGTGTGTACCGCCACACCCAGCTAATTTTTTCTTTTTTTTTTTTTTTGGTAGAAATGGGGGTCTCTCTATGTTGCTCAGACTGGTCTTGAACTCCTAGACTGAAGTGATCCTCCCATCTCCACCTCCCAAAGTGCTGGGATTACAGGAATGAGCCCCTGTGCCCGGCCAACCACACTCTCTTCTCTCATCTGTAGAGTGGTCTCAGTTCCCTTGTCCTGACTCTGTGTGTCTGAGGATGAGAAAGCGGGAGACTTTCTGATCTTCTTGGCTGTTGCTGTAGATTTCTGTTTCCATAAAGTGGTTTCTCTCTCTTTCCTTCCCTCCTACCTTCCCTCCTTCCCTCCTTCCCTCCTTCCCTCCTTCCTTCCTTCCCTCCCTCCCTCCCTCCTTCCTTCCTTCCTTCCTTTCTTTTCTCATTCTGTCACCCAGGCTGAAGTGCAGTGCCATGATCTCAGCTCACTGCAACCTCCACCTTCCAGGTTCAAGCGATTCTCATGCCCCAGCTCCTTGAGTAGCTGGGATTACAGGGGCCTGCCACCATGCCTAGCTAATTTTTGTCTTTTTTAGTAGAGACGGGGTTCCTCCATGTTGGCCAGGCTGGTCTTGAACTGCTCAGGTGATCTTCCTGCCTTGGTCTCCCAAAGTGCTGGGATGAGGGGCATGAGCCACCACACCCAGCCCCATAAAGCAGTTTCTAGATCTCCCTGTCATATGGCTCCGAATGTCCTGTTGTGAGAATCTCTTCTGGAAAGGAGAAAATCTTATCCTTTGGAATTCTAACCAAAAGCCTGGCAAACCCGCCACAGGACTGATTACAAGAAACCTTTCTCGTAGGAAAACTGCAAGTCATTAGTTTCCAGCCTTTTCATGTGTGACCCTTGGGTGGCCCACTTCAGAGCCTTCTGCAGCTTGAGATGGGTTTAATTTTCTGTTTTGATCCCACGGTGAACCACAAATGAGTAGAAGTGCCTTAGGCAGGCCCTCCGCCCTGGCAGTCCCGCTCTTGGGATGCGGTGGGAATTGCCCATCTGCAGAGGTTCCTGGGGAAAGGGCTCTTTAATCAGCGGTGCTGCAGGGAAAACAGGACTCTGCAGGAATGAATCAAGAACTTGAAACGCGTCTTTCCCTCTGCTTGCCCAGGGAGAGATGCAATTCCTCCGTGGCGATTTTGTGACTTTCTTGTGGTCAGCCCCCGGTGCCTGCTGGTCTTGGGCACAGCAGTCAGATGAGCGGGGAACAGCAGGGGAAGGTGGCTCCTTCCACCTGAGGGACATCTGCCTTTCATCACCGCTGAAAACAAAGCGGGCCCAGGACTTGCCTTCGACCAGCTGAGGGCAGTTCGGGCATCTCTGGAGCCTGCGGCCCGGGGGTGGTCCGGCGTCTCAGCCTTGGGGACTTTGTGCACTTGAGTGAAACTTGGTTTTGTTCACATCTGGCCCTTGCTTGAAAACGCCTCATGGCCCACGCCTGTAATCCCAGCATTTTGGGAGGCCGTGGTGGGAGGATTGCTTGAGCCCAGGAGTTTGAGACCAGCCTAGGTAACATAGTAAAATCCTGTTTCCACCAAAAAACAAACAAACAAACAAAACCCAAAAAACAGAAATCCATTAGCGAGGCGTGGTGGTGTCTGTAGTCCCAGCTACTCAGGGTGGTGAGGGGAGAATCGCTTGAACGCAGGAGGTGGAGGCTGCAGTGAGCTGAGATCGCACCACTGCACTCCAGCGTGGGCGACAGAGCGAGACCCTGTCTTTAAAACACAACACGACACGACACGACACAACACAACACACTCCTAGTGGTTCCCCATGCCTCAGGCCAAGGTTCAAAACTCAGTGAGGCATTTAAGGCCTTTATCTCTTCCTAACCTAGTGCCCAGCTTCAGCCTCACTTCCCAGCCCCTGAACTGACTACTCCAAGTCCCACAGAGCTGCTCTCCTCTGACGAAAACACCATGAAATGTTTGTTTGTTTTTTTGAGATGGAGTCTGGCTCTGCTGCCCAGGCTGGAGTATGTACAGTGGTACCATCTCAGCTCACTGCAGCCTCCACCTTCCAGGTTCAAAGGATTCTCATGCCTCAGCCTCCCTGGTAGCCTGCTGGACTTGAGTACAGCACCCAGATGAGAGGGGAAAAGTGGGGAGAATTTGGCTCCTGCTCCTCCCCTCCCCCTCCCCCCCCCCCCCCCCCCTCCCTCCCCTCCTCTCCCTCCCCCCCCCCCCCCCCCCCCTCCCTCTCCTCCCTCCTCTCCCCTCCCCCTTCCCTCCCCTCCCCTCTCCCCCCTCCCCTCCCCTCCTCTTTCCCTCCCTTCCCCTCCTCTTTCCTTCCCTTCCCCTCCTCTCTCCCTTCCCCTTCCCCTCTCCCCTCCTCCCTTCCCGTCTCCTCCCCTCTCCCTTCCCCCCTCCTGTCCCCTCCCCTCTCTTCCCCTCCCCTCCCCTCTCCTCTCCTTCCCTCTCCTTTCTTTCCTTTTCTTTTGTCTCTCTTTTTCTTTCTCTTTCTTCTTTTCTTTTTTTTGAGACAGGGTCTCCCTCCATCGCCCAGGCTGATGTGCAGTGGTGGCATCATAGCAAGTGAGCTCCTGGGTGGGCTGCGTAGGGGGATGGATGGGACTTTAAAATACTCAGCGTGAGTCAGAATCGTTGGTCAAGATGAGAGACGCTAGATGCGGTGGCTCATACCTGTAATCCCAGCACTTAGGGAGGACGAGGACGGGGGGTGGGGGGGGGGGAGGATTGCTTGAGCCCAGGAGTTCGAGACCAACCTGAGCAATACAGTGAGACCCTCATCTCTACAAAAAATTTCAAAATAAGTCAGGTATGGTGGTGCAGGCCCATAGTCTCAGCTGCTCCGGAGGCTGAGGCAAAAGGATTGCTTGAGCCCAGGAGGTCAAGGCTGCAATGAGCTATAATTGTGCCACTGCACTCCAGCCTGGGCAGCAGAGTGAGACTCTGTCCGAAAATTTAAAAAAAGGAATACTCTTTCTAATGGGCTCCCCTCCTCTCCGCTTCCCTTCCCTTTTTCTCTCTTTCTTTCTCTCTTTCTCATAATCTCAGCTCACTGCAACCTCTCTCTCCCGGGTTCAAGTGATTCTCCTGCCTCAGCCTCCCGAGTAGCTGGGATTACAGGTGCACACCACCACACCTGGCTAATTTTTGTATTGTTACTAGAGATGGGGGTTTCACCATGTTGCCCAGGCTGGTCTCGAACTCCTGACCTCAGCTCATCCTCCCTCCTTAGCCTCCCAGAGTGCTGGGATTACAGGCAAGAGCCACCGTGCCCGGCCTTCACTCTAATTTTGAACATGCATTCCCATGGGAAATAATCTGATCATAAAACCTATTAGAAATTGAACATAAAAATCATAAAGTTGTTTCTTCCAATACTCAGTTTATGTATAATTAATTCTTCCACTGTCCCCACTGCCCCCAGCCTTCCTATTTACTTACCACCCACTTAATGCCAGACGCTGCCGCAGAGATCACGTTGAGTAAATTTCTGCTCTCAGGGAGAGGGAGGCAGTCATGCCCCGCGTGTTACGGTGGCTGTGAGTGCCTTGGGCAGGGTTGGGGGAACGAAAGGGAGGGGACCAAATCTGTGCAGAGGGGACAGCAAGGATTTGAGAGTGAAGGGGCCACTTGAGCGGGATGTGGAAGATGAATAGATGGCCGTCCGGGAGGCAGGGGTGGGAGGGGAGTGGGCATACTAGACTTCCGTGGGCTAAAGGCCCAGATGTGGGGAGACGCACGGCTCAGCCTAGGGCTCAGGGGGTCAGGAGCACAGGGAGCGCGTCGCAGGTCACGGCAGTCCACACTGCCTTTTTCTTTCTTTCTTTCTCTTTCCTTCTTTTTCCTTCTTCTTTTTCCTTCTTCTTTTTCCTTCTTCTTTTTTTTTTCCTTCTTCTTTTTCCTTCTTCTTTTTCCTTCTTCTTTTTCCTTCTTCTTTTTCCTTCTTCTTTTTCCTTCTTCTTTTTCCTTCTTCTTCTTCCTTCTCCTTCCTTCTCCTTCCTTCTCCTTCCTTCCTTCCTTCCTTCCTTCCTTCCTTCC
>NW_022437028.1:7633411-7642104 GCF_009761245.1 Sapajus apella | reverse complement strand
TTCTTTCTTTCTTTCTTTCTTTTCTTTCTTTCTTTCTTTCTTTCTCTCTTTTTCTTTCTTCTTTGAGATGGAGTTTCATTCTGTCGCCCAGGCTGGAGTGCAGTGGCACGATCTCTGCTCACTGCAACCTCTGCCTCCCAGGTTCAAATGATTCTTCTGCCTCAGCCTCCCAAGTAGCTGGGATTACACGTGCACACCACCACGCCCGGCTAATTTTTGTATTTTTATTTTATTTTCATTTTTGTTTATTTATTTATTTGTTTTGAGACAGAGTTTTGCTCTTGTGGCCGGGGCTGGAGTGCAGTGGTGCGATCTCAGCTCACCGTAAACTTCTCCTCCCAGGTTCAAGTGATTCTCCCGCCTCAGCCTCCTGAGTAGCTGGGACTACAGGTGTGTGCCACCAAGCCCAGCTAATTTTTGTATTTTTAGTAGAGACGGGATTTCGCCATGTTGGCCAGGATGGTCTTGAACTCCTGACCTCAGGTGATGCACTCGCCTCAGCCTCCCGAGGTCCTGGGATTACAGGCATGAGTCACTGCACCTTTCTTCATTCACTTGTTCGTTCAGTAAATCCCACTGAAGTGTGCCCTGCAGTAAATCAGAACGAGGGATGGGGAGATGGGAATTCGGGGTCTGTCCTCTGTCTGCAGGCTGCAGTTACATGGGGCAGGTGGACAGTAGCATGTCAGCACAGCTGTGTCCCACGTGAGGCTGAACGTGGCAGGAAGTTGTCACCGAGTCCCTGGCGTGGGGATGATTTTGCAGACCCAGGGATGGCACTGTCGAACCAGGTGTTTGCAGAACCACCTGCCTGGAGCGGGCATCCGGCTAAGGCTGTCCCTGATCCTTCAAGCCCCTGGACAATGGAGAGCTGCCTCGGAGGACTGTAGAACGTGACGAGGCTGTAGCCTCTGCCTGCCTGGCCTCCCAGTCGCTGGGCTTCCGGGTGACAGGCAGCACTGCCCTGAGCTTCCTGCCAGTGGTGGTGAGGGTGATGATGAAAGCCATGCCAGCGGCGTGGTCTCTAAAGCCCCTCCCAGCTCTAATCCTGCCAGGAGGAGGCGGAGCAGAAGGATGAGAAGGAGGAGAGAAGGAAGAGGAGAAGGAGGAGGAGGAAGAAGAGGAGGAGGAAGAAGAGGAGAATCAGAAAGAAGAGGAGGAGGAAGAGGAAGATGGAAGAGGAGGAGGAAGAGGAAGATGGAAGAGGAGGAGGAAGAGGAAGATGGAAGAGGAGGAGGAAGAGGAGGAGGAAGATAGAAGAGGAGGAGGAAGAGGAGGAGGAAGAGGAAGATAGATGAGGAGGAGGAAGAGGAGGAGGAGAAGGAAGAGGAGGAGGAAGAGGAAGAGGAAGATAGAAGAGGAGGAGGAAGAGGAGGAGGAGGAAGAGGAGGAGAAGGAGGAGGAGGATGAGGAAGAGGAGGAAGAGGAGAAGGAGGAGGAGGAGGAAGAGGAAGAGGAAGATAGAAGAGGAGGAGGAGGAGGAGGATGAGGAAGAGGAGGAAGAGGAGGAGGAGGATGAGGAAGAGGAGGAAGAGGAGAAGGAGGAGGAGGAAGACCCTGGAGAGGGATGGACCCTGCAGCAATTTCCCAACTGGGCCCCAACCCAGGACCCCACCTCTTGTCTCCAGAGGAAAGCTACAGGCTCTGGTGGTGTTGAAGCCACGTTTCCCTGAACGCTGCCTGCTGGGGGTTATGTGAGCTGCCAAAAATTCCTACCTCTGAGAGGTAGAAGGAAATGACAGATTTGGAAAGAAATGATCCAACACAAAAGGCAAACTTCATCACCAGCCGGATTTCTTTCTTTCTCACTGGATTCTCCCCAGCCTGGCCTTTGCAGGGGAACTGGGGAATTCCTCAGAGACGCCAAGCAGGCAGTGTGTGGCAGGCGGTCAGTCCCAGAGCCCCTGTCCTTTGGAAAAGGTGTTCTGCTGGCGGAGACGCACCGGGCTGTGATGTGATCGTGCTGGACGCCAAATTCCACAGTCAGTCCTTTTCAGCAGTCACATTCCTTAGATTCTTATCAGGGACTTTCCCCCCAAGTGAACACTGGGAACCAGCCTCCCCGCTGATGGCAGGAGGATGGGAGGAAATTAAAGCAGGAGTCCTGGCGTTGGTCCTGGTTCTGTCACCAGCTCGCTGTGCCAGCTTGAGCCCTCCCCCTTCTCTGAGGCTCCACTTTCTCACCTGTAAAAAGGAGGTTGGGGCAGGATGATCTTTCCAAGGCCCCTGACTGTGCAAAATCTATTTTCTATTTCTTTCTTTCTTTCTTTCTTTCTTTTTTTCTTTCTTTCTTTCTTTCTTTCTTTCTATCTTTCTTTCTTTCTTTCTTTCTTTTCTTTCTTTCTTTCTTTCTTTCTCTTTCTTCCTTCCTTCCTTCCTTCTTTCCTTCCTTCCTTCCTTCCTTCCTTCTTTCCTTCCTTCCTTCCTTCCTTCCTTCCTTCCTTCCTTCTTTCCTTCTCTCTCTCTTTCTTTCTCTTTCTTTCCTCTCCTTCTTTCTTTCTTTCTTCCTCTTTCCTTTCTTCCTTCCTTCCCTCCCTCCTTCCTTCTTTCCTTTCTTTCCTCCTTCTTCCCTCCCTCACTCTCCCTTTCCCTTCTTCCTTTCCTTTTTTTTCTTTCTTTCTTTCTCTCCTTCCTTTCCCTTCCCTTCCCCTCCCTCCCATTCCTTCCCTTCCCTTCTCCTTCCTTCCTTCTTCCTTCCTTCCCTTTCTTCCTCCCTCCCTCCTTCCTTCCTTTCTTTCGCTCTCCCTTCCTCCCTCCTTCTTTCCTTCCTCCCTCCCTCACCCCCTCCCTCCTTCTCCTTCTTTCACCTTTGTTTTTTTCTTTGACTGGGTCTTGCTCTTTTGCCCAGGCTAGAGTGCAGTGGTACAGTCTCAGCTCACTGCAGCCTTCACCTCCTGGGCTCTAGCGATCCTCCCGCCTCAGCTTCTTGAGTAGCTGGGATTACAGTCACGTGCCACCATGCCCAGCTAATTTTGAAATTTTTAGTAGAGACAGGGGGGTCTCGCTCTATTGCCCAGGCCAGTCTCAAATTCCTGGCTTCAAGCAATCCTCCCTCCTCAGCCTCCCAAAGTGCTGGAATTACATGAGCCACTGCGCCCAGCCCATAAAGTCTTAATAATTCTCCATTCAAGTCTATAGCGAGATAGTTTCAGGAGACAATGATATAAACAAAATTCTGTCTTTCCTTCGCAGAGTGGGAGATGCTTTCGGCACAGTTGCTGCAGTGGGAGATTAGGAGTGGGGGGCTTTTATGTGTCCCTCCTTCATGGGGAAGCATTCCTCCCCCTGAAATGCTGAGATTGGCATTCCCCGTTCCCAGAGGCCAGACTCCTAGGGGACCTTTCTAGTGAGTTTCGGCTTTCTGTCCCATGCTCTGCGGGGTGGCTGTCGGTTGTACCTAACTGAGAATAACCATGTCGGTAACTACCACTGATCCTTCACAAGGTACCAACTGTTTACGTATTCATGTTTTTTTTTTTAATTCTTTTTTGAGGTGGGGTCTCATTCTGTCTCCCAGGCTGGAGCACAGTGGCTTGATCTCAGCTCACTGCAACCTCCGCCTCCCAGGTTCAAGCGATTTTCCTGCCTCAACTTCCCAAGTAGCAGGGACTACAGGTGCCTGCCACCATAGCCAGCTAATTTTTGTATTTTTAGTAGAGAAGGGCATTTCACCATGTTGGCCAGGCTGGTCTTGAACTCCTGACCTCAGACGATCTAACCCGCCTCAGCCTCCCAGTTCTGAGACTACAGGCGTGAGCCACCGCCCCGGCCATATTCATATATTTTTGCTGATCTCAGTTGGCAGATTCTTTTTATTTTTATTTTTCAAAGAGATGGGTATATTCTGTTTTTTTTTTTTTTTTTTTTTCAGAAATGAAGTTTCACTGCCTTGTCCTGGTTGCATATAGCTCACTGCAGCCTCAAATTTCTGGGCTTAAGTGATCCTCCTGCCTGAGCCTCCTGAGTATCTGGTGCATGCTACCATATCTGGCTAATTTCTAAAACTTTTTGGGCTGGGTGCAGTGGCTCACACCTGTAATCCCAGCACTTTGGGAGGCTGAGGTGGGTGGATCACTTGGGGAGTTCAAGACCAGCCTGGCCAACATGATGAAACCCCATCTCTACTAAAAAGACAAAAAGTTAGCTGGGCATGGTGGCACACACTTATAATCCCAGATATTCAGAAGGCTGAGGCAGGAGAATTGCTTGAACCTGGGAGGCAGAGGTTGCAGTGAGCTGAGATCACACCACTGCACTCCAGCCTGGGTGACTGAGTGAGACTCCGTCTCACACACACACACACACACACACACACACACACACACACACACAGACCCCTTTTGTAGAGACAGGTCTTGCTATATTGCCCAGGCTGGTCTTGAACTTCTGGCCTCAAGTGATCCTCCTGCCTCGACCTCTTAAAGTGTTGGAATCGCAGCATGAGCCACCGCAGCCGTCCTGAACCATCTTTTCAATGACGGTCCTCTTCTGATCTGTTGCCCCACATTTTAAAACAGCTTTTAAGACAATGGCATTTATTCAGAAAAAATGACCCCAGGATTATCCTGACTAAATTTCAGATTAAAGCCTGATCGAGGCTGGGCACAGTGGCTCACGCCTGTGATCCCAGCACTTTGGGAGGCCAAGGCAGGTGGATGACCTGTGGTCAGGAGTTTGAGACCAGTCTGGCCAACATGGTGAAACTCTTTCTCTACTAAAAATATAAAATGTGCCAGTATGGTGGCTTGCACCTGTAATCCCAGCTACTCGGGAGGCTGAGATAGGAGAATTGCTTGAACCCGGGAGGCGGAGGTTACAGTGAGCCAAGATCATGCCACTGCACTCCAGCCTGGGCAACAGAGTGAGACTCTGTCTTAAAAAAAAACAAAACCCAATTCAAGCAGAAATAATGAGCCCAATTTGAAGCAGCATTAGGAAAGTTGTCTTCTCTGAACGTATTAATATAAAGGTCACATGCCCATATTGCAAGTGTTCTAGGCCAGGGGTCCCTAATCTTTTTGGCACCAGGGACTGGTTTTGTGGAGGACAATTTTTCCACAGACTGGGCTGCGGGGGTTGGTTTCAGGATGATACAAGCACGTTGCATTTATTGTGCGTTTTCTTTTTTCTTTTTTGAGACGGAGTTTCACTCATGTTACCCAGGCTGGAGTGCAATGGCGCGATCTCGGCTCATCGCAACCTCCGCCTCCTGGGTTCAGGCAATTCTCCTGCCTCAGCCTCCTGAGTAGCTGGGATTACAGGCACGCGCCACCATGCCCAGCTAATTTTTTGTATTTTTAGTAGAGACGGGATTTCACCATATTGACCAGGATGGTCTCGATCTCTTGACCTCGTGATCCACCCGCCTCGGCCTCCCAAAGTGCTGGGATTACAGGCTTGAGCCACCGCGCCCGGCGTGCGTTTTATTTCTGTTGTTATTAGATTGTGATATGTAATGAAATAATTCTACAACTCACCATCATGTAGAATCAGCCGGAGCCCTGAGCTTGTTTCCCTGCACTAGATGGTCCCATCTGGGGGTGATGGGAGACTGTGACAGATCATCAGGCAGATTCTCGTAAGGAGCCGGCGGTCTAGATCCCGCGCATGCGCAGTTCACGATAGGGTTCGTGCTCCTGTGAGAATCTAACGCTGCTGCCGATTTGACCCGAGGCGGTAACGCGAGCGATGGCAGCGGGTGTAAACACAGATGAAGCTTCGCTCACTCGCTTGCCCCCTGCTCACTTCCTGCTGTTTGGAAACAGGCCATGGAGGCTGGAGAACCCTGTGGTAAGCAGTACACAGGTGTGTCAGTCATTCCTCATGATATAATTTCACGTACCTGCAAGATCTCATTTGCCCTTGACCATACACGCAGTGTGGAGGGTATGTAAATGAAGCCTTTTTTTTTTTTTTTTTTTTTTTTTTGAGATGGAGTCCTGCTCTGTCGCCCAGGCTAGAGTGCAGTGGCACGATCTCAGCTCACTGCAACCTCTGACTCCCAGGTTCAGGCGATTCTCCCACCTCAAGTCTCCTGAGTAGCTGGGACTACAGGCTCATGCCACCACACCTAGCTAATTTTTGTATGTTTAGTAGAGACGGGGTTTCACCATGCTGGCCAGGTTGGTCCTGAACTCCTGACCTCATGATCTGCCTGTCTCAGCCACCCAAAGTGCTGGGATTACAGGAGTGAGTCACCACGCCCAGCCGTAAATGAAGACGTCTTAAGGTAGAATACAGTTGGGCTTTGTAGCTGCCGTTTTTTTTTTTTTTTTTGAGATGGAGTCTTGCTCTGTCGGCCAGGCTGGAGTGTAGTGGCGAGATCTTGGCTCAGTGCACCCTCCGCCTCCTGGGTATAAGCGATTCTCCTGCCTCAGCCTCTCAAGTAGCTGGGATTATAGACATGTGCCACCACACCCAGATAACTTTTGTATTTTTAGTAGAGATGGGGTTTCACCATGTTGGCCAGGAAGGTCTCGATCTCCTGACCTTGTGATCTGCCTGCCTCAGCCTCTCAAAGTGCTGGGATTACAGGTGTGAGCTACTGTGCCTGGCCGCAGCTGCCTGTTTGATGCATGGTAGCCTTCATTTAATCAGATGTAATATACAAAATTTTGAGCAAACTGAGTTGAAAAACCAGGAAACCAGCTATTGAACCTGAGGTTCATGTACCATAAAACCTTTTCAGCCATGCACAACAGAACTGGACTGGAGCCTGCCTCTGCTCATCAACCCGAGGCCTGGGCACCGTACATCACCCTGGGGTGTGTGGGGGCATCGCAGGGGCCACACAGCTAGTTTGGGGCCTTGTATGTGGCAGAGGCTCTGTGAACATTTGTGGGATCAGCAAGCAATGCCACATCAGCCCACACCATCCAGATCAGGCATGTTCTTTGGCAGCCAGCAGTGGGAGTTACAGGGCATGGGCCATGCTGAAGTTTATGGAAGTGAGGTGTTTGCATGCCAAGGGGCTAAAAACCCAAATGAAGGGGATGGTCAAGCTGAAGCAGGCTGGCTCTCACTGACCCACACACAGTCTAGGAGGCTGTCCACGCGGCAGTCCGTTGGTGACAAAAGTGCAGATAACAGGCCAGGTGCAGTGGCTCACTCCTGTAATGCCAGTGTTTTGGGAGGCCAAGGCAGGAGGATCGTTTGAGGCCAAGAGTTCGAGACTGGTCTAGGCAACATAGAGAGACCCCCATCTGCTTAAAAATTTAAAAATTAGCTGGGCATGATGGTGCTCTCTAAATGCTGGTCCTCCCTGAACGCTGGTGCTCCCTAAAATGATCCGCCCTAAATGTGATACTCCCTGAACGCTGGTGCTCCCTAAAATGATCCGCCCTAAATGTGATACTCCCTGAATGCTGGTGCTCCCTAAAGTGATCCTCCCTAAATGTGATACTCCCTGAATGCTGGTGCTCCCTAAAGTGATCCTCCCTAAATCCTGATCTTCCCTGAACGTTTTAGTGTTCAGGGAACATTTAGTGTTCAGTTAGGAACATTTAGTGTTCCCTAAAATGATCCTCCTTAAATGTGATCCTTCCTGAATGTTGGTGCTCCCTAAAGTGATCCTCCTTCAGTGCTGATCCTCCCTGAATGCTGGTGCTCCTTCAATCCTGATCGTCCCTAAATGTGATCCTCCCCCATGTGATTCTCCCTAAGTCCTAATCCTCCCTCAATCCTGATCCTCCCTAAATGCTGATCCTCCTTCGTGTGCTCCTCCCTGAATGCTGATCCTCCATCAGGTAGTCCTCCCTCACGTGATCCTCCCTGAACGCTGATTCTCCTTAAATGCTGATCCTCCATCGTGTAGTCCTCCCTCACATGATCCTCCCTAAGTGCCGACCCTATGGAAAGCATGTGGCACCATCTCCTCCCAGCCTGTCCCCTCTGACCCTCCTATTAACGGCGGTAGCTAGGGATCACTGCTCAAGTGCTCAAAACCAGACAGTCTGCTTGGCCAAATCACATAACCCTCAGCTGCCCCCTCCACATGGGAAACTCAATCCATCAGTGGCCCCCGCCAGCCCTTCCCACCAGTGCGCAGCCAAGGAGCCGATGCTGCCTGGTGGGGGCTCTCAGGTGGGGTGGGTCCCGAAATTCCCCACCGTGGAAGCTGTTGGAGAATAAATCAGATAACAAGGAGGGAGGAAGCCGAGAGGCTGGTGGCACAGCTGTGCTCCGGGGTATGGGTCATGCACTCCTGAGGCCCCTCTCCCTCCTCCCCGGATGGGAGTCCACACAACTCCTTCGCCCTTCAGACCTCCGTGCTGTGCCCTGGAGACCATGTCATCATCCCTGTGTTTTTGCAGAAAGATTTGGTCAGTTGCCGCGGAAATTTCAGATCATCTTTTCCCTCTAAAAATCAAGGACCTTAACTTTTCAATTCCTCCCCTGTAGTGCTTTGAAACGGACAGTTCCAGTAAAAACTATTACGAGGAAACGCAGGCGGGTCTGTCTGCTATCCAAACACGCCTACTGTTTTTTGTGCCCTAAAAGCTGATCAGGCCATGGTGTTACATACACTTGGCTATCCCTATGTGAACAAAACCGGCACTCCCTGTGGTGCTGAGGCGGATGAGTGACGGACAGGAACAGCAGCCTCGGAGACACTCATTTTGCTGGGAGAGATGACCCAATTTGTGCCAATTTGCCTGACGGCAGACAGATGATGAAGAAGTGCTCTCAGGGGG
>NW_022437028.1:7619364-7633401 GCF_009761245.1 Sapajus apella | reverse complement strand
AAAAAAAGCCAAGGAAATGATATTTATTTGGGAATGGGCATTGAAACAGGAGTATGCTTGTATAGAAATCTATGTGAGTATTCAGGGAGGTAAAGGAAGATAAGGGTTTTTAAAGGAAAAATGAGAATTAGATAATTGTTTTGAATCAATTATCCTCGTCTACAAGTATCAAAAAACAAGGGCAGTGCCTGTTGAAGGCTGGACAGGCGGTTGCTGGGTAGACGTAAATATATTTTTGTGCGTGTGTGAGGCGGTGGTGGACTTTGTGGAAGGTTATGGTTTTTGTAGTCTTCTGTGGTCGGGGTGTGTGTGTGTGTGTGTGTGTGTTGAGACAGAGTCTTGTTGTGTTGCTCAGACTGGTCTCCCACTCAAGCAGTCCTCCTGCCTCAGCCTCTCAAAGCTTGAGGATTACAGGGGTGAGCCACCGCGCACAGACTACAAACAATTTTCCTGGCGTGTCTTTTCATTCTCTCTCTCTCTCTCTCTGTGTGTGTGTGTGTGTGTGTGTGTGTGTGTGTGTGTGTGTGTGTGTCTTTTCATTCTCTAAACGGTCTTTTGTAGAGCAGAAGTTTTTACTTTTGATGCAGTCTATTTATCAATATTCCTTTTTTTTTCTCTTTTGAGACGAAGTCTTGCTCTGTCACCCAGGCTGGAGTGCAGTGGCGTGATCTTGGCTCACTGCAACCTCCACCTCCTGGGTTCAAGCCATTTTCCTGCCTCAGCCTCCCAAGTTGCTGGGACTACAGGCATGTGCCACCACCCCTGGCTAATTTTTTGTATTTTTAGTAGAGACGGGGTTTCACCATGTTGGCTAGGATAGTCTCGATCTTCTGACCTTATGATCCACCCGCCTCATCCTCCCAAAGTGCTGGGATTACAGGCACCTGCTACCATGCCTGGCTAATTTTTGTATTTTTGGTAGAGACACGGTTTCACCATGTTAGCCAGGCTGGTCTCAAACTCCTGATCATAAGTGACCCATCCATCCCAGCTTCCCAGAGTGCTGGGATTACAGGTGAGAGCCACCATGCCAGCCTCTTTTTTTTTTTTCTAAAAGTTTGACTGTTTTCTATTTCACATTTAAGTTCATCATACATTTTGAGTTTTTTTGCATAAGGTGTGAGGTTTTCGGTTGAGGTGCTGGTCATTGTTCCAGCACCATTTGTCGCTAGAACGTCTCCTTTATCAAATTGCTTTTATATCTTTCTCAAAAATCATTTGGACATTTTTTTTCCTTTCTATGTTCTGCGAATACCACACAGTATTGATTATTATGGCTATTTAATACGTCTTGAAATCGGATAGATTGATTTTTCTCACTTTATTCTTTTTTTCCTTTTTTTTGAGACAGGTTTTGCTCTGTCGTCCAGGCTGGAGTGCAGTGGTGCAATCTTAGCTCACTGCAGCCTTGAATTCTTGGGCTCAGGTGATTCTCCTGCCTCAGCCTCCTGAGTAGCTGAGACTACAGGCGCATGCCACTATGCTCAGATAATTTAAAAAAAAATTTTTTTTTAGAGATAGAATTTTGCTACGTTGCCCCGGTTCATCTCAAACTCCTGGCCTCAGGCAGTTCTCCTGCCTTTGCTCCCAAAGTGCTGGGGTTACCGGAGTAAGCCACCATGCTCAGCCTCCAAAATTGTTTTAGCTATTACAGTTCCTTTGTCTTTCCACATAAATTTTAGAATAATCTTGTCTATCTCTACCAGAAGTCTTGATGGATTTATTTTAATAGGAATTGCATTTAACCTATTTGGGGAGAATCGATATTTTTAGCGTGAGGAGTCTTCCAATCTAAGAACTTGGTATATCTCTGCATTCACTCACACGTGTTTTCATTTCTTCCAGCTTTCTTCACCGACTTCTTTGATATCCTGTAGTTTTGGGTTTACAAATCTTATACTTATTTCGTTAGATTCACACCTAAGTATTTCATTTTCTGAGTGATTGTCAGTAGTATTTTTTTTTTTGGTAAAATTTGTAAAGCTGTATTTTTAATTTCTATGTCCATGTGTTCCTTGCTAGTTTATAAAACTACAATTGCTATTCAGATGATCTCGTATCCTGTGATGTTGCTGAACTTACAAGTTCTGGAAGGCTTTTTGTAGATCCCCTGAGATTTGCTATGAAGGCAATCATGTCATTTGCCAGTAGAGACAGCCTTATTTCTTCCTTCTTGATCTGTATACCTTTTATTTCATTTGAGACAGGGCCTCGCTCTGTGGCCCAGGCTGGAGTGCAGTGCGCGATCTCAGCTCACTGCAACCTCCACCTCCTGGGTTCAAGTGATTCTCCTGCCTCAGCAGTGGCTGGGATTACAGGTGCCCACCACCATGTCCACTTTTTTTTTTTTTGTATTTTTAGTAGAGATGGGGTTTTGCCATGTTGGCCAGGCTGGTCTTAAATTCCTGGCCTCAAGTGATCCGCCCGCCTCGGCCTCCCAAAGTGCTGGGATTACAGGTGTGAGCCACTGCACCCAGCCGGTGTGCCTTTTATTTTATTTTCTTGCCTTTGTACTAGCTAGACTTCTAGCACTATGTTGAATCAGAGAGGTGAGGGTGGAGGGAATGCTTTGTTCCCAATAAAACATTTTACTACTAAATATGATATTAAGTGTAAGGCTTTCATTTTTCTTTTCTTTCTTTCTGAGACAGAGTTTTGCTCTTGTTGCCCAGGCTGGAGTGCAATGGCACGATCTCAGCTCACCGCAACGTCCGCCTCCCAGGTTTAAGCAATTCTCCTGCCTCAACCTCCCGAGTTGCTGGGATTACAAGATGTGTCACCACACCTGGCTAATTTTGTGTTTTTAATAGAGACAGGGTTTCTCCATGTTGGTCAGGCTGGTCTCAAACTCCTGACCTCAGGTGATCCGCATGCCTCAGCCCCCCAAAATGCTAGGATTACTGGTGTGAGTCACCACGCCCAGCCTTCTTTCTCTTTTTTTTGAGACAAGCTCTCTCTCTTTTGCCCAGGCTGGAGTGCAGTGGTTCAGTCATAGCTCACTGCAGCCTGCAGCCTCGACCTCCTGGGCTCAAGCAATCCTTCCATCTCAGCCTCCCCAGTAGCTGGGACTATGAGCACGCCCTGCCACGCCTGGCTAAGCTTTATAGTTTTAGTAGAGACGGGGTTTCACCATGTTGCCCAGGCTGGCCTCAAACCCCTGAGGTTAGGAAGCTTCCTGCTTTGGCCTCCCAAAGTGCTGGGATTACAGAGATGAGCCACCATGACTGGCTGTAAGGTTTTCACATGCGCTTTTTTTTTTTTTTTTTTTGAGGTGGAGTCTCACTCTTGTTACCCAGGCTGGAGTGCAATGGCGAGATCTTGGCTCACCGCAACCTCCGCCTCCCGGGTTCAGGCAATTCTCCTGCCTCAGCCTCCTGAGTAGCTGGGATTATAGGCACGCGCCACCATGCCCAGCTAATTTTTTGTATTTTTAGTAGAGACGGGGTTTCACCATGTTGACCAGGACGGTCTCGATCTCTTGACCTCGTGATCCACCCGCCTCGGCCTCCCAAAGTGCTGGGATTACAGGCGTGAGCCACCGCGCCCGCCCTCACAGATGCTTTTTATCAAGTTAAGGGAGCTTATCTCTTACTATTTTTTTTAGAGGTGTTTTTTGTTGCCGCTACCTCCGCCTTGGGCTTTCATGTCATGGGTGTTGGAATTTTGTCAAATACTTTCCTTTCATTGATTGATATGATCATGTGATTTTTCTTCTTTAGGATCTTAATAGGATGATTACATTGAGTAACTCAAATATTGAAGCAAGGTTGCTGCTCTGGAATAAACTCTACTGGGTTATAATTTTGTGTTTGTTTTAGAGACGGGGTCTCATTTTGTTGCCCAGGCTGGAGTGCAGTGGTGTCATGGCTCACTGCAGCCTCGACCTCCTGAGCTCAAGCCATCCTCCTGCCTCAGCCTCCCGAGTAGCTGGGACTACAGGTGTGCACCACCGTGCTTGGCTGATTTTATAATTTTTTTTAATAGCGATGAGGTCTTGCTATGTTGCCTAGGCTGGTCTTGAACTCCTGAACTCAAGCAATCCTCTTACCTCGGCCTCCCGAAGTGCTGGGATTGCAGGCATAAGCCACCGCACCGGGCCTGATTTAGATTTTGAAGAGATCGCTAGCTTCTGTGGGAAGAATGGACATTGTCCGGGTGTGAGATGACGGTAGCTCATGCCAGGGGGATACCTGAGGACATAAAGAGAAGTGGTAGATCCAAGAGGTATTTTGGAAGTTGAGATGACAGGAATATCATGTCCCTTCATGGCAGGGAGCAATCAGGGACTACCCTGAATTCCTGGCTTGAGCAGCTGGCCGGCAGGGCGCGCCATTTATCGAGATGGGGACACTGGGAGGAAGCCAGGTCTGAGAGGCAGGAGCCAGCAGTTGTGCTTCAGCTGAGTTGAGTTACCTATCCAGAGGCAAGGGGTGTCAAGTGGGAGGCTGAGTCCCAGGAAGAAGCCAGAGCGAGAGGCAGACCGTATCTCAGAGATCCCAAGATGCCATTGGTAGTAAGAAGTGCATTCTTTTATTATGATTAAGAATGCCGCTGGGCCGGGTGCAATGGCTTATGCCTGTAATCCCAGCACTTTGGGAGGCTGAGGTGGGCGGATCACCTGAGTTCGGGAGTTCGAGACCAGCCTGGCCAACATGGTGAAACCCTGCCTCTACTAACAGTACATTAGCCAGGTGTGATGGTGGGTGCCTGTCATCCCAGCTACTTGGGAGGCTGAGGCGGAGAGTAGCTTGAGCCTGGGAGACAAAGGTTGTGGTGAGTCAAGATCGTGCCACTGCACTCCAGCCTGGGCAACAAGAGCAAAACTCCATCTCAAAAAAAAAAAAAAAAAAAGTGCTGCTGGGTGTAGTGGCTGACGCCTATAATCCCAGCACTTTGGCAGGCTGAGGTGGGTAGATCGCTTGAGGCCAGGAGTTCGAGATTAGCCTGGCTAACACAGTGAAACCCCATTTCCACTAAAAATAGAAAAAATTAGCTACACATGGTGGCAGGTGCCTGTAATCCCAGCTACTCTGGAGACTGAGGCAGGAGACTCGCTTGAGCCTGGGAAGCAAAGGTTGCAGTGAGCTGAGATTGTGCCACTGCACTCCAGCCTGGGTGACAGAGCAAGACTCCGTCTCAAAAAAAAAAAAAGAATGCTGCCAAAGAAACTAGAGCTCACTGGCCGGGCGTGGTGGTTCATGCCTATAATCCCAGCACTTTGGGAGGCTGAGGCAGGAGGATCACCTGAGGTCAGGAGTTCAAGACCAGCCTGGCCAACATGGTGAAACCCTGTCTCTACTAAAAGTACAAAAAATTAGCCAGGCGTGGTTGTGCGCACCTGTAACCTCAGCTACTTGGGAGGCTGAGATGGGAGGATTGCTTGAGCCTGTGAGGTGGAGGTTGCAGTGAACCAAGATCATATCATTGCACTCCAGCCAGTGTGACAGAGCCAGACCCTGTATCAAAAAATAAGTAAATAAAGTCATGAGACTGGAGGTGACCTTGGAGATGAATGAAAAGAGAAGGGATCCTGACCCCGGAAGAGTCCCGGGCACCCCAGTCTTACAGGTGCGGCTTAGGAGGGGAAGCAGGTGTCCTCCTGGTGTCCTCGGGAGTGTTTCCAGAGGGAGGGCGGAGAAGGGAGAATACACTGTCCCAACTGCTTCTTCGACACCCCATAGGATGAGGGCGGAGGAGTGATCATTGGATTTGGGGTCACTGGAGACCCTGGCAAGTGCAGTTTTTGGGGTGTGATGCTTCTAAACCACCAAGAATATCCTCAGAAAGGGGGCAAAGGCTGTGGCAGGTGGGGAAAGGACAGCTGCAGGACCAGTGCTGGAGAAGCCAAGCAGGGTGGCTCAGAGAAAGAGCGGGCCCTAGCAGGGCCCTGGCAGAGCAGCAGCAGGAGGGGAGGCACACAGGGGAGCCGCAGAACAGCCGGGGAGTGCCTCTAAGGCAGGATGCTCTGTTCTCGTCTCATTATTCCCAGGACTTTACTCCATGGTCTAGCACGCTGAGGTGCTCAGCAATGTTCATTAAATGTTCATCTTCTTGCGAGATGAAAACAAAATGGGTATCTGTAATACGACCACTTTCTTTGTGGATTTTCCCATCTGCTGATCCCTCCTTCCTCCCTCCCTCCCTCCCTCTTCTTTCTTTTGTCTTTTTTTTTTTTAAATTTTTGAGATGGAGTCTATTGATCTATTGCCAGGCTGGAGTGCAGTGGTGCAATCTTGGCTCACCGCAACCTCCGCCTCCTGGGTTCAAGTGATTCTCCTGCCTCAGCCTCCTGAGTAGCTGGGATTACAGGCTCACGCCACCACGCCCAGCTAATTTTGTATTTTTAGTAGAGACGGGGTTTCACCATGTTGGCCAGGATGGTCTCAATCTCTTGACCTCGTGATCCACCCGCCTCGGCCTCCCAAAGTTCTGGGATTACAGGCGTGAGCCACCGCGCCCGGCCTCTCTCTTTTTCTCTCTCTCTTTCTCTTTCTTTTTCCCTCCCTCCCTCTTCTCCCTTCCTCCCTCCCTTCCTTTCTTCTTTCTTTCTTTCCTTTCTCTCTTTCTTCCTTCCTTTCTTTCTTTCTTTCTTTCTTTCTTTCTTTTTCTTTTCCTTCCTTCCTTCCTTCCTTCCTTCCTTCCTTCCTTCCTTTCTTTCTTTCTTTCTTTCTTTCTTTCTTTCTTTTTCTTTTTCTCCTCCTTCATTCCATCTTTTTCTTTCTTCCCTCCCTCCTTCTTCTCCCTTCCTTCCTTTCTTTCTTTCCTTCTTTTGTTCTTTTCTTTCTTTCCTTCCTTCCTTCCTTCTTCCCTCCCTCCCTCCCTCCCCTCCCTTCCCTTCCTCCCTCCCTCCATCTCCTTCCTCCCTCCTCCCCTTCCTCCCTCCCTCCCTTTCCTCCCTCCCTCCCCTTCTTCCCTCCCTCCCTCCCTCTCCTTCCTGTCTCCCTCCCCTTCCTCCTTCCCTCTCCTTTCTCTCTCCCTCCCCTTCCTCCCTCCCTCCCTCTCCTCCCTCCCTACCTCCCCTTCCTCCCTCCCTCCCTTTCCTTCCTTCCCTCCCTCCCTCTCCTTCCTGTCTCCCTCCCCTTCCTCCCTCCCTCTCTCCCTCTCCTTCCTCCCTCCCTCCCCTTCCTCCCTCCCTCTCTCCCTCTCCTTCCTCCCTCCCTCCCCTTCCTCCCTCCCTCCCTCTCCTTCCTTCCTCTCTCCCTCTTCTTCCTTCCTTCCTTCTTGCTTTTCTTGCTTTCTTGCTTTCTCTTTCCTCTCTCTCTCTTTCTCCCCCCCACACCTCTCTCTTTTTCTCTTCCTCCCTCCCTCCTTTCTCTCTCTCTCTCTCTCTCTCTCTCTGTAGAGACAGGGTCTTGCTCTGTCACCAGGCTGGAGTGCAATGGCACAATCATGGCTCACTGCAGCCTCCAACTCTTGGTCTCTAGCGGTTCTTCCCCGTCAGCCTCTCAAGTAGCTGGGACTACAGGCACGCACCACCACACCTGGTTAATTTCTTTTTGTTCTTATTTTTTGTAGATACAGGGTCTTACTATGTTGTCTGGACTGGTCTTGAACTCCTGAGCTCAAGTGATCCCTCTGCCTTTGTCTCCCAAAGTGCTGGAATTACAGGCTTGAGCCACTGTATCTGGCCTGATTTTTTTTTTTTTTATATTGGAATGTTGTATTGTGTGTGAGTGTGTGGGTGGGCAGAGCAGACGGCACTCCAAACTCATGCTCACTAGCAAGCATGGGGACCAATGGTGATGCAGGGTGCGCAGCTGGTCAGCAGCGTGATGTAGATGAGAATGCGGGCAGCTGCCCGCTCCGGTTGGGCACACTGCGGACAGTGACCTTGCCTGGGGTTTTGCAGATAATGTGTTCACTGTTGGATTGCTTATCCAGTGTTGTCTGAGCAGTGAAGGGTCAGATACTAGTGTGTAGACAGAGCACGATCCTCTGCTTGTGTGTTTATAAGGTTGGCACAGTGAGGACATGTTCTTCAAAGACTCACAGCATTGGAGGGAGACCTGGTCTGTGGGTTTCCCTTGGGAGTGACATTTAGCAGAGACCTGGGGACTAGGAGATTTCACTAGGGGAAGAGATGCTGGTGGGGAAGAAGGAGCCCTGTTTAGGGCCGAACGTGGTGGTTCATGCCTGTAACCCCAGCACTTTGGGAGGCTGAGGCAAGCAGATCACCTGAGGTCAGGAGTTCGAGACCAGCCTGGCCAACATCATGAAACCCTGTCTCTATTAAAAATACAAAAATTAGCCACGTGTGATGCTCCCAGCTACTCAGGTGGCTGAGACAGAAGAATCGCTTAAACCTAGGAGGCAGAGGTTACAGCGAGCCTAGATGGCGCCACTGCACTCTAGCCTGGGCAACAGCGAGACTGCATCTCAAAATAAATAAAGAAGAAGAAGACAGCTGTTGATCCCATGCAGTCGGCCCTGGAGGAAGCCCCTGCCTGGAGGGAAGCACCCTGAGCCAATCCCCTCCCTGCTGGCTGGGAGACCGGGCTGGAGTGGGTGACTTTGTTGGGAGGGTCAGGGACTAAAAGGCAGACAGCACAAGCCATGCTTCCGCCCCCTGTGCCTCAGTTTCCCATCCTGGAAAATAGAGAGAAGCCCCCCTGCCTTCCTCTGGAGTGGATCACACCCCCGACTGGGCTCTGTTCTTGGCAGTGGGGACAGTGGGTGTCACTGACGCCACCCTGGTCCCCTCCCAAGCCCCTCGGTTGGCTGCCGGCCGGGGCAGGCTGGGGCTCAGGAGCCTGATAGACTTAGAAGGATGAGTCCCAGGGACTCGGGGGGTTAAGTTTTCTCGGGCCGGGCTTCCTCTGCCCTTGGCTGCCTCCCCGGCCCCTCAGAGTCCTTTGATGGCATTAGAGCCAACCTTTTCCAGATGTGCTGAGCAGAGGGGTTTGCCGGAACTCTCCGGGGCTTCGTCTGCCTCCTTCATTCCCCTCTGCCAGACGGCCCCCTGCCAGCCAGCCTCCCCCCTCTTGCTGGGTCGCCTGCTGTTCAGGACGGATGCCCGTGAGGCGACACAAAGTCCTGGATTTAAGTGCTTTCTTAAAACATGGCTTTTCTTCCCTGCTTCTCCTCCTTAGCGGGACTGTTTGGGCTGAGAAGCTCACCACGGCTGCCCACCCCAAGCAGTGGGGGCTTGTCTGGGTTGTATACACTGCCCCTACCACTGCTCCCAGGTGGACCGTGACCCTGGGTCAGGGGGAGGTGAGGCTTGGCAGGAGACCCTGCCCACTGGACCCACTGTCCCTTCTGTCTGGCACTTGGATTCTGCGGAGGCTGGAGGCCTCAGAACTGCAGCGGGAATCCCCTTTCCCCTCCCCGCTGGCCCACGGCTATTAATCAAGAGATTAATAATCCTCTGCCTCCCACTCTGAAACCCCCACTCTCATTTCCTGTTGAGTCTCCAGCCTGACTCGGAACCTCCCAGCCTGTTGCTCCTCGTGGGGGTCGCTGGTGAGGAAGTGGAGGCTGGTGGAGGAGTGGGGGTGGGCGCGATGGAGGCTGAGAAGGTGAACGTGCCCAGTGAGGGAGGGGGCATCTGGCTCCCCCAGGCAAAGTCCCTGTGCTGGCAGAGTCGTTCTAAACAGGCGATGCCTGGATGGTGCAATGTCCCCGAAACTCAAGGCGGGACCTCGTGATGCTTCTGGGCACATCCACTTTGGAGGCCAGAGAGCCAAGACCTCCACTTACTCACCTCCAGTGATGAGGACCTCATTCCTCCTGGGAGTCACCTCTTTTTTTTTTGAGACTGAGTCTCACTCTGTCATCCAGGCTGGAGTGTGGTGGCACAATCTCTGCTCACTGTAACCTCCACCTTCTGAGTTCAAACAATTCTCCTGCCTCAGCCTCCTGAGTAGCTGGGATTACAGGCATTTGCCACCACGCCTGGCTAATTTTTGTATTTTCAGTAGAGACTAGGTTTCACCATGTTGGCCAGGCTGGTCTTGAACTCCTGACCTCAGGTGATCCACCCGCCTCGATCTCCCAAAGTGCTGGGATTACAGGCGTGAGCCACTGTGCCGGGCCAGAGCCACTGTGTCTTGGTTAGCCTTGCAGCTCCCAGACTGACTGCATCCAGGCACTCTGTTCATTGATTGCTTCGTTCTTTCCACCAGTCTTCATTGGGTGCAGACAATGTGCCTTGCCCTAAGCTAGGCAGGCAGTGCAGCCAGCGGCTCCGTGGAGGAGACGGATGTCAGACAAATAATTGCATAGATGGGTGTATAATCGTAAGTGCTTAGAAGAGACATCTGGGTTCTTTGAGGGTGTAGATTGAAGGGGCCCAGCTTGCTGTGGAGTAGAAGGGATTGAGTGTGGGATAGTCAGGGTGGGCTTCTAAGAGGAGCCAGCACTTTCACTGAGCTCTGGGAAGCTGTGAGTCTTGGGCAGAGACAGGGCCATGGCACATATGGCCGGCAGGGTTCTGAATGGGGGCGAAGCTCTGAATGGGGGTGGAGTTCTGTATGGGGGCTTAGCTCTGAATGGGGGTGGAGTTCTGTATAGGGGCTTAGCTCTGAATGGGGGTGGAGTTCTGTATGGGGGCAGGGTTCTGAATGAGGGCAGAGTTCTGTATGGGGGTGGGGAGGAGCTGGTGGCCCAGGAGAGGAGAAGGGATGGCCAAGTTGGACAGTAGCCAGATGGCAGAAGTCCACAAGGTTAGGCTTAGGATTTGGGTATTGTCCTAAGATTTTTTTTCTTTTAAGAGACAGGCCCTCACTCTGTTGCCCAGGCTGGAGTGCAGTGGTGCATTCACAGCTCTCTGCAGCCTCAAACTCCTGGAATCAAGTGATCCTCCTGCCTTAGCCTTCCAAATACCTGGAACTACAGGCACATGCCACTACATCCCACTAATTTTTTTTTTTTTTAGGAGACAGGGTCTGGCTAGTTTCTCAGGTTGGTGTAAAACTCCTGGACTCAAGCAGTCTTCCTACCTCAGCCTCCCAAGTATGTGAGGACTACAGGCATGCACCACCATGCCTGGCTAACTTTTAAATTTTTGGTAGAAATGGGGGTCTTGCTATGTTGCTCAGGTTGACCTTGAACTCCTGGCTTCAGGTGATCCTCCTGCCTTGACCTCCCAAAGTGTTGGGATTGCAGGCATGAGCCACCGTGCCTGGGGTTGCCCTAAGATTGAAGAAAAGCTAGGAGGAGTTCAAGGAGATTTCTGCTTTTAAAACATCACTTGGGGCGAGGCGCAGTGGCTCATGCTTGTAATCCCAACACTTGGGAGGCCAGGGCGGGCAGATCACCTGAGGTTGGGAGTCCGAGCCAGCCTGACTAACATGGAGAAACCCCATCTCCACTAAAAATACAAAATTAGCTGGGCGTGGTGGTGCATGCCTGTAATCCAGGCATCAGAGGCCAATCTTGTTTTTGCCTCCAAAATCTAAGATTAGTTAATGTCTTAGGGGTAGGAGGGACCTCCCCCCGCCCAGGGCTGTGAGGCATCTGGCCAGGACCTTGTCATTTGCCCTTGACGTTCCCACCAAACAGCAAAATTGACACTATCATGTGGCCAGTGACTCTGCAGGGAGCCTTGAGGAAGTTGGTTTCTCTCCCAGAGCCCGGTGTCCTCAACTGAGTGCAGCCTCAAGGCTGTCAGAGGTTAAATAAAATATGTACGCCCTGTTTTTGAGGGAGGGCAGTTGCAGACTGGATCTGCATTTTAGAAAGTTTGCCTAGGCCAGGCGCAGTGGCTCACACCTGTGATCCCAGCACTTTAGGAGGCTGAGGCGGGTGGATCACCTGAGGTCAAGAGTTCAAGGCCAGCCTGGCCAATATGGTGAAACACCATCTCTACTTAAAATTAAAAAATTAGCCAGGCGTGGTGGTGCTTGCCAGTAATCCCAGCTATTTGGGAGGCTGAAGCAGGAGAATCGCTTGAACCCAGGAGGGAAGGCTGCAGGAAGCCAAGATCACATCATTGCACTCCAGTCTGAGCAACGGAGCGAGACTCTGTCTCAGAACAAAAATGAAAACAACAAAAAATAACATGGAACCCTTCAGAAGCTGTCAGGGTATGGTGCTTCCTCCCAGAATGGAAGGAAGAACCTAGAGAGTGTGCACAGGATTAGTTTATTAAAAAAAAAAAAAAAAAACAAAAAAAAAACCAAAACAACAAAAAAAGAAGCTTGCCCAACTGGACCCTAGAGGCTGGGGCTGGCAATTCTCCATGGAGGTAGGAGACCAGGCTCCTCAGGTTTTTTCCAAGACTGGGAGATGGGCTACAAACGTGGGACCTGTCTTGGGCGTTCAGATGACACAAAGGGGACAACAAGCTGCCTCTGGCCCATCGGGCTGGTGACACAGTGCCACCTACTGGTATGCCCTGCACCTGGACTTGGCAGCCGTTGGGTTCCAGAGTGGCACAGACCAGGCCCATGGAGTTCAGAACGAGGGGCTGAAAAAGACTGTGGCTTGGGGCAGAGGCTCTTGCCCGTAATCCCAGCACTTTGGGAGGCCAAGACAGGAAGATCACCTGAGGTCAGGAGTTGGAGGCCAGCCTGGCCAACATGGTGAAACCCTGTCTCTACTAAAAATACCAAAATTAGCCAAAATCAGGCTAAAAATATAAAATTACTCCTGTAATTCCGCTACTCAGGAGGCTGAGGCAGGAGAATCACTTGAACCCAGGAGGTAGAGGTTTTAGTGAGATGAGATTGCACTACTGCACTCCAGCATGGGCGACTGTGAGACTTGGTGGAAAAGAAAAGAAGAAAAGAAAAGAAAAAAGAAAAAGAGCGTCGGCAGTGGGGTGGGGGGGATGAGCTCAGTTTCTGAATCAGGGGCCTGAGATCAGTCCCTGTGTGTAGATGGGAGGGAAAACATTGCCCTGTACTGAAGGGACACGCGATTCCGCCTGGGTTCAGATCCTAGTTCCACCATCTTGACAAAGTTGCTTAAGACCTTTGTGCCTCGGTTTCCTTGCCTGTCAATTGGGAATTATAATGACATCTGTTGTTCTCAGTCAGCTTATGGAAAGCACTGTGTATACTGTGAGCCTGCAATTGAAGCTATTGTTATATCTGTTTTTTTTTAGGACAGAGTCTCTCTCTGTCACCCAGGCTGGAGTGCAGTGGTGTGATCACAGCTCACTGCTATCTCTACCTCCTGGGTTTAAGTGATTCTTGTACCTCAGCCTCTGAGCAGCTGGAATTACAGGCGCCCACCACCATGCCCAGCTAACTTTTTTGTGTTTTTAGTAGAGATGGGGTTTCACCATGTTGGCCAGCCTGGTCTTGAACTCCTGGCTTCAGATGATCCACCTGCCTCGGCTTCCCAATGTGCTGGAATTACAGGCATGAGCCACCGCGCCCGGCCGATCATATCTGCCTTTATTGTTCTCATTACCGTCTTCGTCATTCCAGGTGTGGATTGAAGTGAGAGTGTCTGGTGCACCTGGAGGGCTCCTGGCTGGTGGGTGAGGGGCCAGAGGTGACTGTTTCAGGTGGAGAAGGGCCAGCACACCTGGCTCAGCAGCCTGGACTCTCTCCTGATGACAGCGGGGATGGCCAAAGGGTGCGGGCTGGGAGGAATGAGGCCAGATCTGTATTTTGCAAACCCAGCATCCGTACATCCCTCCTGCCCTCAGAGCCTCACACCAGGCATCCTGGTCTACCCCAGTATCCTCATCATGCAGACCAGGAAATGGGCTCAGAGAGGTTTAGGTACCCGTGCAATGTTGTGTAGTGAATTGCCGGCTTGCATGCCTGAGCCAGGGCTCCATTTACCTCGTCGTGCGGAGGTTAAGGGAGGGACCTGGGTTTTGGGCATCAGCTGTGCTCAGCAGGGTGCAAACACAGCAGCTTGGTCCCTTCCCCTGCCCTGAGCCTTGGGTGGATTCTGTAGTTTTTTTAGTCTCTCGTGGTCGGAAGGAATAATCTCATTTCAGGAATTGATTTTAAAACTGCCATTTTTAATCTAAACGAAAGCTTCTCCTCTCTTCCAGCTGGGCCTGCTTCTGGCTGGTAGATTTGCAGCTGTGAGAGGGTTGTGAGCCCTTGCTCTTTTTTCTAGGTCTTTTTCTCT
>NW_022437028.1:7577426-7619264 GCF_009761245.1 Sapajus apella | reverse complement strand
TTTTTTTTTTTTTTTTTTTTTGATGGCGTCTGTCACCCAGGCTGGAGTGCGGTGGCGTGATCTCCATCTCGGCTCATTGCAACCTCTGCCTCCCAGGCTAAAGCGATTCTTCTGTCTCAGCCCCCTGAGTAGCTGGGATCACAGGCGCACACCACCATGCCTAGCTAATTTTTGTATTTTTAGTAGAAATGGGGTTTCTCCAGGTTGGCCAGGCTGGTCTTGAACTCCTGACCTCAAGTGATCCGACTGTTTTAGCCTCCCAAAGTGCTGGGATTACAGGCCTGAGCCACCGTGCCCCACCTGTCTTTATTTTTCACTTGCAGTTGCTGATTAGGGGCCCCTTGGGGTGGGGAAGGAGGGGACCAGACAGTGGCGGGGCAGAGACTTTCACTCAGTTGATACTGCTGTCCTCTGCTGATGTGGTCCCTGACTGACTCCTGTGAATTGCTGGCCCTTTCGTGGGATGCGTTCTTGGATCTCCCGGGCATGACGCCTGCCCAGCCTGGACACTTCCACTTCACGGAGGCTGGGGGTCCCTGTCTGGCTGCCCACTCAGGACTGTGCCCTCCACCTCTGACTTCCCGGCATCCTCCTTGCTGCTGGGTCACCCAGTCCCAGGTACCCCTCTTGCAAGTCCTGCTTCCTTTGCGGGGTGCTGGGGTTCCACATCTGGCTGGTGTGAAATCCACACGTATGCTTCAGAGGGGAGCTGGCTACTGTGTTCTGCCACCGCTGTCCCCTCCAAGGTAGAGTCAGAGTCTTCCCTGGCTTCCGTGGTCCCCAAACTGGGGAAGGGGTGTTGTACTCTCCTTGAAGCTCTCTTGGGGGTAAGTTAGGAAGCAGCTAAATCTCCTCCCCTCTGAGGTGTCGTGTTGAAGGTCACCGCATTCTTCAAAGGAATCCCTACTGGGGACATTGCAAACCCCCGCCCCTCCCAGCCATGAATTCTTCACTTTCTTTTTTTTCTTTTTCTTTTTTTTTTTTTTTTTTTTTGAGGCACAGTATCGCTCTGTTGCCCAGGCTGGAGTACAGTGGTGCCATCTCGGCTCACTGCAACCGCCGCCTCCCGGATTCAACAGTTCTCCTGTCTCAGCCTGTAATCCCGAGTAGCTAGGATTACAGGTGCCTGCCACCACGCCTGGCTAATTTTTTGTATTTTTAGTAGAGATGGGGTTTCACCGTGTTGGCCAGGCTGGTTTCGAACTCCTAACCTCAAGTGATCCACCTGCCTTGGCCTCCCAAAGTGCAGGGATTACAGGCCTGAGCCACTGCGCCCAGCCCACTTTCTTTTATGTAGCCTGGAGGTGGAGATGCTAAGGCCGCCAGAACCAGTTTCACCGGGCATAGCATTTGGCGCTCGGCTGGTGCAGCTCCTCACTTTCAGGACACTCGGCACCTATGGCCTTGTCCTCCGCCTGTAAGACCCCTCCTGAAATGGTGGGTGGATGAGTCCTGTTTTAGCATCATCCTATAACACAGCAATGAGGCATGCACGTGAATGTGAGAGTGTGTGAGAGTGTGCACATGTGAATATTAAGTGTGTTGATAGCTGGGCGCAGTGGCTCATGTCTGTAATCCCAACACTTTGGGAGGCCGAGGTGGGAGAATCACTTGACCTCAGGAGTTTGAGACCAGCCTGGGGAACATAGCAAGACCCATCTCTGTAAAAAATTTTAACAAAAAGCTGGGCACAGTGGCTCACACCTGTAATCCCAGCACTTTGGGAGGCTGAGGCTGGCGGATTGCTTGAGGTCAGGAGTTCGAGACCAGCCTGGCCAACATTGTGAAACCCTGTCTCAAGTAAAAATATAAAAATCAGCTGGGTGTTGTGGTATGCCTGTAATCTCAGCTACTCGGGAGGCTGAGGCAGGAGAATTGCTTGAACCCAGGAAGAAGAGGAGGTTGCAGTGAGCCAAGATTGCACTACTGCACTCCAGCCTGGGTGACAGAGTGAGACTCTGTCTCAAAAAAACTCCAAACCAAAAAACAACAACCAAAAACCCAACAACAAAAAAAATTAGCTGGGCATGGTGGTGCACGCCTATAGTCTCAGCTACTTAAGAGGCTGAGGCAGGAGAATCACTTGAACCCAGAAGATGGAGGTTGCAATGAGCCTATATCGCGCTATTGCACTCTAGCCTGGGCACCAGAGTGAGACTCTGTCTCAAAAAAAAAAAAAAAAAAAAAAGAAAATTAGCTGGGTGTGGTGGCGCATGCTTGCAGTCCCAGCTACTTAGGAGGCTGAGGCAGGAGGATCACTTGAAGCAGGGAGGTTGAGGCTGCATGAACTGTGACTGCATGACTGCACTCCAGCCTGGATGACAGAGAAAGACCTTGTCTCGGTGGGGCGCGGTGGCTCACACCTGTAATCCTAGCACTTTGGGAGGCCGAGGTGGGTGGATCACCTGAGGTCAGGAGTTTGAGACCAGCCTGACCAACATGGTGAAACTCTGCCTTTACTAAAAAATACAAAAGATTTGCTGGGTGTGGTGGCAGGCGCCTGTAATCCCTGCTACTCAGGAGCTGAGGCAGGAGAATCGCTTGAACCTGGGAGGCGGAGGATGCGGTGAGTTGAGATCGCACCACTGCACTCCAGCATGGTGGCAAAGCAACGTTGTCAAAACAAAACAAAAGATGTGGCATAGAAACATACTTGGGGTTTAAATATCTTGATTTTTTCCCTTATCTTCCATGCGATGTTACGCTACAGTCTGGTTGGAAAGCCAGCCACATTCTATAGGGTTCAAATAAAACCCGTGTGATGAGGGTTTGTGGTTTGAAAGGCGTGACTCCCCAGACTCCTCAGATAGGAATTTGGCCAAGAGAAGGAAACGGTCAGAGTTTAGTCCTCAGGTATGTGAGCGTGTTTAGTGTGTTAGTGTCAGGCTCAGTGTGTGTTTATGCCAGTGTGTGAGAAGGTGCGTGTGTGTGCATAATTGTGTAAGAGTATGTGGCTCAGGCCTGTAATCCCAGCACTTTGAGAGGTTGAGGCGCGTGGATCACCCGAGGTCGGGAGTTCCAGGCCAGCCTGACCAACATGGAGAAACTCTGTCTTTACTAAAAATACAAAATCAGCCCAGCATGGTGCTGCATGCCTGTAATCCCAGCTACCCCAGAGAGTGAGGCAGGTGAATCACTTGAACCTGGGAGGCAGAGGTTAAGGTGAGCCCAGATTGCGCCATTGCACTCCAGCCTGGGCAACAAGAGCGAGACTCCGTCTCAGAAAAAAGAAAGAAAAAAAATAATATGTGAATGTGAGTGTGCATGAGTGAGTCTCAGGGTGCTGAGTGCGTGTTCGCCTGAGAGTGTGTGTGGAAGTGTGCTCAAGTGTGTTTGTGTGAGTGTGAGAGAGCAAGTGAGTGTGTGAATGTGTGAGTGTGTGTGTGTGAGAGCATGCAAGTGAGTCTGTGCAAGCGTGTGAAGCACGTGTGTACTTGCATGGGTGTGTATGTGAATGTGTGCGTGTGCATGTATGTGAGTGCGTGTTTATTGTGCAAAGAGTGTATTTGTACTCTTCAGACTCAGGCTCATCATCCCATCCTGAGCCATTTGCTGTAAGGGGGGATGACCTTGGCACTACAGCTCTGCCACCCCCTCCCAGCCCCACATCGTGCACTGGGTTGCCCAGTTGCTCCCAAAGGCTGGGGCTTTTCTCTCCAGCTCACAACTGTGGGCACTTCTCCTGGTTAGCTCTACCTCCTTACTAGACACTTCCTACCCAGCTGCACACAACCACGCCAGCCCCCAGATCTCCAGGGGAAAACTGGTTTGCTGGAATGTTTATGAAACATGAGCGTAGGTTTTTGCTTTTTAAAAAAAGCAACGAGCATAGCAGGATTTTTCAGATTCAGAGCCGCACTTCTGAAATCCAATTCATCACTCGTGTATTTTCCTGTCAACAGTGGGTCTCCAAACGTCACGCCTGCTGCTACCAATTAATTCATGATTTTTTCATTCACCGATTAAGTTGCTCGATGTCAGCAGATTTAAATTTTTGAAGTCATGTCGTTTGGTCTTCAAGGGGAGATTGTGCAAGCCTGATCAAGCAGCAGTTATGACGATGCACGTAAAGTCAATAATAAAAGCTGAATGCGTCTCCCTTGTGAAATTTGGTCATGCATTTTATATTCACTATTCTTGGAGTGTGACAAAGTAGCGTCCAACTTATGTGTAAGAAAAATTTCAAAACTGTGGGAGCATGAAACTTTACCACGGGATTCACAGCATTTTGTAAGAATTTTTTTTAATTCTTGCAAGAGTTCCACTACTGCTTTCCAAGTTTTTTCTTTTTCTTTTTTTTTTTAGAGAAAGGGTCTTGCTCTGTTGCCCAGGCCAGAGTGCAGTGGTTCAATCACGGCTCACTATAGCCTCAAAACTCCTGGGCTCCAGTGATCCTTCCACCTCAGCCTCCCAAGTAGCTGGGACTACAGGTGTGCACCACTATGCCAGGCTAATATTTTAGTTTTTATTTTTTGTAGAGACAGCATCTTGGTATATTGCCCGGGCTGGTCTCAAACTCCTGGCTTCAAGCAATCCTCCTGCCTCGGCCTCCCAAAGTGCTATGACTACAGGCTTAACCCCTGCTCCTGGCCTTATATTCCAAGTTCTCTTCAGAGGAGTCTCGCTCATTTGAGGATGAGGACATAGTTTTATCAATCTATGAGCACAATATAGCACAAAGTGGGTGTTCAACAAACATGCATTGGGTGAATCAACCAAAAGAAGAAATAATTGGGAAAAAGGTCAGAGTTAGTGGGTTGAGGATAGTTGAACATTTTGCAGGTTCTGCTAATGTCTTCCTTTTCTTTCTTTCTTTTTTTTTTTTTTTTTTTTTTTTTTTTTTTTAGACAAAGTCTCGCTCTGTCACCCAGGCTGGAATGCAGTGGCGCAATCTCGGCTCACTGCAACCTCCACTTCCCACTTTCAAGGGATTCTCCTGCCTCAGCCTCCCGAGTAGCTGGGACTACAGGCACCCGCCACCATGCCCTGCTAATTTTTGTATTTTTAACGGAGACGGGATTTCACCATATTGGCCAGGCTGGTCTCGAACCCCTGACCTTGTGATCTGTCCACCTTGGCCTCCTAAAGTGCTGGGGTTACAGGTGTGAGTCACTGTGCCCGGCCAATATTTTCCTTTTCTTTGTCATCTTGGTCTGTGTTCAGTGTTCAGAACGTTTTCCCATCATAGGTGGCCACACTTGGAGAGATGCAGAATGGTAGAGCTAGAGGGGACTTTATTTTTTATTTTATTTTGTTTGTTTATTTTTTTGAGATGGAGTGTCATTCTGTTGCCCAGACTGGAGTACAGTGGGGTGATCTCAGCTCACTGTAACCTCCGCCTCCCAGGTTTGAGCAATTCACCTGCCTCTGCCTCTTGAGTAGCTGGGATTACAGGCACCCGCCACCACACCGGGCTAATTTTTGTATTTTTGGTAGAGATGGGGTTTCACTATGTTGGTCAGGGCTGGTCTCAAACTCCTGACCCCAGGTGATCCACCCACCTTGGCCTCCCAAAGTGCTGGGATCACAGGTGTGAGCCACCATGTCCGGCCAGGGACTTTATTATTATTATTTGTATAAATGTATGAGTTTTAAGTGCAACTGATCTATTGCACAGTGGTGAAGTCGGGGATCTTAGGAAATCCATCACCCAAATAATATACGGTATTAGGTCATTCTTGCATTGCTATAAAGAAATACCTGAGACTGGGTAATTTTTAAAGAAAAGAGGTTATTCGGGAGGCTGAGGCTGGAGGATCGCTTGAGCCCAAGAGTTCTGGGCTGTAGTGCGCTATGCCGATCGGGTGTCTGCACTAAGTTCGGCATCAATATGGTGACCTCCCGGGAGTGGGGGACCACCAGGTTACTTAAGGAGGGGTGAACTGGCCCAGGTCGGAAACGGAGCAGGTCAAAACTCCCGTGCTGATCAGTAGTGGGATCGCGCCTGTGAATAGCCACTGCACTCCAGCCTGGGCAACATAGTGAGACCCCGTCTCTTAAAAAAAAAAGAAAAGAAAAGAGGTTATTTTAGCTCACAATTCTGCAGGTTTACAAGCATGGTGCAGGCACCTGCTTGGCTTCTGGGGAGGTCTCAGGGAGCTTTCATTCATGGCAGAAGGCGAATTGGAATTCAGAGAGTGCTGGGGCTGCTGGGCATGGTGGCTCATGCCTGTAATCCCAGCATTTTGGGAAGCCAAGGTGGGTGGATCATGAGGTCAGGAGATCGAGACCAGCCTGGCCAACATAGTGAAACCCCATCTCTACTAAAACACAAAAAATTAGCTGGGTGTGGTGGCATGCACCTGCAGTCCCAGCTACTTGGGAGGCTGAGGCAGGGAAATCACTTGAACCCAAGAGGTAGAGGTTGCAGTGAGCCTAGACTGCACCACTGCACTCCAGCCTGGTGACAGAGGGAGACTCCATTTAAAAAAAAAAGAAAAAAAAAGAGAGCAAGTGGGGAGGTGCCACACACTTTTAAGCAACCAGGTCCAGAACCCACTTGTCACCAACGGGATGGTGCTAGACCATTCATGAGGAGTCTGTCCTCCGATCTAATCACCTCCCACCAGGCTTCACCTAGCACTGGGAATTATTACATTTCAACCTGAGATTTGGAGTTTGGACAAATATCCAAGCTATATCATGTACATTGCATTTGTTACCTACCCACTCCCCTTCTGTGTCTCCATTATGTACACATTGTTTACCTCCCTCTTATAACTGAGAACATGCAGTATTTGTCTTTCTGTGTCTGGGTGGTTCATGTAAGATAACAGCCTACAGTTCCATCCATGTTTAGATCATAGCTGACACAGAGACGGATGGTGACTTGTCCAGGGTCACTCAGCTGTCACTGCCCAAGGGGCTCACCTTGCCCGATGCCTAGACAGAGCTCATTTTTTTTTTTTTACCTTTTTATTTATTTTTTAAAAACGGGGTTTCACCATGTTGGCCAGGCTGGTCTTGAACTCCCGACCTCAGGTGATCCACCCGCCTTGGCCTCCAAAGTGCTTGAATTACAGGCGTGAGCCACCACGCCCAGCCAACAGAGCTGATTTATCAAGATGGGGGAATTGCAATAGAGAAAGATGGCCGGGTGCAGTGGTTTTTGCCTGTAATCCAAGCACCTTGGGAGGCTGAGGTGGGCAGATCACTTGAGGCCAGGAATTTGAGACCAGCCTGGCCAGCACGGTGAAACCCCCTCTCTACAAAAACTACAAAAATTAGCTGGGCGTGATGGCGCACACCTGTAGTCCCAGCTGCTCGGGAGGCTGAGATGAGAGGATTGCTTTAACCTGGGAGGCAGAGGTTGCAGTGAGCCGAAATCACATTACTGCACTCCAGCCTAGGTGACGGAGTGAGACTCCGTCTCAATTTAAAAAAAAAAGAGAGTAATTTGCGCAGAGCCAGCTGTGCAGGAGACTGGAGGTTTTTATTACTCAAATCAGTTTCCTGAACATTTGGGATGGAGTTTTTAAAGATAATTTGGTGGGTAGATGCTCGGGAGGTCGGGAGTGCTGACTGGTCAGGTTGGAGATGGAATCGTGGCGGGTGGAAGTGAGGCTTCTTGCTGTCTTCTGTTCCTGTGTGGAATCGCAGCACTGCTTGAGCGGGATTACTGGTCTGGGTGGTATCAGCTGATCCATATATATCCACGGCGTTTCTAGATATCCAAAGTGTCTCAGGCACTGGCCTTAGGTTTTATAATAGCGATGTTATCCCCAGGAGCAATTTGGGGAGGTTCGGACTCTTGCAGCCATAGGGTACGTGACTCCTAAACCATAATTTCTAATCTTGTAGCTAATTTATTAGTCCTACAAAGGCCAACTGGTCCCCAGGCACCAGGGGAGTCTTTCTGGGAAAGAGATACTATCAATTTTGTTTCAGAGTCAAACCATAAACTAAATTTCTTCCCAAGATGAGTTCGGCCTACTCCCAGCAATGAACAAGGACAGCCTAGAGGTTAGAAGCAAGATGGAGTCAGTTAGGTCTGATCTTTTTCACCGTCATAATTTCTTCTGTTATAATTTTTGCAAAGGCAGTTGCACAGCCAGTGAACAGGGAGCCTGTCACGGGGTTCCATGCCATGGGGGCCTCCCGGAGCGCTGGCTGGGCAGAACAGCCTGGCCCATCTTTGCAGGAGTGGGGTCTGGAAGTGGGTGGGCGGGAGCTCAGGCCCCGCTGACACTGTCTGTGTGTTAGTTACAGGACTCTGATCAGACCTACCTACAGAGTGTCCTACCGCACGGTGACTGCGCTGGAGTGGAGGTGCTGCCCTGGCTTCACTGGGAGCAACTGTGATGAGGGTAAGTCTGCAGGCACTTGGGGTACAGGGGAGGGTGCAGGGGGCCAGGCGCGGGCCAGGCTGGCGTTTCTCCCTCCTCTGGCTTCCTCCTGCAAGCAGCTCTCCTTTCCTCCGTGGCTTGAAATTCTTTCCTTTTTCCCAATCAACTCTGAAGCAAATGTTCTGGATGGCCCTGGCCAAACGAGGGTGAAGCTGCCCGCCCTGCCCCCGGGCACCGAGGCAGGTCCCAGTTTGCATTGGTTGGGTAGTGGAATGCAGAAGCCAAAAACAATGCTGGTGCCAGGGGAGGGGATTTGATTTCTAGCCGGTTTCTTCCGTTTCTGGCTCCGATGCACCTAGAACCCCCCAGGGCAGAGAGAGTTGGATATCTGGGCTCTGAGCAAATTCGGATGAGGTCTCACCAGCCCTGAGGCCATGTATTTTGTAGACTGAGGCAGAGAGGCTGACCAGTAGCTGCAGGCATTGACCCAGCTGCTTTCCGTCTTTCTGCCCTGCTGGTGTTTAGCCCGGGGGCCTGGGCTCAGCCTGGCTCTGGAGCCTGAGAAGGTCATACAACAGCACTTTGGTGGGCCAGCAGTGGCTGACAGAGCAAATCCCCCTTCACTCCTTGCCGGGGAAATAAAGTCCTGCCTAATGAATAAGTTTGCAGCCCACCTTGTTTCCCAGCATGGCTGGATGGGTCTGGAGGATGAAGCTCAGGGGTCAGATTTGTTTGTTTGTTTGAGACAATGTTTCACTCTATTGCCCAGGCTAGAGTGCAGTGACATGATCATGGCTCCCTGCAGCCTTGAACTCCTGGCTCGATCGATCCTCCCACTTCAGCCTCCTGTGTAGCTGGGACTGCAGGTGTGCGCCACCATACCCAGCTATTTTATTTATTTATTTATTTATTTATTTTTGAGAGGAAGTTTCCCTCTTGTTGTTGGAGTGCAATGGCACCATCTCGGCTCACTGCAACCTCCACCTCCCGGTGTCAAGCAATTCTCCTGCCTCAGCCTCTAGAGTAGCTGGGATTACAGGCATGCGCCACCACACCTGGCTGATTTTCTATTTTAAGTAGAGACAGGGTTTCTCCATGTTGGTCAGGCTGATCTCGAACTCCCAACCTCAGGTGATCTCCCCGTCTCAGCCTCCCAAAATGCTGGGATTACAGGTATGAGCCTCTGCGCCTGGCCCCAGCTATTTTTTGGTATGATTTTTAATGACAGGTTTTGCAGTATTGCTCAGGCTGGTCTCAAACTCCTCGGCTCAAGCTATCCTCCTGCCTTGGCCTCCCAAAGTGCTGAGTTTATGGGTGTGAACCACCCTGCCTGGCCGGAGGGGTCAGTTTTATATTTGGAAACAGTAGCTGTCTTCCACTTTCACTTTCTGACAAAATTCTTCCCTGTCATCTTATTACTTACTGATTTGATCGCAGTATCTACATGCTTTGAGTGTAGTTTGTCTAAAGCGCTCTTTGAGTTACAAAGCCACAATTGACAAATAGCAAGACTCCGACAATTGCTTCAGGGGACCTCTGGCCCAGAGCAAAACTAAGGGAAAGGGGCTGGAATGCCATGGAGTCCAACAGGTGCCACTTGTCCTGGTTGATGAGGTGCCCGATGCTGGCAGGGGAAGCTGGGCTATCCTGTTGTTACAGGGCTGACTTGGATCCTTCTTGAGAGAGGCGCAGGAAGGATCTCTAAGGTGAAGGGGTGAGGGGATGCCAGGCTTCTATGCAATGGGCCAGCCCTGGCATAATGCTATGGTGTTGAAGGACCACAGCTCACAGGTCCCTCATGGAGGCCTGAGCCTTTCAGTGCCAGGACCTGGATCTGTTATTCTGGTCAGTGCCGTGACTGGTCCCCTAAACAGGACGGAGCAGACCTGCCATCTAGATTCTGCCAGAGCCCAAGGAGGCGAGTGTTTCTAGGGAAGCGATTACGCTTAGGTGAGTACCTGAGCCTGTTTCAGTGATCAGTGAAATCAGCAATGTCAGGCTCACGCCTGTAATCCCAGCACTTTAGGAGGCCGAGGCTGGAGGATCACTTGAGCCCAGGAGTTTGAGACCAGCCTGGGCAACATGGTGAAACCCTATCTCTACTAAAATACATAAAAATTAGCCAGGTGGGGTGGCATGCGCCTGGAGTCCCAGGTATTCAGGAGGCTGGGGTAGGAGGATCACTTGAGCCTAGGAGGTTGAGGATGCAGTGAGCTGAGATCAAGCCACTACACTTCAGCCTGGGCAACAGGGCAAGACCCTGTCTCAAAAAAAAAAAAAAAAAAAAAAAAAAAAATCAGCCATGTTGGGAAGCTCATCTGAGCCAGAGATTTTACTGTGGCTTGGTCCCATAGACCATGGCAGGCTGCAGTAAGGTACTTTATGGATTTCTCTCTGGGCTGACCATTCAAGTCTTGCTTCCAGAAGCCCTCTCTCAGCATGAAGGTTTCAGAGGCTGGAATCAGTGGCTCACGCCTGTAATCCCAGCACTTTGGGAGGCCAAAGTGGGCAGATCGCTTGAAGTCAGGTTTTCAACACAAGCCTGGCCAACATGGTTAAACCCTGTCTCTACCAAAAATACAAAAATTAGTCAGGCGTGGTGGTGGGCACCTGTAATCCCAGCTACTTGGGAGGCCGAGGCAGGAGAATTGCTTGAACCTGGGAAGCAGATGTTGCAGTGAGCCAAGATCGTGCCACTGCACTCCAGCCTGGGTGACAGAGCGAGACTCTGTCTCAAAAGAAAAAAAAAAATGTTTAAGTGGTCATTCTCCTTCAAGTACATAGTGAGCACTGTTTGATTTATGGGTTTTATTGAGCTCATTTAAAGAGGGAGCTGGCAGAATTACAATACCTTCCAGGAACCAAGTACAAGGGCCAGACCTCCCTTAGGGTAACATTAATTCTTTGTGTGTGTATATATAAAATATGTATATTACATATTATTATTGAAATGTGTAATATATGGTCATTGAGATATATAATATATAAATTATATATATTCCATATTCAATAATATAGAATTATTGGATTATATATTTCATATTCTATATGAATATGGAATAAATAGATACATATTTTATTCTACATGAATGTGGAATATATAGAATAATATAATTCTTATGAATATGGAATATAGAATAACATAATACACATAGAATTCTATATGTATACGGAATATGCAATTCTATATGAATATAGATTATTAATAGATATTCCGGTAACATATAATATGTTATTGAATAATTATTGATGTTAATTATTGATAATAATTAATATTAAATAATTATTGATATATTAAATAATATATAATGTTGAACAATATTACTGAATAATTATAGATCTATAGTATTGAATAATTATTGATAATAATTAATATATATTCCAGTAATATATAATATATAATTGAAGTATACAATACATATTATATATTATTGAAATATATAACATATAAAATATAATTGAAATATATATAATATAGTCATTGACATTATATATAAAATATATTTCTCTATAATTAACATGATCTCAATAATAAATTATATATAAAATATGTTACTGTATTATATGTTATATATAATATATACAATATGAAATATATTTATATGTTATGTAAATTATATATTATATGTAATTCATGTATTATAATTTATATTGTATTTATATTGACAATGAATACATTATATGTTATATATAAATATTATACTTAAATTATAATTTATATTTAAATTATATACAATTTGAGTATCCCTAATCCAAAATCCAAAATGCTCTAAAATCTGCAACTTTCTGAGCACTGACCTGATGCTCAAAGGTAATGCTGAGTGGACCATTTTGGATTTCTGATTTTCTGATTTGGGATGCTGAACTGGTAACATAATTACATATTATATATATATAGTATATAATTTATATATTTCTATAAATACGAACCTAAAATTAAGACCACTAAGTGTGATTCTATGCAGTAATAGAGACAAAACCTTTGTGGTTATTGTCTCTACTGAAGAGAAATGATCTGTTTTTCCTTTTTGTTTGACAGAGTCTTGCTCTGTTGCCCGGGCTGGGGTGCAATGGCGCAATCTCTGCTCACTGCAACCTTCGCCTCCTGGGTTCAAGAAATTGTCCCACCTCAGCCTCCCGAGTAGCTGGATTACAGGTGCCCACCACCACGCCCAGCTTGTTTTTTTTTTTTTTTGAGAAGGAGTCTCACTTTGTTGCCCAGGCTGGAGTGCAGTGGCACAATCTTGGCTCACTGCAACCTCTGCCCCCTGGGTTCAAGCGATTCTCCTGCCTCAGCCTCCTGAGTAGCTGGGACTACAGGCACACACCACCATGCCCAGCTAATTTTTGTATATTTAGTAGAGATGGGGTTTCGCCATGTTGGCCAGGCTGGTCTCCAACTCCTGGCCTCAGGTGGTCCACCTGCCTCAGCCTCCCACAGTGCTGGGATTATAGGCATGAGCTACCGCACCTGGCCAAAATCGTTTGCTTCTCACCAGTTTTGTATGAGTTAACAACCAACTTGGCAGAATCTGAGCTGCAATACGTAGTGAGCGATAACTGAAAGTGACATTCTCCCAGGGCGTCAAATGGCAGGTGGATGGGCTCATGAGCTAGTGCTCTAGAAGGCTCTTGACTCTAGAAGGCTAGGCCCTCAGCTTTTTGCCTGTTTCCACATGTTGCATAGCCCTCCTTGGAGACTGAGTGGTTGAAACATAGTAGCCCATGGCAGCAGGCGGCAGGACCGTGAGAGGTGGTCCTCACCGCCAAGCAGGTTCATGTGGGCTGTGGGCCCACCCTTCTCAATAGAGGAGGCAGAGGTGAAGGGGGGTGACTGTGAGCTGGTGAATTGTTCCGAAGGCGTCTCCCCTCAAGGGCTTAGCACCTCACCTCAAGAAGAAATTTCTTATCCGATAAACCACATGGATACTGATTATCAATATACAGTCGTGCGTGGCTTAATGATGGGGCTATGTTCTGAGAATCGGGTGACTTTGTCATTGTGGGAACACCAAAGGACATACTTAAAGGAACCCGGATGGTCTAGCCTGTTACACACCAAGGCTAGATGGTCTAGCCTATTGCCCTTGGCTATAAACCTATATAGCGTGTGACTGTGTCGAATTCTGGTGGCATTAGGAACATAATGGTATTTGTGTCTCTCAGCACATATACACATAGAAAAGGTGCAGTAAAAATACGTTATTATTATTATGATTATTTTGAGACATAGTCTTTCTCTGTCGGCCAGGCTAGAGTGCAGTGGTGCGAACTTGGCTCAATGTAACTTCTGCCTTCTGGGTTCAAACAATTCTGTCTTAGCCTCTTGAGTAGCTGGGATTACAGGCATCTGCCACCATGCCCGGCTAATTTTTGTATTTTTAGTAGAGACAGAGTTTCACCATGTTGGCCAACCTCCCAAAGTGCTGGGATTACAGGTGTGAGCCACTGCGCCCAGCCTAAAATACAGTATTATAATTTTATGGGGGGGGGGTGCCAGGCAAGGTGGCTCACGTTTGTAATCCCTGCACTTTGGGTGGCCAAGGAGGGTGGATCACCTGAGGTCAGGAGTTCAAGACCAGCCTCAGCATGGCAAAGCCCCACTACTAAAAATACAAAAATTAGCTGGTCATGGTGGCACGTTCCTGCAGTCCCAGCTACTCGGGAGGTTGAGGCAGGAGAATCGCTTGAACCTGGGAGGCTGAGGTTGCATTGAGCTGAGATTGCGCCACTGCACTCCAGCCTGGGTGACACAGCAAGACCCTGTCTCAAAAAAGAAAAGAAATTTTAGGACCACTTGTATACAACCTGAAATGTTATGTGGCGTGGGACTATACTCACCAGAAACATCTGGAGTTCTTGGACTGATTATGATGAGTTCCAGCACCTCGCAAGATACTCTCAGCCTCAGAGCCTCTGCCAGACCCTCCCCGGTGGAGAAACCTTCTGGGCTTCAACCACCTTGCTCAGGACACATGTCCCCTTCTGCAAGCCTTAGTGTTAAGTGACCCTTCCAGCTGTATGCCTGAGGGCCCTGGGCATCTCGGGATGGGAGAGTTGGCTGTTGAAAAATTCCTGGGAGTCTCAGCCTGGGCTGAGTTTGGGATTGGCTCCTGAAAACCCTTGTAAAGATTTTACATTCCCGAATATAAACCAATAAAGACAGCAGGCTAAATCAAGGCCATGCCCGTGACTCTGGGCACATTCCAAAGATGGTTGTGGCGAGTCCCACACCATCACTTCCGTTTTGCTTCTCATTCCTGCCTCTCTGGAAACAAACAGGTCCATGAGATGCAGTTCAGTGGATTCTGCTTTGGTTCAGTGGGGATTCCCTCCCTGGACGCCCCAGGAGTGCAGGTCTAAGGTTTGGAAATACTTTCTCTTCTACATGTGTCTACACACGGTCAGTCTTAATGATTTGCAGATTTTGTATTGTGAATTCGCCGCCTCCCTAAAATTGATGGGTAACCCTCAAATCAGTAACTCGCCGCGGTCATTCATGGATATGGGGCACAGTAGCAAAAACTTCAAGTCGCCAGACAGGCACACTTCCTACTGAGGTCAAACAAGGTGACACCTGGCTTCTTGTTTCAGTTCTCAAACAGCAAACAACTCCCCTCCCCTCCCCTCTGCTCCCCCCCTCCCCTCCCCTCCCCTTCCCTTTCCTCCCCTCCCCTCTCTTCCCCCCTCTTCCCTTTCCTCCCCTCCCCTCCTCTTTCCTGCCCTGCCCTGCCCTGCCCTGCTCTGTCTTGCCCTGCCCTGCCCTCCCTTTTTTCCTTTTTTCTTGAGACAGTCTCACTCTGCTGCCCAGGCTGGAGTGCAGTGGCACAATCTCAGCTCACTGCAACCTCCGCCTCCTGGGTTCAAGCGATTCTCCTGCCTCAGCCTCCTGAGTAGCTGGGATTACAGGTGCGCATCACCACACCCAGCTAATTTTTGTATTTTTAGTAGAGACGGGGTTTCACCATGTTGGCCAAGCCAACCCCTGATCTCAGATGATCCACCCAGCTCGGCCTCCCAAAGTGCTGGGATTACAGGCATGAGCCCCCACACCCAGCCTGATAAGCTTCCTTCTCGCATAAGTTATCGTGAACATCTGTCTTTGGCAATTGTGGGAAGTAGAAAAGTTCCTCTTCCAAAGTTTCCTTCTTGTTAAATAATAAATCATACGTGTGCTAATAACTCTTTGTTAAGCCCTATCCTATGTGGCTGTTAAACATGCCATGCCTACAGGCACATAGTACATTCCATGTCCTGGTACTTTAACCAAGATATCTGTGCTGGACGTGCTTGCAGGCATGTCCCAGCTCACAGCCTAGGCCCCTTACCTGTTTAAAAAAGTTTTAAGTTACTAGCCAATCGAGTTTTAGTTTAGATTGTGAGGTCTGGCTTCAACCAATGGCGAGCAGACACAGCAAATAAGAACAACCCCGAATGTGTAAGGGAGAAATGTCTGCTTTCCCTTTGTTCCTCATACTTTTGTGGCAACATGGCTAGCGAGGGTACCCGTCCTGCAGGAAGGAAAATTTGCTTTGCTGAGAGATCCCTTGTCTCAGTGCTGATTTTTCTTTGTGGCACCGAGCATCTGTTTCCAACAGCAATAGATAACCTTCTATAAAATCATTGTGAGTGGTTGTAGTACTTGGGTATGTACATACTTTATTAACTAGACCTCTACTATAAGATGTTTAAATTGCTTTTAATTTTTAAATCACGTTACTATAAGTATATATGTATTTTAAACAAAGGGAACATTTATACATACTTAAGTGCACAGATGTTTCTTTCTTTTTTTCTTTTTTTTTTTGAGATAGGGTCTCATTCTGTTGCCCAGGCTGGGGTGCAGTGGTATGATCATTGCTCACTGCCACCTTGACCTCCCAGGCTTAAGCAATCCTCCCATCTCAGCCTCCCAAGGAGCTGGGACTACAGGTATGCACCACCATGCCAGGCTAATTAAAAAAAACTTCTGTCTGGGCACAGTAGTTTACACCTGTAATCCCAGCACTTTGGGAGGCTGAGGCAGGCAAATCACCTGAGGTCAGGAGTTCAAGACCAGCCTGATGAACATGGAGAAATCCTGAGTCTACTAAAAATACCAAATTAGCCAGGCTTGGTGGTGCATGCCTGTAATACCAGCTACTCAGGAGGCTGAGGCAGGTGAATCGCTTGAACCTGGGAGGCGGAGGTTGCGGTGAGCCAAGATTGCATCATTGCCCTCCAGCCTGGGTAACAAGAGTGAAACTCCATCTTGAAAGACAAAACAAACAAAAAAAACCCCTCTTTTATAAAGGCAGGGGTCTTGTTACGTTGACCAGCTGGTCTCAAACTCCTGGTTTCAATTTATCTTGCCTTGACCTCCCGAAGTCCTGGGATTTTAGGTGTAAGCCCTGCACCAGGCCCACAGATCCTAGGTGTACAGTTGGATGAGTTTTGATAAATGCATACACATTTCCATCAGCTCCCAGAAAGTCTCCACCCCAGTGTAATTGCCCAGTGGGTTCTTCCTGCCTGCTGTCCAGACAAAACCAGTTCACTGAGACCGTGGTATTGCAGTAAAGAAGGAGTTTAAGTAACATGAGCCCGGCCACATGGGAGAACTGGAGTTATCACTCAAATCAATGTCGTCAAAGGCTTGGAGGTGAGGGTTTTTCAAAGATAGTTTAATGGGCAGGGGAATGGGTGCTGCCTACTGTTTGGGGATGCCATCCTAGGGGTGTGGAAAATGGTCCTTGGGCACTGAGTCCCCCACTGGGTGCAAAGCTACAGGACTGGTTGAGTGCTGAGGCATGAGTCCAGGTGGGATCAGTCATTTGCCAGGATGCCAAAGTGTGAAAAACATCTCAAAAGACCAATCTTAGGTTCTAACCTAGTAATCTATCGGAGCGACTGGGGAAGTTATCAATGTTATGGCCTCTGGCCACATGTCTTCTGAGCAGTAAAGGATTACAGAAACCATGTCAGCCAGGCGCAGAGGCTCGTGCCTGTAATTCCAGCACTTTGAGAGTCCGAGGTGGGTGGACTGCGAGGTCAGGAGTTCGAGACCAGCCTGGCCAACATAGTGAAACCCTGTCTCTACTAAAAATACAAAAATTAGCTAGGTGTGGTGGTGGGCACCTGTAGTCCCAGCTACTCAGGAGACTGAGGCAGGAGAATCCCTTAAACCTGGGAGGCAGAGGTTGCAGTGAGCCGAGACGGTGCCATTGCACTCCAGCCTGGGTCACAGAGCAAGACTCTGTCTAAAAAAAACAAAAAAAGAAAGAAAGAAACCATGTCTACATTTTAGCGGAATCCAGGCAACCGTCATTCTAATCTCATGGCCTTTCGTTAGTCTTACAAAGGCAGCTTCCTCCCCTGAACAAGGAAGGAATCTGTTTTAGGGGGCGCTGTTATCATCCTTACCTCAAAGTTAAACTGTAAGCTCAATTCCTTCCATGGTTAGCTTGGCCTATACCAGGAGTGAGCAAAGACAGCCAGTCTGCGAGGTTAGAAGCAAGATGGAGTCAACTATTTAAGATTTCGCTCACTGTCAATCTTTGCAAAGGCAGTTTCACTAGAAAGCACTATTCTGACTTCTGTCTTCATAGATCGGTTTTGACTATTCTTGGACTTTATAAAAATGGAACCATATAGAATAAAATCTTTGGTGTATGGATTTTTCACTTAACATTTTTGAGATTCTTCCAGGCCTTACATATATATGTGTAGTTTACTTGTATTTGTTGCTGGGTGTTATTCCATTGCATGAATAACCATCATTTTGCTAGGATGTGTTATAGCTTAACTTTTTTTTTTTTTTTGAGGTCGGGTCTCACTCTGTTGCCCAGGCTGGAGGGCAGTGGTACAATCTCGGCCATTGCAACCTCCACCTCCCAGGTTCAAGCGATTCTCCTGCCTCAGCCTCCCAAGTAGCTGGGATTACAGGCATGCACCACCACGCCCAGCTAATTTTTGTATGTTTAGTAAAGACGAGGTTTCACCATGTTTGCCAGGCTGGTCTTGAACTCCTGACCTCAAGTGATCTGCCCACCTTGGCCTTCCAAAGTTCTGGGATTATAGGCGTGAGCCATTGTGCTCAGCCTAGCTTAATGTTATAAGAAAGGACCAGATTGTTTCCCAATGTGTTTTTACCATTTTACATTCCTACTGGCAAAGTGTGTTCCTGCTGCTCTGTGTTCTTGCCAACACTAGGTGTTGTCAGTCTCTTATTTTTATTTTATTTAATTAATTTATTTATTTTTAAGATGGAGTTTTGCTCTTGTTGCCCAGGATGAAGTGCAATAGTACAATCCCTGTTCATGGCAACCTCCACCTTCTGGGTTCAAGCGATTCTCCTGCCTTAGCCTCCTGAGTAGCTGGGATTACAGGCATGCGCTGCCATGCCTGGCTAATTTTGTATTTTTAGTAGAGATGGGGTTTCACCATGTTGGCCAGGCTGGTCTCGAATTCACGACCTCAGGTGATCTGTCCACTTCGGCTTCCCAAAGTGCTGGGATTACAGGAGTGAGCCACCATGTCCAGCTGTCAGTCTTTTAAATTTTATCCATTCTAGTGGGTGTTAAATGGTCTCTCATTGTGATTAAAAATTTTTTTTTAATTTAATTTTGTTTATTTGTCTATTTTAGTTTAGGAATTCCATGTGGAATCTCATTGTGACTTTAATTTGCACTTCCCCAGGGACTAATAATGTTGAGCATCTTTTTGTGGGCTATCTGATGTGCTTACCAGCTATTCTCACATCTTCTTTTATGAAGTGTCTGCTTAATTCATTTTGCCAACTTTTAACTGGGTTATTTAATTTTATAAGAAACAGTCAAACTGTTTTCTAAAGAGGTTTTAACATTTTGCACCCCACAAGCAAAGTATTTTCCAGTTGTTCCATGTCCTTGCCAACATTTGGTATTGTTAGTGTTTTTAATTTTCACTGTTCTATTGGGTATGGAATGGTATATAATTATAATTTCTTCTTTTTAAAGACTGTTTTGATCATTCTAGCTCCTTTTGCATTACAATATTATTTTTTCAGTTTATCAGTGTTTATGAAAAAGTGTCTGCTGGGTTTGTGATACTGATGAATTTACAAACCAATGCTGGGAGAATGCCTATCTTAATAATGTGTCTTCTGATTCATGAACATAGTATAGCTCTCCCTTTATTTAGGTCTTCCAGTTTTTCTTAGCACTGATTTGTAGTTTCCAGAGTAGGGGGGTTGCTTTTCTTTTCTTAAATTTATGTCCAAGTATTTCATGGTTTTGCTGCATATTTTAAAAATGAGATTGCTTTTGAAAATTTCCTTTTCTATTTTTTCGGCTGTTAGTATATAGAAATATGTTAGATTTTATAAATATTGACCTTGTATTTAAAGATCATGCATGCTAAGTTGACTATTAGTGCCAATAGCTTACTTTGTTTCCTTTTGACTGTCTGTGTATGAATTTATCAGGCTCTCGGTGAATAAAGATATTTTTGCTTCTTCCTTTCCAAACTTTATGCCTTTTTTCTTACCTTACTGGACTGGCTAGAACTTTTAGTAAAATGTTTAATAGAAATGGTGAGAACAGACATACTTGTTTTGTTTTTGCTTATGAGGGGACATCCTTAATTTTTCACTTTTTTCTTAGTGTTTTTTTTTTTTTTTTTTTTTTGAGACAGAGTCTTGCTCTGTCACCCAGGCTGGAGTGCAACGGCATGATCCCAGCTCACTGCAACCTCTGCCTCCCAGCTTCAAGCAATTCTCCTGCTTCAGCCTCCCGAGTGTCTGGGATTACAGGCGTGAGCCACTACTCCCAGCTAATTTTTGTGTTTTTAGTAGAGATGAGGTTTTGCCACATTGCCCAGACTGGCATTGAACTCCTGACCTCAGATGATCTACCCGCTTTGGTCTTCCAAAATGCTGGGATTAAAGGTGTAAGCCACCACGCCTGGCCTATTTCACTTTTTGCTTAGAGTGTCACTTATCAGAGGGGATATTCTCTTCTGAGTTTGTTGAGAGTTTTCATCATGATTAGGTGCTCAATCTTGTCAAATGCTTTTCCTGTGTCTATAGTGAGGTTATTTCATGTTTTTCCAGTCTTATTATGTTAATGTGGCAAATCACATTAATTATAGAATATTAAACTAACCTTTCATTCTTCATAACATTTTTTTTTTTTTTTTTTGCAACAGAATCTTGCTCTGTCACCTAGGCCAGAATGCAGTGGCACCACCTCGGCTCACTGCAACCTCTGCCTCCTGGCTTCAAGTGATTCTCCTGCCTCAGCCTCCTGAGTAGCTGGGATTACAGGCACGTGCTACTACACTGGCTGATTTTTGTATTTTTAGTAGAGACGGGGTTTTGCCATGTTGTCCAGGCTGGTCTTGAACTCCCATCCTCAAGTGATTCTCCCTCCTTGGCTTCCCAAAGTGCTGGGATTACAGACATGAGCCACCGTGCCCGGCCTCAAGCTCTTTAATAAGGGCACCTAATCTCGCTCATGAGGGCAGAGTCCTCATGACTCAATCACTTTTTTTTTTTTCTGAGACAGAGTCTAGCTCTGTCACCCAGGCTGGAGTACGGAGATGTGATCTCAGCTCACTACAACCTCTGCCTCCTGGGTTCAAGCAATTCTGCTGCCTCAGCCTCCCAAGTGGCTTGGATTACAGGTGCACACCACCATGCCTGGCTAATTTTTGTATTTTTAGTAGAGATGAGGTTTCCCAGTGTTGGTCAGGCTGGTCTCGAACTCCTGACCTCAGGTGATCTGCCCTCCTACGTCTCTCAAAGTGCTGGGATTACAGGTGTGAGCCACCGCGCCCAGCCGACTCAGTCACCTGAGAATACTACCACATTGGGGATGAAGTTTCAACATGAATTTTGGAAGACCCATAACCATTCAAACCAGAACAACGCTTACCTATCACTTTCTTTCCTTGCCATGTCTTTGTCAATTGTTTGGTTATGAGACTTAAGCTGGTCTTATAAAAGGAAATGGGAAATATTCCCTTCTCTTCTATTTTCTGAAAGCATTTTTGTGGTAAAGCTGCTATTGCTTTTTCCTTACGTGTTTTATAGAATCCACAATGAAACCATCTGCCCCTACAGCTTCCTTTGTGGGGAGTTTCTGATAAATTCATTTTCTTTAATAGATATAGCGCTATTCATGTTTCTATTTCTTAACTTAATAATCATTTATGCGGCTGGGTGCGGTGGCGCATGCCTGTAATCCCACCATTTTGCCCCAGCGACTCTGGCTCTGTGTATGGGTGCTTTTGTGTTTTGAATGGCTGAGGATTCAAAGCCAGAAGGAGTTCGTTCTCCTGGGAGGAGGCCGCAGGCTCCTGGTCTATCTGCAGAGCTCGTCGTTTTAGGAAAATGATTCTCCATGACTCTGATGATGTCTCTGAGACTTGCCTTCCATGGCTGTCATTCGAACTAGGGCCATTTATCAAAATGAGCCGAGGGCATGGGGGTTCCGAGCACCGGATGCTTGGATCACATTGATGAACAAGGGACTTCAGGGGTTCCCAGGTGCGTTTTGTGTGTGTGTGTGTGTGTGTGTGTGTGTGTGTGTGTGTGTGTGTGTGTGTGAGATGTGGAGTGTGCAGGGGCCAGAGGAATGAACAAGTCATCCAACGCTGTGAGATAAAGGTATGATGAGGGGTTGTGAGATTCACAGGAGGCAGAGACCTGGGTGGCCCTCCTCTGGTTCCAGGCCTGGCTCTCTGGGTCCGAGCGTCTCAGAATCCCATTCCACCAGGCATCCTCCCTCTTCTGTAGCTTGCATCTTTCTTCCACACGGGCTCCTTCCCATCAGCACTTAAGGATACTGCAGCGTCTCCCTCCTTTAAGAAAACAGCTTCATTGCATCTCCATACTTCTTTTGCTATCGGCTTTCCTTAGCCCGTCTTCTTGGAAGCACTGGTCGCTCTCCCTGGCTCAGTTTCTTTGTTTCTAGGGTCTTCTCCAACCTCTGAGGCCAGGTCTCTGCCCTGCTTGCTGTCTCATTTGCACCTGCAGGATGTTACTTTATTTAATTTTAATTTTTTGAGGCAGTGTCTTGCCCTGTTGATCATGCTGGAGTGCGGTGGCACAATCTCAGCTCACTGCAACCTCCATCTCCCAGGTTCAAACGATTCTCCTGCTTCAGCCTCCCTAGTAGCTGGGACTACAGGTGCCCGCCAACCATGCCCAGCTAATTTTTTTTATTTTTTGTATTTTTAGTAGAGATGGGGTTTCACCATGTTGGCCAGGCTGTCTCGAACTCCTGACCTTATGATCTGCCTGCCTCAGCCTCCCAAAGTGCTGGGATTACAGGCATGAGCCACCGCACCCTGCCCTAGTCTATGCCTTTTCATGCAACGTAGAGGGTGCCCTGAGTATCAGAAGGCACCCTGTCAGGTAGAGGGTGCTAGCAATCCCTGGTCTTGCTGCCAGAGCTGGGAGCCCTGAGCTGAGGTCCAGAGCGATCTCTCCCTGCAAAGCTGCTTTTTTCCTTTAGGGAGTGGAGATTGGATTGGCTGAGGTTTGGAGCCCAACCAAATTCCCCTTCGAGGGCAGCCCATCAGCGCCAACGGCCCTGGGAGGTGGTGGGTGGTGTAGACAGAAGCCAGAAGTCATGACCTTTTGAAGCAGCATTATTGTCTGGGGTAAATACCTGAGGTTCATCATCTCACACCAGGGAAATCAAGGACATGGACCCACAAGAAGTAAGTTTAAGAGCATAGGTTTAGGCCAGGCGCGGTGGCTCACGCCTGTAATCCCAGCACTTTGGGAGACCAAGGCGGGCAGATCACAAGGTCAGAAGATCAAGACCATCTTGGACAACATGGTGAAACCCTGTCCCTACTAAAATACCAAAAATTAGCTGTACGTGGTGGCGCACCCCTGTAATCCCAGCAACTCAAGAGGCTGAGGCAGGGGAAATCACTTGAACCTCGGAGGCGGAGGTTGCAGTGAGCTGAGATCGAGCCACTGCACTCCAGCCTGGTGACAGAGCAAGACTCCATCTTAAAAAAAAAAAATGAGCAGAGGTTTCATAGGTGATAAAAATGGAAAAGAGAATAGCCCTCTCTCCTGCAGATAGACAGGGGCTCCTGAGTAGGTCTTCGGGTTTCACGGTGAAATGCACGGGGTTTTATAGACGAGCTTGAGGAGACAGAGTCTGATTTACACAGGGCCCCAGAGATGGATCAGACCACGTGTGACGTTGGCATAGTATGCGAAGAAGCTGCTCATCCCGCCCTAATTGTTTATTATGCAGATGGCTTCGCTACCTGGCTGGCGCCATCTTGTCTGTTCCTTACTGTACACGTGGTTGACAGAGAAAAGGAAAGATGGCGCCGCCATGTTGAAAACGCCCGGCTTCCAGATAGACTTTTCATATTGGCACAGCTGCTGGCATTCACCTATGCAAGCTTTTAGCTTGCTTATCTCTGCTTGCAGCTTTTCAGGTTGCTTCTTGTTAGAAAAGAAATGATTCATGCTTGTAATCCCAGCACTTTGGGGGGCCAAGGCTGGTAGATTGCTTGAGGTCAGAGGTTCAAGACCAGCCTGACCAACATGGTGAAACTCTGTGTCGACTAAAAATACAGAAGTTAGTCGTGTGTGGTGACACACACCTGTAATTCCAGCTACGCGGGAGGCTGAGGCAAGAGAATCACTTGAACCCAGGAGGTAGAGGTTGCAGTGCGCTGAGATTACCCCACTACACTCCAGCCTGGGTGACACAGAAGAAAAAAAAGGAAAAAAAATAGAAATGATTTTGCTGCTGCTTTTCATTAAAAGGATACCTTACCAAGGACTCTCTTACCCCACTATCTGCCTAAATAATTTCCTTCTAGCTCATGTATCACTTTGTAAGTGATGTGCCCACCTGTTTCTCCTCCGGAAATGGGGTCACAGGAGTAGCCCTGCTGGGGAAGGGATACCCTGAAGGTCTTTGCTCCCCGAGGCAGGGCTCCCTGCTGCCAAGCAAGGCCACTGGAACGACGCACTGAGCCCTGGTTAGCATAAACTTCCCGTGGAATGGGGCTCGTCTTCCCATAATGCCATGTCTAGACACGAGGTCAGGTATAAATTATGGAGACGACGGAGCATGCTCGGGGATTAAACCATAAAACTTTAACGAGAGATTTCTGTGTCTTGAACACGTGCTGGGGAACCTGTGGGAGGAGGGAGGTGGCGATGTGTTTACTTCCTTTCCACTTCCTCTCCGGCCATCTGTAGGGGTGCAGGCACCGCCCTGTGGGGGCAAGCTCTTAGCGCTCTGCTGAGATTTGGTGTCAGAGAATGGCCGCCACCAGACCTGGCAGTTCCCAGGCCTGGCTCCCATAAACCAGCTCCATCTAGCTGCACCGGGAGGACTTTGCGCCAGTCACAGCCTCCCAGGGCCTCGGTTTCCTCATCTGTGAAATGAGGGTGGGAGAGAGACTCTCCCAGCCAAAACCTTTCCGTCTCCCGATCTTCTACGACCTGGCAGAGCGCATTGGCAGACATGCATATGAGCAGAAGGAATGCCTCTCTGAGGTTCAGACCTGCCTCATGGGGCCCTGGGGACACCGTAGGGCAGAGGAACGGCTTTGAAGGCTGTAAAACGCTGTGCAGACGCACAATCCTCCTAGAAATTCTGCAGATCTCTTTCTCTGAAAAGGTCTGAAAGCTATTCTGGTAGCTATTTAGGAGATATCTTTGTGGAATGGAAACGGAGACTGCTGTGCTTTTTCCTTTCCTTTTCTTTCTTTTTTTTTTTTTTGAGACAGTGTCTCACTCGGTCACCCAGGCTGGAGTACAGTTACATGCTCTCGGCTCACTGCAGCCTCCCCCTCCCGGTTCAAGCAATTCTCCTGCCTCAGCCTCCTGAGTAGCTGGGACTACAGGTGTGTGCACCACCACACCCGGCTAATTTTTGTATTTTTTAGTAGAGATGGGTTTCACCATATTGGCCAGGCTGGTCTCGAACTCCTGACCTCGGCCTCCCAAAGTGCTGGGATTATAGGCAGGAGCCACTGCACCCGGCCTGCTGTGTTTTTTTCTGACTCCCAAATACATTGCTCCAATTCTCTGACACCACACCAATTCTATTTCATTCAGACACTACTGGGAGTTAGAGCAGACTCCACCCACAGTTTAAGGGCTCAGGCCCAAGAGACTGCCCCCATGGTAGCTGCTGGCCATAAACGGGGTGCCCAGGCTACCTGCACTCATGCAAATTCAAGGGTTTCCACGATTTCTCCTTTTTTTAAAATTTTTTTGAGATGGAGTTTTGCTCTTTTTGCCCTGGAGTGCAATGGCACAATATCAGCTCACTGCAACCTCTGCCTCTCGGGTTCAAACGATTCTCCTGCCTCAGCCTCCCAAATAGGGATTACAGGCATGTACCACCATGCCTAGCTAATTTTTGTATATTAGTACAGATGGGGTTTCACCATGTTGGACAGGCTGGTCTGGAACTCCTGACCTCAGATGATCCACCCGCCTTGGCCTCTCAAAGTGCTGGGATTACAGGCATGAGCCACTGTGCCTGGCCCCAGGTATCCCTTTTCTATTGGCAGAGCTGCTGGCATTCACCTGTGCAAGCTTCCATCTTATCTATATCTGCTGCTTGATTTTTTAGGCTGCTCTTTGTTAGAAAAGAAATAATTTGGGGGCTGCTTTTTGTTAAAAGGGAAGCCTCTCCTCGATATCTACCTAAATAATTTATTTCTCTCTCCTGTATCACATAGACCAGAACGGAGGGTCGGGATGGGATGTAGAGCTTCTATCTTCTTTCTGAGTATCCCCCGTTCCAGAACATTCAGGTGTTTACCAACCTGGAAGCTCCATGAACTCCACTGTTCAGGGTTTTTATGTGGGGTCTCATTACATAGGCTCGATTGATTACATCATCGGCCCCTGTTGATTGACTCATTCTCGTCTTTCTCCCCTTCCTGGAGGTCAGGGGTGGAGCTGAAAGTTCCCACTCTCCAATCACATGGCTGGCTTCTCAGGCCCCCACCCCTCATCCTGAAGGTGCCTAGGGACCCAGCAGTGGTCACCTCACTTAGCGTAAACTCAGATTTGGTGGAAGGAGGCTTGTTATGAATCACAAACACACTCCTGCCACTCAGGAAATTCCAAGGGTCTTAGGAGCTGCATGCTAGCAATTTCAACAAAGACCAAATACATACATAAACACACACACACACACACACACACATTTTTTTTTGAGACAGAGTCTCGCTCTGTCTCCTAGACTGGAGTGCAGTGGCAAGATCTCGGCTCACTGCAACCTCCGCCTCCTGGATCCAAGCGATTCTGCTGCCTCAGCCTCCCGAGTAGCTGGAATTACAGGCACCCACCACCACGCCCGGATAATTTTTGTATTTTTAGTAGAGACAGGGTTTCACTATGTTGATCAGGCTGGTCTTGAACTCCGGACTTCATGATCCCCCTGCCTCAGCCTCCTGAAGTCCTGGGATTACAGGTGTGAGCCTCTGCGCCTGGCCCATGTAACTTATTATGCCACAGACACAGAAGCCTTTGAAGCTGAGGCTGGATGCTACTCTGTATACTGAAGACATTCCCCCAGGCCTTACGGTCAAGGTAGAGGCGACCCCGGTTTCCCTCAATGACATTCCACAGCGCCAGCCATGCGCCGTGGTGTCTGGTCCCATGCAATTAAGCATAAGGGCTTTATACTTGGAGTGTGCACGTGCTGAGCAACGGCAAAGGCTTGAATAGGGTGGCCGATGTGGAGGTGCATTACAACGCACCCTGTGTGAGTGTGTTACCGGAAACAGTGTCATCTAGATCCCCAGTCGTGGGCTCTTGGATCTTACACAGTGTTGGAAACAAGTTTATAACCTCGGGAAAAATCCACACCGAGACAGTGGATCACTCAGCAAGGCTAGTTTACTTCCTGCAGGAAGGGTGCCACGTGCCAGCAGTCTTGCCACGAGAGCACACCTGAACAAGGAGACAGGGACATTTGTAACTTTCATAACCTGACGCAATCTGTGTCCAGTTTCCACTGGAACGGGACCTCACATCCTATGCTTGACTCGACTGGCTAAAAATTTGGAAATTTCCTGAGTAGATAGCAGGGGAAGGAGACAAGGAAGAAGAGGAAGCTAGTCAGGAGAAGGTCAGGAAGGTTTCCAAATAAGGAATGGCACGCACCAGGGTTTGCAGCTTGCCCCGTTCTGTTCAGACATGCTGGAGTGAGTCAATTACACAGGCTTGATTGATTGATTTAGCTGATCAGCTATGTCTAAATCAGCTAGCTGATTTACAGAATATATATACATGGGTATATGTTTATGCTAATAGCAGATAATGGCCATAGAGCAAGAGACTGTAACTCCTTATAATGTAGTCTAAGATACAAACTTTGAAGAAGAAGCTTCCCATCTCCCACACACAGGAAAGAATTCAGGGTGAGTCACAGAGCATAGTGAAGTTAAGATAACTTATTAGAGACTCCTCAATCACAGAATAGGCTGTCCTCAGAAAGCAGAAGGAATACACCCACCTCACATACAATGCTTGCTTGCATAGGATAGCAGAATTAAGAATAATGTCTTTTTTGTTTTTTTGAGACAGTCTTACTCTGTTGCCCACGATCTCCGCTCACTACAACCTCTACCTGCCAGGTTCAAATGATTCTCCTGCCTCAGCCTCCAGAGTGGCTGGGACTATAGGCATAAGCCACCATGCCTGGCTAATTTTTGTATTTTTTGTAGAGACAGGGTTTCCCCATGTTGGCCAGGCTGGTCTCCAACTCCTGACGTCAAGTGATCCGCCCACCTTGGTCTCCCAAAGTGCTGGGATTACAGAAATGAGCCATTGCACCCAGCCAGAGTAAGGTCTTACATGCTTTATTCCAAAGGTTTGTGATCGGCTTGTGGCAGGCTATCAGTATTGCTATTCTTTTGAGTAACTATTGATTTCAGCAATAGTAGGTATGCTATTACCTTTAAAGTAAATCTTTTCTTTTTTTTTTTTTTTTTTTTTTGAGATAGGATTTCACTTTGTTGCCCAGGCTGGAGTGCAGTGGTACAAACGTGGCTTACTGCAGCCTCAACCGCCTGGGCTCAAGCGATCCTCCTGCCGCAGCCTTCCAGGTAGCCAGGACTGTAGGCACCTGCCACCATGCCTGGCCAATTTCTGAATTTTTCTGTGGAGATGAGCATTTCACCACATTGCCCAAGCTGGTCTGGAACTCCTGAGCTCAAGCAATCTGCCGACCTTGGCCTCCCAAAGTGCTGGGATTAAAGGTGTGAGCCACTGTGCCCAGCCTTGAAACTCATTTTTAAACTAAGAATGCTGTTTCATCTTAAGATGTCAGGGCGTCAGGACCTCTCTTTAAATTTGAGATCTTATTTAGTTAGCTGGTGTCATTAACTTGTCCCTTCCACCATAAACATCCTGTAACCAAGAGTGCCTAACTTCCCGGGAATGTAACCTACCAAGTTTGGCTTTATTTGGCCATTAGTCAAGATGGAGTCACTCTGGTTAAGATTCCTCTGACAGCTGGACCCATTCCATCATAGCAGGAGGGATGTGCCAATCATATATGGATGGAGGCCATCCTGGTACGTGAGGACGGTGTGGCTCATTGGGAAAATGCCCCCTAGGAGAGCCTGGAGCAGCTAGGATGAGGACAGCTCTTCCCTCAGCCCACTGTTCCACCATTGAATCGCATTTACGAAGTGCCCACATGCGCTTAGGAGGCCTTAAACACTGGAGTCTGTGGCTCAAACCCTCACTCCTTCCACCCGAAGTATTGTAGGGCCCCAGGGACCCTGCAGATCTGCAGAGCGGGTGCACTTGGCTCTGGGTCTCCTGTTCCCACAAGAACCCCCTAAATGTTCTTTATGGCTAAGCATTGCCTGAGTTTTCCCAACATGGTGTTGGAATGTTCCAGAATCCCTGAGCCTTGCCCTGCCTTTGTAGTTATTTATTGCCTGGGCCTCTCATTCAGCGCATCTCTTACTCCTACAGCCTTAGAGTTTTCTTCTCCCTCTCTCTCTCTTTTTTTTTTTTTGAGACAGAGTTTCCCTCTTGTTGCCCAGGCTGGAGTGCAATGGCATAATCTTGGCTCACCACAACCTCTGCCTCCCAGGTTCAAGCGATTCTCCTGCTTCAGCCTCCCAAGTAGCTGGGATTACAGGCATGTGCCACCACACCCAGCTAATTGTGTATTTTTTGTAGAGACGGGGTTTCTCCATGTTGGTTAGGCTGGTCTCGAACTCCCGACCTCAGGTGATCCGCCAGTCTTGGCCTCCCAAAGTTCTGGGATGATAGGCATGAGCCACTGCGCCCAGCCTTCTTTTTCTCTGAATTGTCTACACAGTTATCTTCCCAACCAGTCTATGAGCTGCCTCTGAGTTGCATATTTTGCTGCCGCTTTTTGGTCTCCTAGGACCCACCCAGAGGAGAACAAAAATTGTGCTTGGTGCCTCTAGACCTACAGTCAAACCTGGTCCCACCACCTCCATGTTGGGAAGTCTTGGACAATGGCCAGGTGCGGTGGCTCACATATGCAGTCTCAGCACTTTGGGAGGCTGAGGCAGGAGGATTGCTTGAGGCCAGGATTTCAAGACCAACTTAGGCAACAGAGCAAGTTTTCTGTCTCTACAAAAAAAACAAAACCAAAAAAAACTAGCCAGCTGTGGTAGCTTGTGTCTGTAGTCCCAGTGAGGGAGGAGACCCTTAATCACCCTTAAGCATCTAAAACCACCCCCCTTGACTTCCACCTGCATTTCAATAGGAGAAGCAAAGGCTGGCAGACCTGGCCCAGCTTAATCACCCTCCTATAGATCGCAGGCATGGTGGGGAGGAATCTTTCTGGAAGGCATTGTTTTCACTTAAACACGATCAAACCCCCACCTAAAACACTATACCCCAGCCTACTCCAGGGCCCGAGAGCCTTTCACATGTAAATTCTAGAGTTGCAAGCCTATACAAGGGCAGAGGTTTTCTTTGTTAGAGGACCTTGGCTGTCTGGCGGCTATGCCGCCTTGCTCCCAGCTGAATAAATCTCCCCTTCCTTCCCAGTTCCTTCCCAGCTCAGAGTTCGAGAGGTCTATTTCTCGCGTCCACTCCTGCTACCCCAGCTACTTGGGAGATTGAGGTGGGAGGATTGCTTGAGCCTGGGAGGTTGAGGCTGTCGTGAGCTGTGATTGTGCCACAAAACCCCAGCTTGGGTGACAGTGAAACCCTGTCTCAAAAAAGAAAAAAAAAAAGAAAGAAATTGCGGACAAGCTATCCAATTTCTCAGAGCTCACTTTGCCCATCAACGAAATGGGAAAAAATGATGCTTATCCTGCCAGAGTGTTGGAAAGTACAGAGGCTGCTTGAAAGTGTCTGGCACAGGGGGGCACCCCTGAAACAGGTCTAGTGCCAACATGTGGAAAGCATGCACAGCTGGCAAAGCCCCCTCAGTATAATTTTTTCTTTTTACTTTCCTGGTTACTTGCAGCAGGCAGGTAACAGCGTATTCCCATTTTACAGATAAAAAAGATAGGGTCAGGTGGTTAAGTGATTGCACGAAAGTCACGTGGACAGTAAGTGAATGACTGATCCTACACCGGAAACCAGGGCTCACTTTTCCTTTCTGAGGAGGAAATGAATCAATAAACAATTACAATACAGAGTTGGGCTGGGTGTGATAGCTCATGCCTGTAATTTCAGCACTTTAGAAGGTCGAGGTGTGAGGATGGCTTGAGCCCAAGAAGTCAAGTACAGCCTGGGCAACATAGCAAGACCCCATCTCTAAAAAAAAAAATATCCGGGTATGGCGTCACACACCTGTAGACTCAGCTACTCAGGGGGCTGAGGTGGGAGGATCGCTTGACCCCAGAAGTTTGAAGTTGCAGTGAGCTATGATCCTGCTACTGCACTCCAGCCTGGGTGAGAGAGCAAGACCCTGTCTCAAAAAATAAACGAATAAAATAAAATACAGGGTTGCACTGAGGCTGGGGCGATGGTGGGGAGGCCCGTGCTGGATGGTATAGGGAAGAAAAGATTTCTTTTCTTGTCCATTGCTAAGTCCATAGCTAATACCTCTATGATACAAAGTAGATTAACAAGAGAAAACACGTACTTCTGTGTAAGTTTGATGTGCCACGGGAATCTTCAGACATGAAGACACAAAGAAGCAGGGAAACCTGTTCTGTGTTTTTATGCTAAATCCGATGAAGAAGCAGACAGCTGGGGAGAAACGTGATTGGTAAAAAGGAGAAGATCTCAGGCTGGGCGTGGTGACTTATGCCTATAATCCCAGCACAGCGCTCTGGGAAGCCAGGCAGATGGATCACTTGCATGAGGAGTTCGAAACCAGCCTGGTCAGCATTGTGAAACCCTACCTCTACTAAAAATACAAAAATGAGCTGGGTGTGGTGGCGGATGTCTATTTTCCCAGCTACTCAGGAAGCTGAGGCAGGAGAACTGCTTGAATCCCGGAGGCAGAGGCGGAGGTGAACTGAGATCACACCACTGCATTCCAGCCTGGGCAACAGAGCAAGACTCCGTCTCAAAAAAAAAAAGAAAAAGGGTGTGATCTCGTCATGACAAACTGGGTGAAACTTGGCAAGTCTTCTTCAGATTCTTCTCTGTTCCGATGTCCTCAGAGACAAGGATGTTCCTTTCCTTTCGGTTAGGGAGGGCACCTCTGTGGCGAAAGTCTTATGATCTACTTTAGAGGAAGGTCAGAGAGTTCTTTTATGACCTGCGTCAGGGGGGAAAGTGTGGGATAAAGTCAGAGAGAACTTTCTGATTCTACTGTTTTCTCAGATACAAACATACCATATTTGGGGGTACAATGTCCTGAACCCCACTGATGGAGAGAAGCAGGGGCTGGTTATTTCCACTACAGAAGGTTTTCAGAGGCCTCATTCAGACATGAAGGGTGAGGATGGATTTCAGGGCTACTGAGTCATACGCTGGACGCGAGTGTATGTGTTTGATGTGTGTGTGCCTATACTGTGCCATGGTGTGTTTCTGTGTGGTTTATAATGTGCATGTGTGCCTACTGTGTATTGGATGTGTGTGGTGATGATGCATTATTCTGTGGTGATTTCTTTTCTTTTTCTTTTTTGAGACAATGTCTCATGTTGTCACCCAGGCTGGAGTACAGTAGTGCGATCTTGGCTCACTGCAACCTCCACCTCCCCAACTGAAGAGATTCTTGTGCTCAGTCTCCCAAGTAGCTGGGATTACAGGTACATGCCACCACTTCCAGCTAATTGTGTGTGTGTGTGTGTGTATGCGGGTTTTTTTGTTTGTTTGTTTTTTCAGTAGAGAAGGGTTTTACTATGTTGGTCAGGCTGGTCCCGAACTCCTGACCTCAGATGATCTGTCCGCCTTGAGCTCCTAAAGTGCTGGAATTATAGAAGTGAGTCACTGTGCCTGGCCAATTCTGTGGTGATTTAATATATGCCCATCTGTTAGTGTCGTCAAAAGATAAAATTATAACAAATGTAGTTCTAGATCTAATAGGTTTTTATTCAAGGTTCATGAATTTGGGCAGTCTCCATCCTATAAAATAGAATAAGAGCTCCCACTGTATAATAGCCAAATGGTAAGGTGGTAATAAGGAAACAGAACAATAGGGAAAAACCGGATTGGTTCACATTGGGTTACTTCTGGTTACTTTTATTTATTTATTTATTTATTTTTTGAGACAGGGTCTTGCTCTGTTGCCCAGGCTGGAGTGCAGTGGCGCGATCTCAGCTCACTGCAACCTCCGCCGACCAGGTTCAAGTGATTCCCCTGCCTCATGCTCCTGAGTAGCTGGAACTATAGGCATGTGCCACCACGCTTGGCTAATTTTTTGTATTTTAGTAGAGACGGGGTTTCACCACGTTGGCCAGAATGGTCTCGATCTCCTGACCTTGTGATCCGTCCACCTCAACCTCCCAAAGTGCTGGAATTACAGGCGTGAGCCACCATGCCCAGCTTACTTTTTTTTTTTTTTTTTTAGATGGAGTCTTGCTCTGTTGCCCGGGCTGGAGTGCAGTGGCACAATCTCAGCTCACTGCAACCTCTGCCACCTGGATTCAAGTGATTCTCCTGCCTCAGCCTACCAAGTAGCTGGAACTACAGGCATGTGTCACCACGCCTGGCTAATTTTTGTCTTTTTAGTAGAGACGGGATTTTTGCCATGCTGGCCAGGCTGGTCTTGAACTCCTGACCTCAGGTGATCCACCCTCCTCGGCCTCCCAAAGTTCTGAGATTACAGGCATGAGCCACTGCACCCCGACCTCTGGTTACTTTTTTGTAAGGGTTAGGGGAAGGGGGAACATCTGTATTATGCTGACTCAGGTAGACTGGAATTTCCTATTTTCAGGGAAAGCTGGCCCGTTAGTGTGTGAATTGTAAGATATGGTGTGTCTGTGTGGGATATGTGTGCTGTGTGTGTAGTAAGTGTGAATGATGCATGTCATGTTTATGCATATGTGTGTGTGTGTGCATTAGTGTGCAGTGTGAGGTTTGTGTATGTGTGCAGTTTGCACAGATGTGCAGTGAGTGTGTAGTGTGTGTATTACAAGCCCTCAGTAACTGGTCAGATCTGCCTCAGAAAATGTGTCTACTCTTGTACCTGCAGAGTGTACATCTGGCCGTCTGCCAGCTAGGAGCTGAGCGGGAGGAAGGGTGTATAGGGAACATCTTGATATTCAGTGTCTAAACTTGCACTTAATTTTAGTTTTCAGTATAGTTCTCAGACCCTCAATCATTCCTGGTATCCTTCAGTCATGAGATCCCCTCTTTTTTCTCTCCTAAGAATGAGCCTCCAGTTTTCTCCCTGAGTGAAGGAGAGGACCCAGAGACACCCTCTTCCTTTTTTTTTTTTTTTTTTTTGAGGTAGTTTCACTCTTGTTGCCCAGGATGGAGTGCAATGGTGCGATCTCGGCTCACCACAGCCTCCGCCTCCTGGATTGAAGCAATTCTTCTGCCTCAGTCTCCCAAGAAACTGGGATTACAGGCGTGTGTCACCACACCCGGCTAATTTTTGTATTTTTGGTAGAGATGGGGTTTCACTGTGTTGCCTTGAACTCCTGACCTCGTGATCTGCCTGCCTCAGCCTCCCAAAGTGCTCGGATTACAGGCGGGAGCCACCGTGCTTGGCCCATCCTCCTTCTTTGAGACTTTGAACCCAGCTTGTTTTCAGCACCTCTGTATACCTTCATTTGTCCAAGTACTTGGCACGTTGCCATTGTGGGAGGGGTTTTCTGCGGTGTAGCTGAGATTTTCTCAGCTTTCCCTGCTGTGACTCAGCTCTGACCTTTCGTGGGTCAGTAAAATCAGCTACCATTTGTCCATTTATTTTGCAGTTCACACATTTCTGTTGCCATTGACTCTTTAATCTTTGTCAATTTCTTTGTCCTTGTCCATTGATAGCTCTTTATTTTTATTTATTTATTTATTATTATTATTTTGAGATGGAGTCTCTCTCTGTTGCCCAGGCTGGAGTGCAATGGCAAGATCTCACCTCACTAAAACCTCCACCTCCCAGGTTCAAGTGATTCTCTCACCTCAGCCTCCTGAGTACCTGGGATTACAGGCGCACACCACATGCCCGGTTAATTTTTGTAGAAATGGGTTTCACCATGTTGGCCAGGCTGGTCTTGAACTCCTGACCTCAAGTAATCCACCCACCTTGGCCTCCCAAAGTGCTGGGATTACAGGCATGAGCCACCATGCCTGGCCCATTGATATCTTTAAAGAAAACACAAACCTTTCTGTGACTTAAGAGGGGGGTTTCAGGAGAGCCTGGTGGTAAATGTGTGTCTCCTATCTGTGCCCAAAACAGATGAGAAGAGGAAAATAAAATGTCCCTTTGTAAGATTAGGTCATGACACAGGACAGCCAGACTCAGTCACCCTTAGTGTACCTCTCACCATCCTAATGGTAAAGTTAAAACTCTGAATTTCTAAAATTTATGTAAGAAATATTTTAAATTAACCAAAAAGCACATAAAACACCCCATAAAATACATATATACCTACCACTGAGATTTAACAGTTGTCAGCATTATGTCATATTTGCTTCAGTGTTTTCTATTTAACTTTTTGTTTTGAAATAATCCAGAACAGTATGTTTTAAAGGAACAAAATGTTATGAGTCTGGCTGAAGTCAGGTACAGCTGAAGGCATGCATCCTGTATGCCTTTTCTCTTTTTCCAAACATGTTGCCAATCAAGTTGGTGGGTGTCATTCCTTGATAAATTTCTGTACTTTTACTACATATATATTTATAACTATAAACAAAACAAACTGTTGTGTTTTTAAATTTGCATAATGATGTTCTGCTGAATTCATCATTTTGTAGCCTGCTTTTTCACTTGACAAAATACGAGTGAGATCTATATGTATTGACTCTTTCACCTGTAGTTCATTAACTGCTTTATAGTATTTCACTGCAGAAATATACTGCCATTTATTTATAATTCCCCTACAAACAGGCATATTGCTTCTACTTTTTCACAATTACAAATAGAGCTACAGAGACTACCCTTGAATCCTTGTGCATATGAGCAAAGGCTTGCCCAGACAGAAAATGCTTACAGTTAACTCTTATAGATATTGTCAATTGCCTCCAAACTCAGTGTTCCAATTTCCACTTCATGAGCAGTGTACAAAAGTTTCCCATTACTCCATAGTCTAGCCAATTTTTGGTGTTACCAGAGTTATTACATTTTGCACACAAATGGATGAGAAACTGTATATCATTTTAAAATGTGCATCTCCCTAATACATACAAATATAAGCCTCTTTCAGTTTCAGTTTTGTTTGTTCAAAAGTTTGTCTTTAGACACCTCTCTTGAATAATAGTTTAGCTGGGTATAAAATTCTGGGTTGACAGTTATTTTTCCTCTGCATTTTGGAGATACTACACCATTATCTTCTAGTCTCTATTGCTGCTGTTGAAAGATCTACTGAAGTTGTCTTTGGAGGTGATTCATTCCTTTTCTTTGGTTGATTATAATATTTTGTAATTGTCTTTGGTATTCTGTAGAGTTGTTATGATTTGGTGTCTAGATATGGATCAGTTTACTTACTCATTTGAGACTCTTAGTAAATCTTGAATCCTTGATATATGAGGATCCACATGTTTTTAAATAAATTCCAGAAAACCTCAAGCTATTATCTCTTCATATTTTGCTTCTTTATACTTTTCTCTATACTTTGCTTCTGGAATTCCTTTTATTATTTGTTTGTTTGTATTTTTATTGGTATATCATGGTTATACATATTTTGGGGATATATGTGATATTTTGATACATGTATATAATATGTAATGATCAAATATCCATCACCTCAAATATTTATCTTTTTCTTGTGTTGGGAACATTACAGCTCTTCTAGCTGTTTCTGAAATCTATAATAAATTATTGTTAACTGTAATTTCTCTACTGTACTATTGAATACTAAAACTTATTTTTTTTTTAAGAGACAGGGTCTCACTATTTTTTCCAGGCTGTTCTTGAACTTCTGGGCTCAAGCAATCCTTCCACCTCAGCCGTCTAAGTAGCTGGGATTTAGAACTTATTCCTTCTATTTAGCTCTATGTTTTTACCCATTGGAAGTTCTTTTAGATAAAATTTTCATTCTCTCATTCTATCCTCTGAGCCTCTAAACTGCTTATGATTTCTATTTCTTTTTGCATTTTGGGCAGTGTTCTCAGATCTAGCTTTCATTTTATTTATCCTCCCCTCAATGTGTCCAATAAGCCTTATCTGTCCGTTTAATTATTATTTGAATTTTTCCAAGTTATATTGAGTTCTTTTTCACTTCTGCCCTATTTTCAACTCCTTCTTTTAAGCTCTTTGATATTTTTCAACATTCTTATTTTGTACGTATTTCATATATTCTTTCATATTAGAATTTTTATTTTTTCATGTTACTGGGGCTTTAATCTTTCTGATTGTTTTATTTCATGTTTGTTTGTTTTGAGACATGGTGTCACTCTATTGCCTGGCCTGGAGTGCCATAGTGCAATCATGGCTCGTGATAGCCTTGACCTTCTGGGCTCTGGTGATCCTCCTACCTCAGCCTCCCAAGTAGCTGGGACTACGGGTGTGTGTCACCATGCCCATTTTTTTTTGGGGGGGGCATTGTTTGTAAAGATAGAGTTTCACCATGTAGCCCAGGCTGGTCTGAAACTCTTGGGCTCAAATGATTCTCCCACCTTGGCCTCCCATAAGTGCTGGGATTACAGGTGTGAGCCACCGTGCCTGGCCTTTCCTGGTGCTTTTATTTCTTCTCTCACTCATAGCCTCCTAAGTAGCTGGGACTATAGGCGCACACCACCACACCCAGCTAATTTTTAAATATTTTGTAGAAATGGGGTCACGCTGTGTTGCTCAGGCTTGACTTGACCTCCTGGCCTCAAGCAATCCTCCTGTCTCAGCCTCCCAAGGTGCTGAGATGACAAACATGAGCCACCACACCCGGCCAATTTTCTATCTGTGTTGTCAGCCTTCCAAAGTGCTAGGATTACCGACATGAGCCACCGTGCCCGGCCAGAGTTTTGCTTTTGTTACATAGGCTGTAGTGTAGTGGCACAATCGCAGCTCACTGCAGCCTCTCCCTCCCGGGTTCCAATGATTCTCCTGCCTCAGCCTCCTGAGTAGCTGGGATTACAGACATGTGCCACCATGCCACCACGCCTGCCTAATTTTTGTATTACTAGTAGAGACAGGGTTTCACCACATTGGCTAGGCTGGTCTCAAACTCCTGGCCTCAAGTGATCTACTTGCCTTGGCCTCCCAAACTGCTGGGATTACCGGCGTGAGGCACCATGCCCAGCCTACATCGTATATTTCTACCAGGGGACAGAAAGAGTCAGAAAGAGGGTCAAGCAGACATGGAGGAAGGAGAGAAAAGTCCAGAGGTCAGCTCTGCACACGCTGGTGCTGAGAGATGATGCTGCCTCACCTGTCTGAGCCCTGGGGGCGGCCAGGTTCCAGCTCACCTGTGTGAGGCGCTCCCAGAGGACTGTCACATCAGGCCTGACACACTCCTCTTTGGAGACACATTCCAACATCAGGCATGAGCGCTAAGTGACGTGTGAGTTTGGGTCTTTTGCGTTGTAGGCTATGATGCTGCAGGGGCCACTAGGGACCCCTGGGACACATGCTTGCAAGCTAATGGACCAGAAAGGGTGTGGTCCTCATAGTCACTGCCTTCTCTGTGCCCCCAGTAGCTTGTTCCAGTGTCTGTTGTTATGTAGAATTTTTGATGCTGCAAAAGAAGTAGCACTCGAATATAAATTTCCTCAGCAAGGCAATCACATTCACAGAAGGAACAATGGCGAGTGCACATTTAGACAAGGAGGAAAAGGGGTACTTATGCCTGACGGGGGTCGTCCCTACTGCTGTGTCGTCCCCCTATTGGCTAGGGTTAGACCGCACAGGCTAGACTAATCCTGATTGGCTATTTTAAAGAGAGCAGGGGTCCGAGCTGGAGTGGCAAGATGGGTGCTGTGGTGGGAAGGACGGTTATGGGTGGGTCAGAGCAGGTAGCCGGGGGTGACCTAGGTCAAAGAAGGGGACCGGAGCAGGTGACAGGAGCAGGTGACCAGGATGAATCAAGGCGGAGCTGGGGGCCAGGGGAACAGATGTGAACTACTGATTAGAACCTGTGATTTCTCTATTAGAAAATAGAGAATTAAAGAATAAGAGAGCTGAACATACTGACACACTGATTCCTTGAAGAGAAACTTGGGGTTCACTGTATCTAACGCTGTCACAGGTCTTGCCCCTGGACTCTAACTCCCCTGCCTATGGCTGCCTTTGTTTACCTCCTGTCATCTGATTGATCTCTGCATCCCCAGTGTCCTGGACAGGGTCTGGCCCTGATGAGGCCTCAGGAAAAGCTCTTTGGTGACAGATGGACAGTTCTGGCAAACACACAGCTGTAGGTGCTGGGGCTATGGGTGTTGAGGGGGCTGTCCCTGGGGAGGGCAGCATGGGAGCAGTGGAAGGCGAAGGCCTGAGATGGGCAGCGGTCCAGCCGTGGCAGCCATGTGACCTTGGGATTGTCACATCCTGTCCTTCAACCTCTGATGGTGGTGTGGGGGTATAAAAGGATCTCAGTGGAGGCTGGGCACGATGGCTCACACCTGTAATCCCAGTACTTTGGGAGGCTGAGGCAGGAGAATCACTTGAGGCCAGGAGTTCGAGACCAGCCTGGCCAACATGGTGAAACCCTGTCTCTGCAAAAAACACAAAAATTAGCCAGGTATGGTGGCAGGGGCCCATAGTCCCAGCTACTTGGGAGGCTGAGCCACAAGAATCACTTGAACCGGGAGGCTGAGGTTGCAGTGAGGCACTCCAGCCTGAGCGACAGAGTGAGGCTCTGTCTCCAAAAAAAAAAAAAAGCAATCTCAGCGGTCTGAGATTCTCTGGGATTTTCGGATCCGTCTTCACCCTCTCGGCGTAGTTGACCCTCAGGAAGAAAACGGTCAGAGATCTTCAGTCTCACAAGGGAACTAAGCTCTACTGTCCATCCCATGTCCCGACCCCACCAACCCCAGAGCCTGAGGCTGTCTCTGTCATATCCCATAGTGAGCTCTGAAGCTGGGTCTTGGGGTTCACAGGCCAGCCTTAGCAGAGACACTGAGGAAAGTGGGGGCTCCAGGTCAGACCTTGAACTGCGGGCCCCTGCACAGGCAGCTTTGTGGTGTTGGGAAGGGCTGGAGACAGCCCCCACCCGCCCGCCCTGGCCCTGCCATCAGCAGCTGCAGGGAAGAGGACGGGGCGCATTTATAGAATTCCTGCCTGCAAAGGCCCTGCAGTTGTTTTAAATTAGCATACAAATCGACATTAGTGTTGTACATCTGTTGTTAATCCACATCCCGGTGGAAGGGAGATGCCAACACGCCTTTTATTAGGCACGTCGATCCCGTAATGTCCTTTCTCCTGCCTTTGTCTTCCACCGGAGTCCGTAATGGGTTCCAGGATGTCTTTTATTTTGCTACAGACGGCGTTTCCTCCTGCCTAGTGGATCAGAAACGTAATGGATTCCAGGATGTAATTTATGTTCCTTTGGAATCAGACCCTGTACTATGAATTCTAAAGCCTTCAGGCAAATCTCCAGGGAGGCCGAGGCCCTGTGCTCGCCCCCATGGTCATCAGACAGGCACCGGGAACCCGGGCACAGTCCCAGGGCTGGAGGCGGAGGAAGGGAGCCTGGGCCGACGGCTCCCAATTAAGGGAATTCCAGGCAGGCGTGGGAGGAGAGGCTGGGGGTGCTGGTGGAGACAGCGGGGAAGCCGGGAGGATGCAGGGTGGGGAGGAGGGGCACAGATATTCTAGAAGCCCAGGAACCAGCAGCATCAGTGTCTCTGGGGCTGTCACAGACACTAGACGCCAGTTTGCGAGGTCCTGGAGAAAAGGACCTGACCCTGAGTGTCCCAGCAGGCCTGGGGAGGCAGACAGGGTTTTGTGAGCCAGAGACTGCCCTTACAGTCAACCAGGTCTGGACTAAGACAGCCAGCTTTGTCCTTTGCGCATGGCATGGCCCTGGAGAGTCACTGTCTCTTGCTGAGGCTTGGATTGTGTAGCCTGCACCCCATCACCCCGTGTCGGCACCAAGGGCTCCCCAGGCAGCCTGTCCCCTCTGCCTGCTACCGGATCTTCAACCAGTGTCCTCAGCTTCTTTCAACCTCCTCTCTCAGGACTTGGGTCTCCGTGCCCTCCCCGCCATCCTGGCTCCTTCTAGGGCACACTTGAGGGGCCCCATATTTCTCACGAGAAGGATTCAAACCAGCCACGAAGCTGGGCTGTGTAGGGCGGAGTCCAGGACTCTCCTACCTCCGAGATGCTGCGTTCCTATGCACACCTGAGACCCTCAGCCACTCTGGACACCACTGTGTCCCCAGGGCCTCCAGCCAGCCCTGTGGTGGGCCACCCTGCCTGTAAGATAAGCCCACGTGCTGTCACTGGGGCGGGAGGGGCTCTGGGCAGGAAAGACCACCTTCAGGGGCAGGTTTGACCCCCTGCTCCACAACACTGATTTTCCAGACCACAAAGTGAACCCATCACGTCCCCACCCAGCTATTGCAGTATCTTTGAAAAATATTTTCTTACAGAGATGGGGTCTCACTTATTGCCCAGGCTGCTCTTGAAATATTGCAGTCTCTTTTACATTGAAGGCTTAAAAAAAAATTGTGAATAGGCCAGGCATGGTGGTTCACACCTGTAATCCCAGCACTTTGGGAGGTCACGGCAGGTGGATCACTTGAGGTTAGGAGTTCAAGACTACCCTGGCCAATATGGTGAAACTCTGTCTCTACTGAAATAAAGAAAAATAGTCGGGTGCGGTGGCAGGTGCCTGTAATCCCAGCTACTAGGAAGCTGAGACACAAGAATCGCTTGAACCTAGGAGGCTAAGGTTGCAGTGAGCTGAGATCTTGCCACTGCACTCCAGCCTCAGTGACAGAATGAGAGTCCATCTCAAAAAAGATTGTAATTAAATATACATAAAATACATTTTTACTATTTTAACCTGTTTATTATATATATATATAATATATATATGTATATGTATATAATATATATGTATGTATATATATATAATATATATATGT
>NW_022437028.1:7566186-7577326 GCF_009761245.1 Sapajus apella | reverse complement strand
ATATATATATTTTATATATATATATATATATATAGAGAGAGAGAGAGAGAGTTATTTTTTTTCCAGCCATAGTCTCACTGTGTCGCCCAACTGGAGTGCAATGGCCGGATCTCGGCTCACTGCAACCTCCGCCTCCTGGGTTCAGGCAATTCTCCTGCCTCAGCCTCCTGAGCAGCTGGGATTACAGGCGCCCGCCACCATGCCTGGCTATTTTTTGTATTTTTAGTAGAGACCGGGTTTTACCATGTTGGCCAGGCTGGTCTCGAACCCCTGACCTCAGGTGATCCGCCCTCCTCGGCCTCCCAAAGTGCTGGGATTATAGGCGTGAGCCACCATGCCCAGCTTTTAACCAGTTTTAAGCGTTCAATCAGCTGTATTAGGTACCGTCACACTCTCATGCAGCCATCAGCACCGTTCATCTCCAGAACTTTTTCATTGTCCCAATTAAATTGCAGACTTTTTATTTTGTTTTGCTTTGTTTTTGAGATGGAGTCTCACTCTCTCGCCCAGGCTGGAGTGCAGTGGTGCGATCTCTGCTCACTACAACCTTCCCCTCCCAGGTTCAAGCGATTCTCCTGCCTCAGCCTCCTGAGTAGCTGGGATCCCAGGCACTTGCCACCACACCCAGCTAATTTTTGCATTTTTAGTAGAGACGGGGTTTCATCATGTTGGTCAGGCTGGTCTCGAACTCCTGACCTTGTGATCCACCCGCCTCGGCCTCCCAAAGTACTGGAATTACAGGCATGAGCCACTGCTCCTGGCTGCTTTGCAGACTTTTAAAGGGGAAAAAAATTTGCTGTGTGTGTCCTGTCTAGTGCACTCTTCAGGTTTTTGTACCTTTTACTGTCTTTGAGCCAGTTTACAACTGTAAAGTTGCGCAATTATAATCACGAGAACGGATTTTTGTCCACGCTCTTGTAAGTTCATTGTGTCCGGTGGAATGCAATTGGATATGGCCCTGGGGACAAACCTGTTTCGCATCTATTTGTAAATTCATGGCAGCCTTCCGTGTCTGCCTCGGGATCCCATGGTTCTACGACTTTGCCTTTGAACCACGCGTGGCATCTGCCTGATTTGTTCCCTCTTTGATTAATGTGTTAAATAAAATCTTTGACACATGTTCATTTTCTACTTGTATGAGAGCTGTGATTTTTTTTCTTCTTGTGGGAATCAGTCTTTTAACAACAGGATTTTAGTCTGCGGGATGGAGGAGCTGTAGTTTAACTCCTGAGGTTCCTCAGCCAAAGGCACAGTCTCACATGAGGTTAGAATACGTGGAGTCCAGCTAGGGAAAGAGGTGCCAGATATATTCCATCCTCTGTCACCCTAGGAGCAAATGACAGTGACTCAGTGCCCAGCCTGGCCAGAGCTGCAAGGGACCTGAGAGCCTCTCTCCAACTGGCTCATGTTGTTACAGGAACGGGTCCCGATCCAGACCCCGAGAGGGTTCTTGGATTTCACACAAGAAAGAATTCATAGCTCACCTCAGCTTCGAACCCCTGGACCCAAGAGATCCTCCTTCCTCAGCCTCCTGAGTAGCTGGGACTACAGGTGTGCACCACCACACCTGGCTATTTTATTTTTATTGTATTTATTTTTTGAGATGGTGTTTTCCTCTAGTTGCTTCAGGCTGGAGTGCAGTGGTGTGATCTTGGCTCACCGCAACCTCCACCTCCCAGGTTCAAGTGATTCTCCTACCTCAGCCTCCCGAGTAGCTGCGATTACAGGCGTGCACCACCACACCTGGCTAATTTTGTATTTTTAGTAGAGACGGGGTTTCTCCGTGTTGGTCAAGCTGGTCTTGAACTCCCAATCTCAGGTAATCCGCCTGCCTCAGCCTCCCAAAGTGCTGGGATTGATTACAGGTGACAGCCACCCTTGCCTGGCTTTTTTTTTTTTTTTTTTTAAGTACAGACGAAGTCTCAGTCTCCCTATGTTGCCCAGGCTGGCCTCAAACTCCTGAGCTCAAGTGATCCTCCCATCAGGGCCTCCCAAAGTGCTGGGATTCCAGGCATGAGCACTGTGCTTGGCCAACACTGCACTTTTTTTTTTTTTTTTTTTTGAGACAGAGTCTTGCTCTGTCACCAGGCACCAGGTTGGAGTGCAGTGGCACAATCTTGACTCACTGCAACCTCTGTCTCCTGGGTTCAGGCAATTCTCCTGCCTCAGCCTCCCAAATAGCTGGGACTACAGGCGCACGCCACCACACCCAGCTAATTTTTGTGTTTTTTAATAGAGACGGGGTTACACCATGTTGGCCAGGATGGTCTCGATCTCTTGACCTCGTGATCCGCCTGCCTCGGCCTCCCAAAGTGCTGGGATTACAGGCATGAGCCACCACACCCGGCCAACAGTGCACTTTTATGGGAGGCCCATGATAAAGCAGAGAGGCAGGCTGGGCACAGTGGCTCAGGCCTGTAATTCCAGCAAGTTGGGAGGCCGAGGCGGGTGGATCACCTGAGGTCGGGAGTTCGAGACCAGCCTGGCCAATATGGCGAAACTCATCTCTACTAAAAATACAAAAATTAGCTAGGTGTGGTGGCACAAACCTGTAATCAATCCCAGTTACTGGAGAGGCTGAGGCATGAGAATCACGTGAACCTGGGAGGTGGAGGTTACAGTGAGCTGGGATTGTGCCACTGCATCCCAGCCTGGCAACAGTCAGACTCTACCTTTAAAAAATATATATAATAATAAGGTCAGGCGCCACGGACTGTAGCTGATGCCTGTAATCCCAGTGCTTTGGGAGGCCAAGGCAGGCAAACCACCTGAGGTCAGGAGTTGAAGACCAGCCTGGCCAACATGGTGAAACCTGTCTCTACTAAAAATACAAAAATTAGCTGGGTGTGGTGGTGGGCACCTGTAATCTCAGCTACTCAGGAGAATGAGGTAGAAGAATTGCTTATATCTGGGAAGTGGAGGTAGTAGTGAGCTGAGATCACACCACTGCATGCACTCCAGCCCAGGCAACAGAGCAACACTGTGTCTCTGAATAAATAAATAATAAAAATAGAGATGGGGTCTTGTTCTCTTGGCCAAGCTGGAATGCAGTGGTATGATTATAGCTTACTGCAGCCTCCAACTCCTGGGCTCAAGTGGTCCTCCTGTCTCGGCCTCCGAAGTAGCTAGAACTACAGGAGTGCATCAACATGCCCAGCTAATTTTTCATGGGGGTTTTGCTGTGTTGCCCAGGCTGGTCTCAAAGTCCTGGGCGCAAATGATCCTCTACCTTGGCCTCCCAGAGTGCTGGGATTAGAGGTGTGGGCCACTGCGCCTGGCCCACTGTCAGAATTAGTCCTCAAACAAGGTGGAAATCGGCATTCCCCTTTCATGGAGGGGAATAAGAAAGGGGAAGAGAAGTTATTTTGCTCAGGGACATTCAGCCAGGAGATGTCAGGGCTGGGGGAGATGTCAGGGTTGGGATCTGTCTCAAGCCAAAGTGTGTCTTTCCCCATCTCACTGCAAGAAGTTAGGATGAACCAGGCTGCCTGCCCCCTCCCCTTGCCCCTGCGTCCCTCCCCACCCCACCCGCTCTATCAAATGGGCCACTCCTCCTTCCCTCCCTCCTCCATACTTAGATCACAGTACTCCACCCTTACCCCTTAATGTTTGCCTGGCAGGCTCTAGTCCTTCTGCAAAGGCTCAGCTCAGAAGTCCCCTCCTCCATGAAGCCCTGCTGACTACTAGTTTCCTGCAGAGCTGACTTTTCCCATGAGTTCAAGTCCTCACCACTCTAGGTGAGAGCAGCTGTCCTGTTGGCTGGGTGCTCTTCACTCGCGGACCTCTTTGGCCATCTGCTGAATCCTGTGGACTCCTTTTCAGAACGGTATTTTTTAGTGCATGAAATGAGCTGTGAGGATTATCAACGACCGTGAAATAGAGTGAATCGAAATTTTGTTTTTTAAAAAAACAAATTATATACAGAATGATGCACGTTTCTTTCCTAACACATACACAGCATGGTCCCACAGTAAGCCTGACAGCTTCCAGAAAGCTGGAGTGGACATGAGCGGAAAAGGTATTTCAGGGCAGCAGCAATAATTGTGTGAATTCTATTGGGAATAAAGACACAGGTACTTCTACTTCTATTGCATTGTCTTTTTTTTTTTTTTTTTCCTGAGACAGAGTCTCTCTGTTGCTCAGGCTGGAGTGCAGTGGTGCAATCTTGGCTCACTGCAACCTCCGCTTTCTGGGTTCAAGCAGTTCTCCTGCCTCAGCCTCTTGAGTAGCTGGGATTCCAGGCGCTCGCCACCATGCCCAACTCATTTTTGTATTTTTAGTAGAGACAGGGTTTCACCACATTGGCCAGGCTGATCTCAAACTCCTGACCTCAAATCCACCTGCCTCAGCTTCCCGGAGTGCAGAAATGACAGACGTGAGCCACCGTGCCAGGCCATCTACTGTGCTGTTGATGTCATTACTACATTCGTAACAGGAAGAGATGCTAAAATGCAGTTCGAGATTGGTGAAAGTAAAGGCGTAGTTCTATTTCCCATCAAAGCTCACCCATGCCTGATTTCTATCCTTGGACCCTGGCTAAGAGCCCACTGAGGGGCAGGGTTGAGTTTCGTCTGCGTTTCTAGCCTGCTTGGCACATTGCAGACAAGCTGACTACAGCCAATCACACAGGTTTGGTGAATGGGTGAGCGAGTGAATTCAGTCAAGGAAGCCGCAGCAGGGGGCCCGGGCTGCTCCTCCAGTCCCAGCTCTTCCAGCTGCACTTGTTTAATGGCGTGAACGTGACTTGGCTTGGTCCCGGCGCCGTGACTGGGAGCGCAGGCTGCCCAGAGCGCGCACTGCAGGTTGGAAGCGAGACCCTCTCTCTGAATCAGTGCCTGCGTGTGCTGTCCAGAGACGGTCCTGATTCATCTCCTCTATGGGGAGAGGGGCTGCGTTCATCTCAGCTCTGGACTTCCTTCTCCGTTGCTTCCAAACCCTCCTCCTGGGGAAGGCAGCCCGAAGGAGCTGCTGCAGTTTAAGAAAGTAATTGACCTGATACTATTCTGGCCTGGAGAAAAAAGATCTTGAGTGTTGTCTTAAAGAGGCATTACACTATCTGCTGAGAATGCCAGGAGATCAGGGAATGAGGGGGCCGCCCAGGAAGAGGAGCGGTCAGTCCCAGCTGGAGCCCAGCACACAGGGTTACTTATCTGCCTGAGGCAGCCCAGATGTGTGGCACACCAGTGCTGGGGACCCTGGTAGTCAGACCTTCCCAAAGCATGTTGACTTGATTTCCCTTTCTTCCTGAGAGGAGCTGTGGAGGAATTCAAGCTTCCAGGGCACCTCTGGTGGGGGGATTTGGTGCATGGGCATAGGCAGGGGCTATGCATGGGCAGCTTGGGTTTTCTTTCTCTTTCTTTCTTTCTTTTTTTCTTTTTCTTTTTTTTTTTTTTTTAACAGAGTCTTGCTCTGTTGCCCAGGCTGGAGTGCAATGGCAAGATCTTGGCTCACCGAAACCTCCACCTCCCGGCTTCAAGCAATTCTCCTGCCCCAGCCTCCCAAGTAGCTGGGATTACAGGCATGTACCACCATGCCTGGCTAATTTTGTATTTTTGTTAGAGATGGTGTTTCCCCATGCTGGTCACATTGGTCTTGAACTCCCGACCTCAGGTGATCTGCCGGCCTTAGCTTCCCAAAGTGCTGGCATTACAGGTGTGAGCCACTGTACCCAGCCCCTCCCTCCCTCCCTTCCTTCCTTCCTTCCTTCCTTCTTTCTTTCTTCTTTCTTTCTTTTCTTTCTTTCTTTCTTCTTTCTTTCCTTCTCTCTTTCTTGTTTCTTTCTCTCCTTCTTTCTTTCGTTCTTTCCTTCCTTCCTTTCTTTCTCTTTCTTCTGTCTCTCTCTTTCTTTCTCTCTCTCCTTCCTTCCTCCCTCCCTCCCTTCCCCTCTCCCTCCCTCTCCTTTTTTCCTCCTTCCCCTTCCTTCCTTCCTTGCTTTCCTCTCTCCCTCCTTCCTTCCTTCCTCCTTTTCTTCCTTCAAGCGAATTCTCCTGTCTCAGCCTCCCAAGTAACTGGGATTACAGGCATGCGCCACCACGAGCCTGGGGTATTTTTGCCACCACATCTGGTCACTCTGTGCTTGAGGCCTTCAAAGGCCTTAGGCACAACTAGAAACATGGCTCGGAGCCGGGCGTGGTGGCTCACACCTGTAAGCTCAGCACTTTGGGAGGCCGAGGCGTGATGATCACTTGAACCCAGGAATTTGAGACCAGCCTAGGCAACATAGTAAAACGCTGTCTCTACAAAAAATTAGCCAGGCATAGTAGCACATGCCTTTAGTACTAGCTACTCAGGAGGCTGAGGCAAGAGGATCACTTAAGCCCAGGAGGTCGAGGCTGCAGTGAACCGTGATGACACCACTGCACTCCAGCCTGGGCAACAAAGTGAGACCCTGTCTCAGGAAAAAAAAAAAAAGAAAAAAGAAAAAAAAAAAAGGCAGCTCAGCACAACTGGGCATGGCTCGGTTCCCAGCAGCCCACATCTCCTGGCAAACTGGACATTGCATTTCCCAAGGCCATTTGCTTGCATCCAGAGTGCGGAATTCCTACTGGGCAGAATCTAAAGGCAGCTGATTCCTGGACCAGTCGGCTGATTCCAGGGCCCTGGGGTTAATGTCTGTGTAACCATAATAGGGTCATTGCTCAATGCACACAGCAGGTCAATTTACCAAGACACTGGGTTGCAGCAGAGAAAAAGAGGTTTAGTCATAGGATCGCTGAACGAGGAGATGAAAGGAAACCTCACATCCATCTCCCTGAGGAGTGCGGGGCTGCGGTTTTGGAGTGGGCTGGTGTGTGGCGACGGCTGATGGGTGGGAGTGCAGGCTGAAGTCCTGGAACGGAGAGGGGAAGAAGCTGTGTTCTGTGCTCATCCCTTTCCTCTGTGGGGTCTTCAGAGTGTAAGGGAAAGGGTCCAGATCCAGACCCCAAAAGAGGGTTCTTGGACAGGCGCGATGGCTCACGCCTGTAATCCCAGCATTTTGGGAAGTGAGGCAGGTGGATCACTTGAGGTCAGGAGTTCGAGACCAGCCTGGCCAACGTGGCAAAACCCCGTCTCTACTAAAAATTCAAAAATTAGCTGGGTGTAGTGGCACACGACTGTAATATCAGCTACTCGGGAGGCTGAGGCAGGAGACTCGCTTAAACCCGGGAGGTAGAGATTGCAGTGAGCCGAGATCACGCCATTGCCCTACAGCCTAGGGGACAGAGTAAAACTCTATCTCAAAAAACAAACAAAAAAAGTTCTGCAAACATGACCTATGATCCAGGGAGCAGGAGATGCCTCCTATTTTGACTATTTTTACTCTATTTTGACTAGCATGTATTGAGTACCTTGAAGTCCAGGCCCTGGGCTGAGCCCCTTAAAGGAATTTAACACTGACCAGATGTGGTGGCTCATGCCTATAATACTAGCACTTTGGGAGGCAAAGGAGGGTAGAATCCTTGAGCCCAGGAGTTTGAGACCAGCCTCAGCAGCATGGCAGAATCCTGTCTCTACAAAAAATACAAAAAATTAGCCAGGCGTGGTGGCGCATGCCTGTGGTCTCAGATACGCAGGAGGCTGAGGTGGGAAGGCTTAGTGAGTGTATTGCACAGCTGCACTCCAGCCTGGACAACAAAGCAAGACCCTGTCTCAGAAAAAAAAAAAAAAAGGCCAAGCGTAGTGGCTCACACCTGTAATCCCAGCACTTTGGCAGCCCAAGGCGGGAGGATCACTTGAGCCAAGGAGTTCAAGACCAGCCTGGGCAACATAGTGAGGCCCCATCTTCCAAAACCTTTATTATTTTTTAATTAGCTAGGTGTGGTGTTGTGCACCTGTAGTCCCAGCAACTTGGGAAGCTGAGGCAGGAGGACCACTTGAGCCCAGATGTTTGAGGCTGCAGGGAGCTTTGATTGTACCTCCGTCCTCTAGCTTGGGCAACAGAGCGAGACCCTATGCTCATGAGCGTTCCAGTGAGCCAAGCAGAAGAAGTTGGCTTTTGTAGGCAATAAAGAGCTGAGAAAAGCCAACACAGAGAACAAAAAGCCATCGGTCATTGCAAAGTTACTTTCCTTGTGAAGGTTGAAGCAGAGATGACTTCCTCATCATACAGGCTAAAACTGGCCTGTTTGGGGGTGTGGCTATTGTCTCTCTCTTGCCAGATTTCTCAGAAGGTCGGATAGGCCAGGCGTGGTGGCTCACGCCTGTCATCCTAGCACTTTGGGAGGCCGAGGGGGGTGGATCACCTGAGGCAGGAGTTCAAGACCAGCCTGGCCATTATGGTGAAACCCCATCTTTTAAAAATAAATAAATAAATAAAAGAAGGTCGGATAAAGATCTTAGTTTCTTTTTGGTGATGTGGATCTTAGCATGAGTGACTCCATTTTGGTCTGGTCTGGTGGAGCCTAGGGCAGGAGCTCGGTGCAAACCAACCACCTCTTATCAGTTTTCTGTAAAACAGAAAAAGTAAAGCCAAAACCGCCCCAAATGCTGAGTTCCTTGGTGCTCCCCCTGGACACCCGACACTCTGCCTTTGGGGCCCTCAAAGTTACACCAGAATGATTGAGGAGACTCAGGTGTGCACAGCCCAGAGTGTGGCATGAGCACTGTGCAAGAATTGGGAGCCCCGGGTTCTCGCACTGGCTCTGAGTACCTTGGTGAGCCTTGGGCAAGCGTCCGGTGCCTCTAAGCTTTTCTTTGTCTTTCTTTGCATGAGAAACAGTGACCCTGCCGGCGACACCGTGGCTGTGCTTGCACGTGGTCGACTCTCCACTCTGCACACTGTGGAGTCATTTTGTGATGTTGCTTTTCATTTAGAGAAGGTCTTTGAAACAAGCAAGCCGTGGCAAGTTTTCCCAGACACGTGTGTTGCAGGCTTTGGTGAAATTCAAGGGGATGTTTTCCCAAGTCTAAGGCTATTGTCGTTTGGAAACACCGGCTGGAGACGGACTCCCCCAGGGTTTGCAAAGGCAAGGGAGACTTTGCGCTGGCTCCCCGCTGTGCGGCACCCCCGAGAATCTGGTCTTCATCGAGCGCTCTCAGGCACGGCGTGTAAGACGATCCCCGCACAAAACTGTGCATTAATGAAAGTTTTGACAGAGAGATTTCATTTTGGAGCTCACGTTCCCTGAAGGGTTTGTAATAATTGCACTTGAAATGGAGCCATTCGGCCTCAATGCTTTCCAGATTGGGGGAGCAGAGGTATAGCCCATCCCGGGAAGGTCAGCTGGGGAGGGGGAGGCCAAGAGAGGTGCCTTGGATGGAGCTCGTGGGGACGCAAGGCACTGGCTGACCTGGGGACTGTGCCCACAGCCTCGACCTTCTGCCTCCTCCCGCATCCTCCCAGCCATCACGAGGTGGGCATTAGGACTCTTGATTTAAAGCTGAGCACAGGGCTCGGCTCAGGGGTTCACATCTGTAATCCCAGCACTTTGGGAGGCCAAGGTGGGAGGATTGCTTGAGCCTGGGAGTTTGAGACCGGCCTGAGTAACATGGTGAGATCCTGTCTCTACAAAATATATAAAAATTAGCCATAGCCAGAGGCGGTGGCTCATGCCTGTAATCCCAACACTTTGGGAGGCCGAGGTGGGCAGATGACCCGAGGTCAGGAGTTCGAGACCAGCCTGGCCAACACGGTAAAACCTCATCTCTACTAAAAATACGAAAAATTAGCTGGACTTGGTGGTGCATGCCTGCAATACCAGCTACTCTGGAGGCTGAGGCGGGAGAGTCGCTTGAACCTGGGAGGCGGAGATTCAGTGAGCCAAGACCATGCCATTCCACTCCAGTGTGGGCAGCAGAGCAACACTCAGTCTCAAAAAAGAAAGAAAAAACCCACCTTTGTTATGGTTTCCTGTGCTCCCTTTAAAATGTATTCAGACTGGGCACAGTGGCTCCCGCCTGTAATTCTAGCACTATGGGGCGTCAAGACCGGTGGATCACCTGAGGTCAGGAGTTCGAGACCAGCCTGACCAACATGGAGAAACCCCATGTCTACTAAAAATACAAAATTAGCTGGGTATGGTGGTGCATGCCTGTAATCCCAGCTACTCGGGAGGCTGAGGCAAGAGAATCACTTGACCCCGGGAGGCAGAGGCTATAATAAGCCAAGATCGCGCCATTGTACTCCAGCCTGGGCAACAAGAGCAAAACTCTGTCTCAATAAATAAATAGATAAATAAAATGTATTCAGGCACAGTGGGGGAAACTGGGCATTCCCATGACCATTTGACAGTCGGTTGAAGTCATAAGCTATGATGCATGAACCAGCCATGTCTTGTTCTGTGAAATAAGCAAAACTCCAAGTTTGGTTCAGCACTGAGCCTGCCCCTTCCCTTTTGGGGCCTGCTATGGTGGCTGTTTGGAGTGGGCTAGGACACGCTTGCCTCCTCTGCCACTGCAGCATCCCCACCTCTCTTGCCACCCCTCCCGGCCTCTCCAGGGTTGAAGCGGGGGTTGCTGGGAGGAGGGGCAAGGTGAGCAGGAGAGCTGTCCTTGCTGTGATCTCTTCTCTGGGCTGCAAGGCTCAAAGCTGCCTTTCTCTTGGGAGGGACACCCCTACCCCCCTCTCAATCCCAATCACTTGGCAAGCACACTTCCTTCTGGCTGTTGCTTATGGCTTTTTCTCGGAGAGCCAAGATCGTGCCATTGCACTCCAGCCTGGGCAACAAGAGTTCGAAGGCCACCCCCCAACTTCTCCTCTGCTGAGGTCTGTTCATCACACTGGACAGGAGGTGATGCCCTGGCCAGCTTACTATCGGCGTGGCCCACATCTGATCTAAAAGACCAGGCTGGGCACCGTACCTCACGCCTGTAATCCAAGCACTTTGGGAGGCTAAGGAGGGCAGATCACCGGAGGTCAGGAGTTCCCGACCAGCCTGGCCAACATAGGGAAACCCCATCTCTACTAAAAAACAAAAATTCACTGGCTGTGGTGGTGGGCACTTGTAGTCCCAGCTACTTGGGTGACTGAGGTGGAAGAATCCCCTGAACCCGGGAGGCGGAAGCTGTAGTGAGCTGAGATCACGACACTGCACTATAGTCTGGGTGATAGAGTGAGAATCCATCAAAGAAGGAAGGAGGGAGGGAGGGAGGGAGGGAGGGAGAGAGAAAGAGAGAGAGAGAGAAAGGAAGAAGGAAGGAAGGAAGGAAGGGAAGAAGGGAA
>NW_022437028.1:7522146-7566086 GCF_009761245.1 Sapajus apella | reverse complement strand
ATGGGGAGGGGAGGGGAGGGGAGGGGAGGGAAGGACGGAGGGAGGGAGGAAGGAAGGAAGGAAAGAAAGAAAATGCCCTGATTGTCTAAATGAGGCTGGTAGAAATGCTTGGGAACCTGCCAGTTGGAATGATTCTGCTGAATGAGGGAGTAAGGGGCTTGGTGGCCATGAGAATCATTGGCTAGGAGACTGGCACACATCCCCGTGATGGCCCCAGGCTGCTCCCATGGCCACTGTGTTGGGCCTAGGGGACCTAACTGCCTCCGTAGCAGCGATGGGGTAAGGCCAGGAGGGGCAGAGGTGACATCCCTTGAAGACGGCCAGCTTCTTCAGCTCCAATATCTTCCCCAACTTCTTCCAGATTCACCAGACACCTCCTCCAGGAAGCCTTCCCTGGTCTGTCCAGATGGAAGCCAGGCTTCCTCCAGGAGCTGCCCCTCTTTTGAGCCCTTGTCACTCTCTGCCTGTTGTTTCTGCCCCAGGCCTCTATCCCTTGCTCTGTGTCACAATCCATTTGAGCAAGATGGTCACTGGGTTCGTCCCCGTGGTGCCCAGCACAGGGCTTTGTCCATAGGGGTGATGAGAGTCTTGGAGGTGCATGCCTATAGCGTGTCTGCGTGCGAGTGTGCACCAGGGGCCATGTGTGTACATGAGCTGTGTACAAGCATGGACTTTGTGTGCAAACACAGGTTGTATGTACAAACAGCTGAGTTTGTGTGCATGTGTGTGCGTACATGGGCTATGTGTGCATAGTGAATACATGTACATGTATGTTCCACCCGTTCTTCCATATTCACCAGACACTTCGTCCAGGAAGCCTTCCCTGGTCTTTCCAGGGATGGAAGCCAGGCTCTTTAGAAAAATCTAGTTCAAAGCTATGCTTGAAGACCGGGTGCGGTGGCTCACGCCTGTAGTCCCAGCACTTTGGGAGACTGAGGCGGGAGGATCGCCTGAGGCCAGGAGTTCAAGACCAGCCTGACCAACATGACGAAAACCCATCTCTACTAAAAATACAAAAATTAGCCAGTCATGGTGGCACACCCCTGTAATCTCAGCTGCTCGGAGGCTGAGGCGGGGGAATTACTTGAATCTGGGAGGCGGAGGTTGCAGTGAGCCGAGATTGTGCCATTGCACTCCAGCCTGGGAGACAGAGCAAGACTGTTTCAAAAAAAAAAGAAGAGCTATGCTCCAAAAATATCCATGGGGTATATTGCCCCTGCCAAAGCCTTTGAGGTCATTTGGCCCAACCCCGTCTTGTTTTAATGGGGAAACTGAGGTTCCCAGAAGGGATTGGGCTTTCCATCCTAACAGGTCCCAGACTCAGAAACTCCTGCCAAGCTGGAGGCTAAGGCCTTTAAGGGACTGGCAGGTGCTGGGGAGAACACAGGGCTGGGGCCGGAGCTAGGCTGGAGCCCTGCTGTCCTGGAGGACCCAGGCAAGGGGTGGTTCTGCTGCAGCCTGGGAGGGTGGCTGGATTGGGAGCCCTTCTCCTCTGGTCCAGTGTGGGTGGGTGGCTCAGCCCATGGCAGTCTCAGCTCACAGCGTCTTGGGGAAGCAGGCTCCCTTCTTGTTGCCATGCTCCCCAAGCAGTGTCCTGGGCACTTACAGGGAAGGGCACTCCCTCCTTCCCGGAGTCGCCTGGCTCTCTGCTGAACGCTCATTCTCTAAGGGGCTAGGCCTGCTCTACATGGTGTCTGCCCAGTGACTTTGGGTCCCGAGCTGGGGCCTGTCTGCTGCCTCCGCCTTCTCAAGGTGAGCTGCCCAGTCCCTCTGAGGCTCCCCAGGGTCCAGCCTGCCTGCTTCCCCCAGAACCTTCTCCAGCTGATGCACCATTGCGAAGAATAGAGCCTGGGCCTCATACGCGCTGTTGCTCCTGTGCGGTGATCGCTTCTCTCATCGGTGACGACCATTCCTCCCAGGCCCGGAACTGGGTGTTGGGGGCAAGGTCTGTGTTCTCTAACGATGCACAGTGCTGTGAGTTTGTCACATGCTCCTGGTTTGTGTGTCTCAGAAATGATGGTTGGAAAAAGAAATATAAGCAGCGCTTCTCAAGCTGTCCCATGGTACAGGAATCACCTCGGGTCCCATTTAAGTGCAGATTCGGATCGGATAGGTCTGGGCAGGACCTGGGCGTTGCCCTGCCCTGCCCTGCCCTGCCGTGCCTTGTCTCTAGGCTGGAGTTCAGTGGTGTGATCATAGCTCACTGCAACCTCAAACTCCTGGGCTCAAGGGATCCTCCAGCCTCAGCCTCCCAGGTAGCTGAGACTACAGGTGTGCACCACCACACCCGGCTAATGTTCTTATTTTTTGTAGAAGCAAGGTCTTGTTATGTTGTCTAGGCTGGTCTTGAACTCCCGGCCTCACGTGATCATCCCACCTTGGCCTCCCAAAGTGCTGGGGTGACAGGCATGAGCCACTGTGCCTTGCCAAGGGTCTACATGGCTTACAAAGCCCTAGCACGTGGGGACAGGGCGTCTGAACCACACAAGAGTGCCTCAAGGGAAGGTGCTGGGACTTCTGTTTCAGTCCTGAAGTCACAGGCACTGGTCAGGTTTGGGAGCAGTGAGGTGACGCCTCCAAGGGACACGCGTAGGGAACCATGGCCATTCTCCTCCTTGGTGAGTCCACTGCTAGAACCCATGCCGGCCACTTCCTGTTTCACAGCAGTGAGTGTACATGAATGTGTATGAGTGTGTTGTGTGTATGCATGAGTGTGATGCGTGTGTGGGCACTCCGCGTGTGTGCATGGGTGCGTGTGTGTGCCTAGGTGTGTGTGCATGTGTGTGATTACTCCGTGTGTGCGTGACTGTGAACTCACGTTGTGTTCGTGTGTGCATAAGTATGCGTGTAATTTTTTTCTGACAGAAAGGGAAGTTTGTTGAGGAGTAGTAGCTCACACGATCGCAAGGTCCCACAATGGGCCGTCTGCAAGCTGAGGAGCAAGGAAGCCAGTCTGAGTCCCCAAGCTGAAGAGCTTGAGTCCGATGTTTGAGGGCAGGAAGCATCCAGCATGAGAGAAGGATGCAGGCTGGGCGGCCGGGCCAGGCCGGTCTTCTCACATTCCTCCGCCTGTTCTTTATTCTGCCCTCACTGGCAGCTGATCAGCTGGTGCCCACCCCGACTGAGGGTGGGTCTGCCTTCCCCAGTCCACTGACTCTAACATTAATCTCCTTTGGCAACACCCTCACAGACACACCCGGGGTCAATACTTTGCATCCTTCAGTCCATTCGAGTTGACACTCAGTATTAACTATCACAGCTGCCTTCTCTCACAGATGGGAAAACAGGCCCAGCAGCCCAGAGACGGACAGACACTGGCCTAAGATGACACAGTGCTGTTACAGGCTAGATCCCAAGTCTCCTGGTCCCTCCCACCTCGTTACACCTTTGAGGACCCTAGAACAGGAGAAGCCACACTCTAAGCTGGAACCTGTCCTTGCACCACAGCCCGTGAATTCTCCTTCTGTCCTTTCCCTCTGCCCACATGGGGTCAGTGGAGGGAATGGACTGGGTGAAATCACACCCACTGAGAGCCTTTCGGACAAATATTTGAGAGTCACCAATTACCTGCTCCTCAAAGACATGCCTTTAACTTCCTGACCATCCCAGTTGGCAGGGCGGGCGGCTGGGAGGCCCCCTGGAATCCCACCCATTGCTGGCATATTGCAAGCACATGTTTTCTGCACACAGAGCTGCTCACAATAAACCAACACTGAAAACCACATTAAAATGAATCTGAGAAGAGAGTCACTTTGTAACATGCTTTATTTTATTTTTGACTTGGAAAGGAGCATGTTTTGGCTGCTAATCAAAGAGCTGGTGGGGGCCTCTTAGCAGAAACCAAACCGGTCCGAACTAGACCCACTGGGCCCGCCCCCTGGGATAGTGGCTCTGGCTCCAGGGAGCTGAGAGCGGCCCCGAGACCAGGGGTGAGCTGCAGGGCTGGTCTGGAAACTGGACATCCCACCCAGAGCGGTGGCTCATGCCTGTAATCTCAACTCTTTGGGAGGCCTAGGCTGGTGGATCATCTGAGGTCAGGAGTCCGAGATCAGCCTGCCCAATGGGGTGAAATCCCGTCTCTACTAAAAAAAAAAAAAAAAAAATTAGCTGGGTGTGGCGGTGCATGCCTGTAATCCCAGCTACCCAGGAGGCTGAGGCAGGAGAATTGCTTGAACCCAGGAGGCAGAGGTTGCAGTGAGCTGAGATCACACTATTACATTCCAGCCTGGACAACAAGAATGAAACTCTGTCTCACTTAAAAAAAAAAAAAAAGAAAAGAAAAGAAAAGAAAGAAGCTGGAGATCCCGGGTACCAGCCCTGAGTTCTAGGACACTGGATCCCTGTCCTCCTTTTGCCTGGCCTCCACGTTCCTAACTGCAGAAGAGGCCCCTGGGGTATCAGGACTGTATTTGCTCCTTCTGATTGGTCAGCGGGCACCACGGCCCCTAAGGAGAGAGTGCGTTTCTCCCCAGCTCTGCAACGTGGTTCGGACCATCACAGGGCCTTCCAGCCAGAGTGCAGGCATTTTGCAAAGATTGGTCACACGCTGAGATTCATACCTTCCGTCCAATCCCTCTCCAATTTCCCTCTTCCCTGCCCCATCTGCGGCCTTCTCCTCCCTGCAAACATCCAAAACACCACTCCCTAGAATCACTTCTTTTTTCTTTTTGAAACAGAGTCTCACTCTGTCACCCAGGCTGGAGTACAGTGACGTGATCTCGGCTCACTGCAACCTCCGCCTCCCGGGTTCAAGTGATTCTCATGCCTCAGCCTCTTGAGTAGCTGGGACTGGCGTGCCCCACCATGCCTGGCTAATTTTTGTATTTTTAGCAGAGATGGAGTTGCACCATGTTGGCCAGGCTGGTCTCAAACTCCTGACCTCAAGGGATCCATCTGCTCAGCCTCCTCCTCAAGGGATCCACCTGCCCTGGCCTCCCAAAGTGCTGGGATTACCGAAGCGAGCCCCCCGCACCCGGCCTTGCCTAGAACCGCTTCTAACCCTCCTTGCTGAGGATTAGAAGCCACTCTATTTAGGCAATCTGCTGTTGAAATTAGAAACCTCAAAGCCTAATCTCTCTCCTTGTGACCCCGCTGCAAGGGATCCCCAGCATCCCATGGAGTCTCTTTTCTATACAGCTGTCTAATCCATCTCCTATTTTCTGCCCCTCCTGGCTTTTTTTTTTTTTTTTTTTAAGACAGAATCTTACCCCGCTGCCCTGTCTGGAGTGCAGGGGTGGGATCACAGTTCACTGCAGCCTCCACCTCCCCAGCTCAGGCGATCCTCCTGCCTCCCCATCCTGAGTAGCTGGGACCAAAGGCACACGCCACCATGCCTAAGTTTTTGTATTTGTAATAGACACAGGGTTTCTCTGCATTGCCCAGGCTGGTCGCCAACTCCTGTGCTTAAGTGATCCTCCCTCCTCTGCTTCCCAAAGGCTGAGATTACAGGCCTGAGCCACCGCAAGTGGCCCATTTTCTTACCTTAGATTTCACCCACCTATCAGAACTGTCTCAGCTACCTCCGGTCTCTCCCCACCAAGAGCAAGAGGAAATCTAAACATTCCCCTTCCCTGTTTGAGACCCTTCTGTACTTTCCAGCCCACCTGGATATCAGCCAAACAGCCCCTCCGCTGGTCCCTGTGGTTTCTTTGTGCAGATTAAGGAAAAAGCGCCCCTTCCTCGAGGCACATGACTGCCATCTGCTGGAAAACTGCTATAATAAATGTAAAATCTAGGAGGACTGTGACATGATGGCGCCCCCTAGGGTTGTGCAAACACAGTGTCCTGAATCCAACAGCCTCCTGGCTTCCAAGAGCCTGATGGCCCTCCAGGTTCAGGTCTCCTGCCCCTTGTCCCTGCTCACATCTACTCTTCCACTGATCACAAGCTGTTTGAGGCTCTCCAGACACAGGAGCATTGAGGTGAAGAATGTGGACTTCAGGCCGGGCGCGGTGGCTCACTCCTGTAATCCCAGCACTTTGGGAGGCCAAGGCAGGTGAATCACCTGAGGTCAGGAGTTTGAGACCAGCCTGGCCAACATGGTGAAACCCTGTCTCTACTAAAAAATACAAAAAATTAGCTGGGCATAGTGGCAGACGCCCGTAATCCCAGCTACTCGGGAGGCTGAGGCAGGAGAATCGCTTGAACCCAGGAGGCAGAGGTTGCAGTGAGCAGAGATCATGCCATTGCACTCCAGTCTGGGTGACAGAGTGAGGCTCTGTCTCAAAAAAAAAGAATGTGGACTCTGGAGACAGAATCCCAGCGCCGCCATGTACCTGTTACAAAATTCCTCAAGCTGACCAGGTGTGGTGGTTCAGGCCTGTAATCCCAACAGTTTGGGAAGCTGAGGAAGGAGGATGGCTTGAGGCCAGGAGTTTAAGACCAGCTTGGGCAACACAGTAAGACCCCATCTCTACAGTAAATAGAAAAGTCAGCCAGCCATGGTGGTGCATGCCTGTAGTGCTCAGGAGGCTGAGGTGCGAGGATCACTTGAGCCCAGGAGTTTGAGGCTGCAGTGAGTCATGATCACACCACTGCACTCCAGCCAGGGCAACAGAGAGAAACCCTGTCCAAAAGAAAAAAAATGATTGTCTTATCATTTAGAAAGGCATGAACCAATCCTCCCTTCCCACCCTTCCTCGAGAATCAGATGAAATTTGGGCCCCTCCCTCCTAGACCACGCCCGAACATAGAGAATGTCATTGGCAGGAACCCTTAGAGGATTCTCCAACCATTCATGAAACCTGAATCTAAGATCTTTCAGCTCAGAGGAAGGAGAGACCCCTAATGTTTGCTGGGTGTCATTTCACATGTGGAAGCGGTCACTTTTCAAATTCCCAGGTCCTTACCTTTTCATCTGTATTAGTTCGTTGTGTGTTGCTATAAAGGAATATTTGAGGCTGGGTAATGCATAAAGTAAAGAGATTTGTTCCCGTTACCTGGGAGGCTGAGGTGGGATGATCCCTTGAGCCTAGGAGGTTAAAGCTGCAGTGAGCTATGATCGTACCACTGCCCTCTAGCCTGGGTGAGGTTTATTCGGCTCACAGTTCTGCAAGCCTGACGTTAGCATTTGCTTAGCTTCTGGTGAGGCTTCAGGAAGCTTTTTCTAGTAGCAGAAGGTAAAGGGGGAGCTGACACATTGCACAGCAAAAGGGGGAGCTAGAGAGAGGGGAGGAGGAGGTGCCAGCTCTTTTATTTATTCATTTATTTATTTTTTGAGATGGAGTCTTGCTCTGTCGCACAGACTGGAGTGCAGTGGTGTGATCTTGGCTCACTGAAACCTCCGCCTCCTGGGTTCAAGTGATTCTCCTGCCTCAGCCTCCCCAGTAGCTGGGATTACACCATGCCCAGCTAATTTTTTGTAGTTTTGTAGAAACGGGTTTCACTATGTTGGCCAGGCTGGTCTTAAACTCCTGACCTCATGATCTGCCCGCCTGAGTGCAGTGTCGTGATCTTGGCTCGCTACAACCTCTGCCTCTTGTGTTCAAGTGGTTCTTGTGCCTCAGCCTCCTGAGTTGCTGAGACTGCAGGCATGTATCACCATGCCCAGCTGATTTTTGTTTTTGTTTTTTCAGTAGAGATGGGGTTTTGCCGTGTTGGCCAGGCTGGTCTCAAACTCTTGGCCTCAAGTGATCCACCTGTCTCAGCCTCACAAAGTGCTGGGATTACAGCTGTGAGCCACCATGCCTGCCCAGAAGCCTCCCTTTTCAGAGGCCGTTGTCACAACTTCTACGGGGCGTTACCTTTCAGGTCCTAGCCTGTGCAATGTGTGGAGTTAAAGGAATAAAAGGTAAATTGAAAAATTTTTTGTGACAAAAGACGGTGTTAACACATCACAAATACACGCCACAGATGGGGAGGAGATATTCGCAAAGCATGAAATTGATGACGGGCTGGTATCAGAAATACAGCAGAAAGCACTCCTATGCATTGAAATGAAAAAGACAGAACAATCCAATAGGAAAATGGATCAAAGGCAAGAATGGGCATATCCTAGAGTGGGAAACAGAAATGGCTCAAAAACCTATGAAAAGATCTCCAGCCTCATTAACAATGTAGAAAACGCAAATTTAAACCACAACGAGGCTGGATGTGGTGGCTCACTTGTGTAATCCCAGCACTTTGGGAGGCCGAGGGGGGCTGATCATTTGCGGTCAGGAGTTCAAGATCAGCCTGGTCAATATGGTGAAACTGTGAAACCCTGTCTCTACTAAAAATATAAAAAAAACTAGCAGGGCTTGGTGGCGGCTGCCTGTAGTCCCAGCTACTCGGGAGGCTGAGGCAGGAGAATCTCTTGTACCTGGGAGGCAGAGATTGCAGTGAGCCAAGATCATGCCACTGCACTTCAGCCTGGGTGACAGAGTGAGACCTTGTCTCAAAAAGAAAAAAAAAAAAACCACAAGATCCTGTTTCACACTTCACCCGCCAGATTGGCAGAGCTGCTGAGGTTTTGGATAGCTGCCTCTCTGGGCCCTGGGGTCTGGAGGAGGAGCGGTGTTGGAGGAGTCAGGGGACCTGAGGTTGTCCCCCACAATCCCATTAGGGAGGTTCATTCCTTCCAGACTTGACTGGGGCTGGCTGGAGAGCAGGGGACAGTGAGCAATGATCACTGAGGCAGTGCTGTTTGGGTCATACCCCAGGCTCTGGGGACGGGTGGCGGGGATCTGCTGGTGTCAGGACCCCCATCCCAGACAGCTAGATTCGTCTTTGGCTGCAGCGCCTGGGACCAGCCTGCAGACCTGGGTGGAGGAGAGAGCGAGAAGGGGTACGTGGGGTACCGGGCCAGGCCGCCCTTCCCTTGTACTTGAACAGTCTCCTCCCCGCAGAGAACCTGCACCCCAGCTACCCATCCGCCACCATCGTATCCCTAAAGCAGGGACGTCTCCCTCACTCCAGCCCAGCTGTGAGCAGACAGCCGCATCAGACACCGAGGCCAGCCTCTGGTGGTCCCCAGTTCCTCCAGTGGCTTTCTTCTGGCCTGAGCATTCTCCCGTCTGCACCTTCATGAGTCCAGCTGGGCTCCCAGAAGCCTGGGATAAGTCCAGTGTGGACACCAGCCCAGCCCACAGGTCAGGAGCTTTCCTTGTGGCTCCAGACCAGCGTCTAGGTGCTGATAAACAAGACAGACAGGAGCCCCAATTTAGTAACCTCACTCTGAGCCTGAACAGAGGGTCTTCTGCCCCCTTCCTAGAGCCTGCACACAGATGGTGCCACTCTGATCAAGGAGGACTGGATTTCTGGATTGGAGACCTCTCTTACCACTTTTTTTTTTTTTTTTTTTTTTTTTTTGAGCCGGGGTCTCGCTCTGTTGCCCAGGCTGGACTGCAGTGGCATGATCAGCTCACTGCGACCTCCACCTCCTGGTTCAAGTGATTCTCCTGCCTCAGTCTCCCGAATAGCTGGGGCTACAGGTGTGCACCACCACACCTGGCTAATTTTTGTATTTTTAGTAGAGACGGAGTTTTGCCACGTTGGCTGGGCTGGTCTCAAACTCCTGGCCTGAAGTGATCCACCCACCTCGGCCTCCCAAAGTGCTGGGATTACAGGCAGGAGACACTACCTGTAAGGCCTGGCTGGCTGGCTTTCTTTTCTTTCTTTCTTTCTCTTTCTTCCTTTCCCTTCCTTTCCCTTCCTTCCTTCCTTCCTTCCTTCCTTCCTTTCTGTCTCTCTTTTCTTTTTCTTTCTTCTTTCTTTTCTTTCTCTTTCTTTCTCTCTTTCTTTCCTTTTTTTTTTTTTTGACATTCTCTTTCTGTCAGCCAGGCTAGAGTGCAGTGGGCTGATCTCAGCTTGCTGCAACCTTCACCTCCCTGGCTCAAGTGATTCTCATGCCTTAGCCTCCCAAGTAGCTGGGATTACAGGTGTGTGCCACCAAGACCATGTTATTTTTGTATTGGTAGAGGCAAGGTTTTGCTAGGTTGCCAGGGCTGATCTTGAACTTCTGGCCTCCTCTGCCCACCTCGGCCTCCCAAAGTGCTGGGATTACAGGCGTGAGCCACCGCGCCCGGCCTGACCCTCTCTTACCTCTTCTGGGGTTGGCCATCTCTCTCCCTCCTTCACTGTGGGGGCAATACAACCTCTCAGGCAACTGGAAGGAGAGCAGGACGGGAGAATGCTTTGTAAAGCATTGTGTCCCCTGTGGTACTGAGGACTAATTCTTACTTTGGTGTAAATGACTAAGGGGGAAGTAAGGAGTTGCCACCCTGGGAGGCTGAACTTGGTCGTAGCCCTGGGTTGGCCACCGTTCCAATGTGTGACTGTGGCCGTGAGTCACTTAACCTCCACATCTCTTTTCTAATCTGTAAACGGGCTGAGTGAGATGATTCTAAGAGCCTTCTTGTCTCTACAACTGTATGGGAGATTTGTTTTTTTTGTTGTTTTTTGTTTTGTATTTTAGAGAGAAAGAGGGTTTTGCTCTGTTGCCCAGACTAGAGTGCAGTGGCACAGTCATAGCTCACTGCAGCCTTGACCTCCTCAGCTCAAGCGATCCTCCCTCCTCAGCCTCTCGAACAGCTGGGACTACAGGTGCGCACCACCAGGCATGGCTAATTTTTAAATTTTTTGTAGAGGTGGGGTCTCACTATGTTGCCCAGTCTGGTCTCAAACTCCTGGGCTCAAGTGATCCTCCTACCTCAGCTCCCGAAGTGCTGTGATTACAGCCATGAGCTAGTGTACCTGGTGAGATTTGCTTTTTAATATAAGTATACAAATTACAGCTGTGCAGCTTTCTCAGCCATGCAGTCTAATCCCACATTCTCCAACCAGTTCAGGGGCCCAGGAGATGGCCTTGATCATTCTTCTCTTAAGGGCCACACAACTGAGGTTCAGAGATGCAACAAATTTCCCCAGGGTCACACAGCATGTTGGGGGCAGGGCCCAGGGAGCTGACTGTGCCTTAAGCAATTAGGCAACCACTGTAAAATCCTGCACAGAAGCTGTCATGTTGTTCAAATGTGGTTTTTTTTTTTTTTTTTTTTTTTTAGAAAGAATCTCGCTCTTTCCCCCAGGCTGGAGTGCAGTGACACGATTTCGGCTCACTGCAACCTCCACCTTCTGGGTTCAAGCAATTCTCCTGCCTCAGCCTCCCGAGTAGCTGGGATTACAGGCATGCACCACCATGCCCGGTTCCTTTTTTGCATTTTTAGTAGAGACAGGGTTTCACCATGTTGGCCAGGCTGGTCTCGAACTCCTGACCTCAGGTGATCCCCCCGGCTCGGCCTCCCAAAATGCTGGAATTGCAGGCGTGAGCCACTGTGCCCCGCACAAAAGCGTTTTAAACAACTATTTGGGGCAGCAATAAAGAGAAAGCCTAAGAATGAACCAGATTGTGTCTGGGTGATTGTCCAGGCTGCAAAATACAGGCAAATAGAGGAAAAAGGTTCATCATTGGTGAAGGTCTGTGCCTGGTAAGGGGAGGGGCCCTGTCAAGTGCTCCCTGGGTTACTATGGCAACTGCCTCCCGCCAGGAAAGGTGTGATCCTGAGTCTGATCCTGAGAGTCAAGGTGTCTCCTTCAACTGCCCCATGATTCTTCCCTTCCTGTCTCTTTCCTCCATCCCATCTCCCAGGGGCTTGGAGTCCAGACAGACCTACTCCTGGCTAGGAGAGGCAGGGGCAGCTGGCCAGTGGATGGTGGCTCCTGAGGAATATATATGGTTGGAGGGAGCAATTCAGGCTGCCCTTCTGTGGCCCAGAAGCACCCAAGCCCCTGAGCTGACATTGCTGCCCTGGGGAAGCTAAGCCCAGACTGCCAAACGCCATCAAGCAGGCAGCTTCCGTGTGAGGGCAGCATCCCCGAGAGATGTAGATGGATTTCCTTCACCTGTTCCTCCCTTGGGTGCCTGGGAACCTGGGCAACGTGGGTCTGAGGCCTGCCCTACTGTACCGGTCCGTTTCCACGCTGCTGATAAAGACATGCCAAGACTGGGCAATTTACAGAAGAAAGAGAGGTTGAATGGACTTACAGTTCCACGTGGCTGACAATGCGTGTTGCGCCTCCTTTCCTTCCATCATGATAAGGAGGCTTCCCCGCCCACGAGAAAGCTTGCTCGGGGTGCAGGAAACTTCCCCTTATATAGCCATCAGATCTCGTGAGACTTACTCACTATCGCGAGAACAGCACGAGAAAGCCCTGCGCCGTGATTCAATGAGTTCCCGCCGGTCAGTCCCACAACACGCGGGAATTCAAGATGCGACCTGCGTGAGTACACAGCCAAACCATATCACCGTCTCTTGCCCATCTCTAGCCTGGGGAATAGAAGATAGCTGGGCTGGACGATGGAGTGAGGGTGCTCCGTCTGAGAAGTTTTCCTTCCTCCCCACTTTTTTTTTTTTTTTTTTTTTTTTTTTGAGACGGGAGCTTGCTCTGTCTCCCAGGCTGGAGTGTAGTGGAGAGATCATAGCTCACAGCAGCTTCCAACTCCTGGGCTCAAGCGATCCTCCCACCTCGGCCTCCTGAGTCGCCTGGGCGACAGGCATGCGCCACCATGCCTTGCTTGTTTTAAAAAATATTTAGAAATGATGTCTTCCTAAATTGCTGAGGCTAGTCTTGAACGCCTGGGCTCAAGAGATAATCCCACCTCTACCTCCCAAAGTACTGGGATTGCAGGTGTGAGCCACTACACCCACCCTGTCTTTAGTTTTTAAAACTCTGCTGCCATTTCCCTCTGAAAGCCAGAGAACCTTGCTGTATTTTCAGGAACCTCGTCTGTTCCTTGAGAGGTGATTGCCGCCTCCTGAGCCTTGACCAGTGGGTGCTGCAGAAAGATGAGGTCTCACCTAGGCCCAAGGCTGTGGGTGCCCCTCTCAGCCCTCTGGGGTTCAGAGTGCCTGGCACTGTCAGGCTGCCCCCTCCCACGGCCTGGAGGCTCCCAGGCTGCCAGCTTTGTTTCATGACCCCTTGAACCTTGACCTTGGGCTTGGAGTGCCGTTAAGACAAATTCTTTCCCAGTGACGAAGAGCAATGGCAGCGCCGACTCCCCGTGTCCAAGTGGGTCAGGAACCACAGAGTTCATCTCCCCCTCCACTTGGTATCATCTTTCAGGCCCCGGGTGGGGCCCGCTGCCAGCTCTGTGGGGCCCTGGAGTTATTTATGATTTCTTTCTGGATGAGGAAAAAAGGGTTAGAGCACTTGAAGCAATAACTTCAGATGAACAATGTGATCCTCAGAAATCCACCCAAGAGAAGCAATTGAATCGCTGAAACCAGCAAGATAAACATGTACAGCAATGTTCCCTCTCCTGGTGTCCTCGCTCCCCCGCACCACTGCTGGGACTGATCACTTACTTTTGTTGCAATGAAATCCCTGTCAAGTCCTGAGGGACATTCCTGGAAGCTTGAAATCCCTCCACTGAGCAAACTGTAACCCAGCTGCCTCCATCCACATGTCCCCAGCTGTGAAAACCCTCATCTGTACCCAACAGGGGGCCAAGAAGTACTTGATCCTTCGAGATTCTCACCCCTCCATACTCATACCGTTGATTGTGGGGACATCTCCCACTCATGGCTGGTCTGAAGGAAAGCTGGTCTATGGAACAGTGCTGCTGATAAATGAATATATGAATTTAATCAAACAGGCCTGCCGCCGCAAGGTGTTATACACGCCTGTCCAGAAGAGGTGAGCTAAACCCATCTCAAGGTAATCTGTCTGGCAGGTGACACAGGTACAGACATGGCCCCAGGAGGCGTCAGGATCTAGGCACTAACGCTCATGCACCTTTCGAGAGCCCTCCTGGATGTTACGGTTCTAACTCACTCACTCCTGAGGTTTCTAAGGTGGCCAAAACAATCAAAAGCCACAGTTCTTTTTTTTTGTTTTTTCCTAGAGGTAGGCTCTCTCTCTGTGGCCCAGGCTGGAGTGCAGTGGTGCCATCATAGCTCACTACAGCCTGCAACTCCTGGGCTCAAGCCATCCTCCCGCCTCAGCCTCTCCAACAAAAGGAACCAAAAGAGCCTTAGGAGGCTGCAGAGGGAGAGGCTGTCAGGCCCTGTTGGTAGCTCCCTACCGCTCTGTAGGGAGCTGAGGCCAGGGGACAGACTCACTGCTCTATGCGTGTACACCCTCTGAGATCCTCTTCAACAAACCCGCTCAGCCGCTACTGGGGCGGGGAGTGGGGGCATTAAATGGAGCGAGGTCAGGTTTTGAGAACTGTGCTGTGCATCCTCAGGCACAGCACAGACCTCTCTGTGCCTCAACCACCCATATAGATCAGATGCAGGGACCACCTCGACACTCTCTCAAAGCCCGTTCAACCTCATCATTCTGAGTCAATAACTACCTGGAGCTAGAAGGCACGGCATCTGGGCGTCCAGTGTTCCCTCCTCCCTCCTCAGGAAGAGGAGCTGAGTTTTCTGTGCCAAGAGCAGACGGCTCACATCACGGCAGCTCATTTTCAAGCTTCCATGGTGAAACGTGATCCCTTCTGAAGCATTCCAGGCCCTCCAGGCCAGGCAGGGCTACAGGATGAGCAGGCAGATGCCCTGGTTCCATCCCAGCTCATCTGCTCCCTCTCAGTAGCCCTCTGTTTTCCTCCACAATAAAATGGGGCAGTAGTCCCCTGGTCTATTGCCTGGTCCAGATCTTTACCATCAGACTGCAGGGAGTGCCCTTATCTTCTGTCCAGCTGTTTATCCAGGGATGATGTGGGGCAGGGACAAACTCTCTGTGTGCACACTGAGTAGAGACACCACTGCTACGTCCAGAAGTCCCCCGGGAGCATCGTAGGCTGAAGATGGGGTTTGAGCGTCTCAGGCTACACTCTTGGGTCAAGCCCACCCAACACCTGTGTGGGGAAGGCAAGGCAGCTCCACCAGGAACAGTGCAGAACATGGGGTCTTCGGGACCCTCCCAGGTGCCTGATAGCGAGCCTTTTATATTCAGATCATTTTGGAGAGAGACTCATTTAAGAACTGGCCAGGTGCAATGGCTCCAGCCTGTGATCCCTATGCTTTGGGAGGCCAAGGTGGGAGGATCACTTGAGGCCAGGAGTCAAGATCAGCCTGGGCAACATAGTGAGACTTCATCTCTACAAATTTTTTTTAAAAATTAGCTGGACATGGTGGTGGATGCCTATAGTCCCAGCTACTCAGGAGGCTAAGGCGGGAGGAAAAGAACCAGATAGACAAGCGCGCGTGCGCGCACACGTGCGCACACACACACACACAAACACGTGTGCTTCCATGTTTTTGCTCCAGCAGTTGGACATGTAGAGTGTTCTTCCCCTTGCTCTCCTCCCATGCTTCTTCCCAGCAGCAGGGCCCTGACTCTCTCTATAATCCCTTTTATGTTTTTTCTGGGCTTAGTGGAAATGGGAAACAGCTGCTGGGGGCTGCAGAGAGATGCAGTTCCCATGCACGGTAAGGAACCCTCACCAGGTGGCTGATCTTGATCTTGGACTTCCCAGCCTCCAGAGCTGTGAGGAAATAAACTTCTGTTCTTTATAAATTACCCAGTGTATTAGCCCATCTTCACACTGCTATAAAGATACTACCTCCGACTGGGTAATTTACAAAGAACTGAGGCCCAACTGACTGACAGTTCTACATGGCTTGGGAGACCTCAGGAAACTTAAAATCATGGTGGAAGGCAAAGGGGAAGCAAGGCACATCTTCACAAGGTGGCGGAGAGAGCGTGCACGGGGAAACGACTGCTTTTTAAACCATCAGATCTCCTGAGAACTCCCTCACTATCACAAAACAGAATAGGGAAATCACCCCCATGGTCCAGTCACCTCCCACCATGTCCCTCCCTTGATACGTGGGGATTAGAATTGGAGATGAGATTTGGGTGGGGATACAGAGCCAAACCATATTACCCAGTCTCGGGCATTTGGTTCTAGTAACGCAAAATAGACTGAGATGTGGATATTCAAAAAGTTATCCTATCCAGGGTGCTAAATTCTGTAAGCCAGTTGTGCACAGGGTGCGTGGCAATTGGTGGGAAGGTGGGTGCCTAGTCCCCTTGGGGTGGTCAAGGAAGGCTTCCTGAAGGAGGTGGTGCTAGCTGACCAATGCAGGTGTGAGAGGATCGGGAGCCACTTCTAGATGGGAGTACAAGACAGGTAAAGGCTTAGGAGAGCAGTAGGTGCACAGAGCATGGCAGTAGCCCAGAGCAGCAGCACATAGGGTGACAAGGTTGGATTGGCATTTTAGGACAATTACGAGAACAGCTTGGCATGTTTATTACAAACTGATCATGCCTGTGTAGCCAGCACCCGCATTAAGAAGGAACGTTTTCATGATCTCAAAAGCCCTCTTCTTGCCCCTTTCAATCATGACTCTCCCCGAGGGTAACCACTCATCTGAATTCTAACACCTTAGACTCTTCTGCTTGTTTCTGAACTTCAGATAAATGGAATCCAACAGTAGGCACTTGATTGAGACTGTCTTCTTTCACCTGGCATTATGCTCTGTGAGACTTGTCCACACTGTTGCATGTGGTTTGCCTACACTTATGACTGTGTTGTATTTAATTTTGTGAGTATAAAATTTACTTATTTGGTTGGCCGTTAATAGGAATTTGGGTTGTTTCTAACTTTGGGTTATTCTGAGCAATGCTGCCATGAACATTCCTGTGCATGCCTTTCGGTGAACATATTTATTCATTTTGTGAATGAATTTTGTGCCTGTCTTGTTCTCTCATCTAGAAATGGCTCCCAACCCTCCCTCACACCTGCCTTGGTCAGCTGGTTCCTACTTAAGCACCACCTCCTCCAGGAAGCCTTCTTTGACCACTCCAGGGGGATTTAGGCACCCATCTTCTCACCAATTGCTGTGCACCCTGTGCGCAATTGGCTGACAGCACTTAGCCCTCTGGATAGAATAACTTTTCATATATCCATCTGTCTCAGTCCATTTCGTGCTACTAGAGCAAAATCCTGGACACTTGGTAATTTATAAAGAATGGAAGTTTATTTCCTCACAGCTCTGGGGGGTGGGAAGTCTAAGATCAAAATCAGGTATCTGCTGGGGCTTCCTCCTCGTGCATGGGAACTGCTGCTTCTTGTAGCCCCCAGCAGCTGTTTTCCATTTCTGCTTTTTTTTTTTTTTGAGATGGAGTCTCAGCATCCAGATTAGCTGGGACTACAGGTGCATGACACCACGCCCAGCTGATTTTTGTATTTTTAGTAGAGACGGGGTTTCACCATGTTGGCCAGGATGGTCTCGATCTCTTGACATCGTGATCCACGTGCCTCAACCTCCCAAAGTGCTAGGATTACAGGCGTGAGACACGGCGCCCAGCCTCCATTTCAGCTTTCTAGTAAAATCAGAAAGGGGCTTCCATTGGGGCAATAGGGACGTAAGATAGAGACAGGAAGACGGTTGATGCTGGTTCATCATCCTGGCTTATGTCATGGGAAGGGAGGCGATACCTGGGAATGGAGTTGCTGGATCATAGCGAGGGCGTATATTCAGCCTTATTAGAGACTGCCAAAGGGTTTTAAAAGTGGTCGTACCATCGATACTCCCACCCGCAGTGTATGAGCGTTTCAGTTACTCCACATCCTCTCTAATATTTGGTTTAAAAAAAAAAGAATAACTGTTAGTCTTCTTAGTATCAGCCATTCTAGTGGGTATGTGGGAGTATCACGTTGTGGTTTAGTTTACATTTCCCTGATATGGCAAATGAACTTGAGCCCCCCTTCATATGCTATTTGGCCATTTGAAGCTCTTATTTTGTGCATGTACATATTCCAGGAAACCTCTTCTGGTTGGTGATATACTTCATTCATTCTCATCACCATTGCCATGTTCCTAGCGCGCCAGTGAATGATCAGAGAAAGCGAAACAAACATGCTTTAATTGCCTGTCGATGGCAGATGCCCAGGGAATGAGTCTCGTCTGGCTCTGGAGCGTCTGCTCGGGTATGGGGGTGGTGTGAGGAGTCCGAGCTGGCTGGGCCTCCGGGGCCTCACCACAGCTGGGCAGCTGGGCCCACCCCACAACCCCCGTGTTCACCGTTGGCCAAGCTGCTCTTCACCTGCCAAGCAGGGTGCCCGGTGCCAGAGCAAACTGGGCCCAGGCCCAGCACAATTTCCAGAAATAGTTTTTTGCAAGAGCCGGGCCTCCCCCTCCATCGGCTGACCTTCCCTCCTGCAGGTGGTCCTGTTTGTTGCCTCAGGCCCTGGAAACGCTCTGCTCAAGGTCTCTAAAAGCCTCCAGATTGTGAAGTTTGTGCAGCGTTCCTGGACAGGCCAGAATGTCATTTGTACCTTCCCCATGTCCACCTCCTCCTCCTCTTCCCTCAGGCCCCCAGGGTGGGGTGGTGTCTTCCTGTGTGGCTTGAGCTGGAGAGTTGCTTTCCCCTCCCCTCCCGCCCTTCCCCTCCCCTCTCCACCTTCCCCTCCCTTCTGCTCCTCTCCCTTCCCCTCCATTCTCTGACAGGGTCTCACTCTGTTGCCCAACACCACCAGGGCAGGGTGGTATCTTCCTGTGTGGGTCCAGCTGGAGAGTTGCTTTTCCTTCCCCTCCCCTCCCCTCCCCTCCCATTTCCATCCCCTCTCCCTCCCCTCCCCTGTTCCTCCCATTCCCCTCTCCTCCTCTCCCTTTCCCTCCACTTCACTCCTCTCCCTTCCCCTCCACTCTCCGACAGAGTGTCACTCTGTTGCCCAGACTGTGGTACAGTGGCACCATTGTGGCTCACTGCAGCCTCACCCTTCTGGGCTCAGGTAATCCTCCTGCCCCAGCCTCCTAAGTAGCTGGGACTACAGGCACATGCCATAACACCCTGCTAATTTTTGTATTTTTTGTAAAGAAGGGGTTTCACCATGTTGCCCGGGTGGTCTCAACCTCCTGGGCTCAAGCGATCCTCCCTCCTCTGCCTCCCAAGTAACTGAGACTACAGGCACATGCCACCATGCCCGGCTATTTTTTGTATGTTTTTGTACAGACAGGGTCTCACTGTGTTCACTGGGCTGATCTCAAACTCCCAGGTTCAAGCGATCTGCCTACCTCAGCCTTCCAAAGTACTGGGATTCCAGGCATGAGCCACCATACTCAGTCTTCTTTCCTTTTTTAAGCCCTGCCCCTCTCCCCCCAAGCATTAGAGTGTTGGCACAGTGTCATCCAGGTCACAGGAACACCCACAGAGCCTTTGGGTGGCCGAGGGATGATTAGAGGTAGAGGAGAAGAAGTGGACAAGATGGGGAGCAGGGTGAATGTGTAGGTGAGTAGATGGGGGGCTAGGGTGGGGATAGCGTAAGGAGAAGAATGGGCGGGTGGGTCAGTGGATAGGTGAAGAAATGGAACCCTATTCATTTTGATCTCTGCCTTTCCCATTAAGGACTTCTTTTAGCAGTGCAGGAATCATCGTTTGTCTGAGTTTAAGAGGAAGGCACTAGCCTGGTGTGGTGGTGCACACTTGTGATCCCAGCACTTTGGGAGGCCGAGGTGGGCGGATCACGAGGTCAAGAGATCAAGACCATCCTGGCCAATATGGTGAAACTACTAAAAATAGAAAAATTAGCCAGGTGTGGTGGCGTGTGCCTGTTGTCCCAGCTACTCGGGAGGCTGAGGCAGGAGAATCACTTGAACCCAGGAGGCAGAGGTTACAGTGAGCCGAGATCACACCACTGCACTCCAGCCTGGGCAACAGAGCGAGACTGTCTCAAAAAAATAAAAATAAAATATAAAAAATGAAAGCACTGAAAGCCCCCTGAATGCCAGAACCTTGTTGACTGGGGACTTCACGGAGGCTGGTCTTTTAGGGACCCTTCCATTTCATCAGGGACGCCCCCAAATGTCAGTGTCGGTGGGTCTTCCAACTTTGGCAGGTCCCTGTTTCCAGGGATGACTCCCTCCCCTGTCCCATCTGGGGCATCTAGAGCCCCAGGAGAGCCAGCAGCTCCCAGTTTCCATGCCCACCTTGGGTTTGCAAGGCTGGGCTGGCACACCTGGCTGCGTGCACCTTGCAAAATCGTATTTGCATCCTTCATCTGCCAAGAGCTCCCCCTGCCTTTCCCTTTGCTTCACGGATACCTTTTATTTCTTCATCAGCCTTTTCCTGGGAGGAAATAGAAGGAAACTGTGTTCAATTCCCCACGTTTAGCCAGAAAACCACCTCCCTGTATCACGTGTCGTGGGTGAAGTCCTGTGCAGTTCCCAGAGTGAGAAAACTATCCATTATTCTAGCTGTTTGAAAGTTCAGTGTTTATATCTCAGTCTTTAATCTGTTTTATGCATCCGAGTTAGTGACAAGGTTTTATGGAGGAGAAAGATTTCTATTCCTTAACACATGCTTATCAATCATTGAGCTGGGCCAGCCAGGGGTAGAAGGGAGGGAAGGAGGGAGAGGAGGCCTCTGCTAGCCCACATGTCGCTGAGGAGCAGAGAGTAGGGTGTTGCCCCCTTTTGACCCGAGACTGAGCACCCCTAGGGAGGGCATAGCCTGGACCACCTATTCCCAGGGTCCTAAGACACCTCCCCAAACAGAGTACAATGGTGTGATCTTGGCTCACTGAAACTTCTGCCTCCTGAGTTCACGTGATTCTCTTGCCTCCGCCTCCCAAGTAGCTGGGATTATAGGCGCACACCACCACATCCAGCTAATTTTTTTTTTTTTTTTTTTTCCTTTAAGACAGAGTCTCGCTCTGTTGCCCAGGCTGGAGAGCAGTGGCATGATCTCGGCTTACTGCAACCTCTGCCTCTCGGGTTCAGCAATTCCCTGCCTCAGCCTCCCAAGTAACTGGGGGGTACCCACCACCACGCCAGGCTAATATTTGTATTTTTAGTAGAGACGGGGTTTCACCATCTTGGTCAGGCTGGTCTTGAACTCTTGACCTCGTGATCTGCCTGCCTCAGCCTCCCAAAGTGCCGGGATTACAGGCGTGAGCCACGGCACCTGGTTTCGCCTTTTGTTTTTTTAAGGACAGGGAAAATTGCAAGGTAATTTGCATTCACTGACAAAGATGGGAATATCTCCAAGAATTATCCCCAAGGGGAAGGCTGACAGTGTTGGGGGGCTGTGGACTGTGCCCCAGAGCTCCAGTTCTCAGCACTCCCAGTCAGCGCGATGGGCAGCCCTGGCATGCCAAGCCGGAGCTATTCACTTACCCAGATACCTCTTACGTGTCTGTCGAATAGGGATGAGGTTCCTGCAGGCTCAGGCTTTGAACTGAGCTGAGGAAAGAGAGGATCTAGGCATCCCTTGACTTCTAGAGCAATAAAAGTCTTTAGAACGGCTTTGAACCATCCATTTCCTCATTAAAGAGCTCCAGGTCTCAGACGTTGGGGGATACAGACATAAAAAGGTAATTACAGCCCAGGGAGCTGTGTGCTTGGCTGGGGGTCAGCATCACTAGGCTCCTAATGGGTCTTCTGGGTTCCAGTTCCTCCCTCTTCCACCCACTCCATGCTCTGCTGCCAGAGTGAGCCTCTGAAAATGCAAACCTGACCTTGAATTTCACCCACCTAAGACCCTCCAGTGACCTACAGACACTGCTACAGCCCCTTCCCAGGCCCCTGGTGTTGGGGCTCCTTGACCTTTCCAGCCTCAGCGGCCCCCAAGTGCGTTCTGAATTGGCCAAGCTGCCGTGTTCTCACTCCCCTCCCAGCCTTGGAAAAGGCGCTGTTTCAGAATGCGTTGGAAGTAGATGCTCTGTGCCGCAAAGAAAACATAGCACTGAGACAAAGGATTTTTTAGCAACACAATTTTTGCATCCTGGACTGCAGGAAGGGTACTCTCATTAGCCATTTTGCCACAAGAGTACAATAAACAAAGGAAAAGCAGACAAATCTATTCCTTATGCATTTGGGGTCGTCCTTACTGCTGTGTCTGATCTCTGTTGGCTGGAGCCAGACCTCACAATATAAACTAAAACCCAATTGGCTAATTGAAAACTTTTCTAAACAGGTAAAAGCAGTGGAGAGCTGGGACATGCCTGTGAGCACGTCCAGCACAGATAGCTTGGTTACAGTACAAAGGACACAGAATGTACTATGTGCCTGTAAGCATGGCATGTCTCACAGCTACACAGGATAGGGCTTAACAAAGTTATTAGCTTACTTATTCTTTAACAAGAAAGGAAACTTTCAAAAGAAACTTTTCTACTTCCACAGAATGCATGTCTTTTTCTTTTAGAATGCCTTTGCTCTTCTCTCTGCTGAACCTGGCCAGCCACTGTGCAGCCCTCAGGTCTCGTCTTTGAGGCCACTGCCTCCAGGACATCCTCCTTGATTGCCCGTCCCCCACCCCCGATTGGACTGGCTTTGGTGTTTCCTTCCCAGCCTGTGTCTATTAGCCCAACTCCTTCCCCAGACTCTGGTTCTCAAAGTCAGGGGCCCATCTCACAATCTGCTCATCAAGTGTCAGATGTTTTTTGAGTCCCTGTTTTGTGCCAGGCACTGAGATTCATGGGTGAACAAAATAGAAAAAGACCCGTGCCTTCATGGTGCTCACCAGCTCATGGCATCACTGCGTCTGAATGTAACAGACACTACAGGGTGCTGCACGTGCTGAGAAGGGAGGCTCTGTGGTCCCGAAGGCTGCATGGAGGAGGGGGCTCTGAGGATAAGGCTTTGAAGGATGATTAGGAGTTTTCCAGGCAAAATGATTGGTGATTTCTCTGCTTGCCTGCCTGCCCAGATGCTATCCCCGTGACTGGCTGCTCTCTCCCTAGGGTCTACACTCTGCTCTCATATAAGTTCCTTTCTCTTTCAGAATGCATGAACTGCACCCGGCTCAGTGACATGAGTGAGCGGCTCACCACACTGGAGGCCAAGGTCAGTCAGGCTGGGGAGTCTGGGCCTGGGAGCTTCCTGGGGACGTGGGGTGGTGGGAAGAAGCATTGGGCATCCGCTGGGTATGGCTGGGGAATTCCCAGCCCCAGGTTGCCTGGCAGGCTTGGACAGCTGGTCCCAGGTATCGGGTACTGCTCAGGCCTTGGTGGCTCTGGGTAGCCTTCTTGGGCTGGGAGGTCCCAGGCAGCAGGCTGATTGTGGGCAGGGCAGAATGGTGCTGAGCTCCCAGGCCCTGGGGGCTGGGGGGGCTGAGGGGCTGGATGCCCAGAAGACAGCTGAATGAGGAGGGAGTCTCTGTCCCTCCAGGGCCGCTGTTCCCCCTCCAGAACGGGGCTGGGCACAGAGGAACCGATGGAAAAAGACTCCATGGAGGAGGAACTGCTGGGAAGTCAGCAGCTTTCAGCCCAGTGTATAGGAAGAGGACTCCCTTTTTTTTTTTTTTTTTAAGACAGCGTTTCGCTCTTGTTGCCAGGCTAGAGTGCAATGTCGCCATCTCAGCTCACCCCAACCTCCACCTCCCGGGTGCAAGCAATTCTCCTGCCTCAGCCTCCCAAGTAGCTGGGATTACAGGCATGTGCCACCTCACCTGGCTAGTTATGTATTTTTAGTAGAGACAGGGTTTCACCATGTTGGCCAGGCTGGTCTCGAACTCCTGACCTCAGGCAATCCACCTGCCTCAGCCTCCCAAAGTGCTGGGATTACAGGCATGAGCCACTGCGCCCAGCCTGGGAAGAGAACTCCCTAAGTGGAGTCAGTCCAGCGACAGAAGGAATCCATAATGGACAAGTAATTATCGGGCAGTGGCCTCAGCCAGCATCGGGAGGGAGAGGGCAGAGAAAGGCATGCCCAGCAAGGGTGTGTTTATGGGCAGGCGACCTGTGGGGGCACCTGGGGCTCCATCCCACGATCCCTCTGGGAGACGGAGGTTTGGAGCACATCCGGAGCCAGCCCACCTTAGGGCGATAAAGCCAGGTGTCTCTCCTGTCCCTCACTGGGTAGCATGTCCCCTAGGCTACTTCCTGCTCAGCGGGCTCATGCAAGCTCCTGTGTCTGGAGAAAGCCCTGGGCAGAGTTGCAGGTGGCCACAGGCAGAAGCCAAAGCCAGGTGGGGCCGAGGGGTGCGTGAGGGACATCAACAGTGTCAGCCCCAGTGGGGACAAGCGCCGTTCTCACCCAGAGAGCTTAGAAAGCCGGCTCCGGTGGTTACCCAGAGGGGCTCGGTCCGGGGGAGGACAGGTCTGGGGGGATGAGGCAGCCTCCAAATATCTACAGAGCCTCTTGGGACAGCAGGGTCGGCCTCGTTGCCTGCCCCCCATGGTAGAGCCAGCACCAGAAGGCTGGCGTCACCTGAGCCCGAGGCAGAGCTGTCTCCCTGGCAGAACTGTGGCGATCGGAGCACTCGGCATTGCCCACAGAGAGTGTGTGAGCAGGGCCACGTGGCAGGGAGGCTGAGTGAGGACTGCGGACCTGAGGGGGGTGCTGGAGCCCAGACAGCAACAGCCCCCCCAGAAGAGACGCATGCCTACCACATGATATGTGTGCACACACATGCACACACACAGGCACCTGTGCACACGCATACGTGTGCATGTGGACACACATACATATAAACAGATACAGACACACACACTTGCACATGTGCACACACAAAAACATGCACACACATGTAATACCCATGTGCACACACATGGATACCCGAGCAGACACATACATATGCACAAGCATGCATGCACGTGGCACACACACATACACACATACATGCACACACACAACACGGATGAGCACACGTCAACACACACAGCCTGTGACAAGTCCACGTTACTCTTGGCCCTGACGTCTGCCCTGGGCGCTTGACCATGTGGCACCTGGGGTTGCAGGGGAGTGTGGCTTGGCGTGAGAGATCTGTGGGACCGCCACCCGCCCACTGGGCGAGTCTCTCAGAGCTCCCCCTCCTCATCTGTGGAATGGATCAGAGCATTGGCCTTGAACCCAGTACCTCCAGAACCCTCCTCCTGCCGGGTTCAAGCGATTCTCCTGCCTCAGCCTCCCGAGTAGCCGGGGTTACAGGCCCTAGTTTTGTATTTTTAGTGGAGACGGGGTTTGAGAGCCTCCTCGGAGATGGCAGTGGGACCCGGGTTTGGAAATGGTCTAATGCTGACCAGGAGTCAGGGATTGGTGCTGTCACCTACGTCAGCCATGTCACTATTCCCACCTTGGAGACACAGACGCAGGTGTGCAGGAGACATCGTGCAGAGCAGTGATGGGGAAGGGCCCAAGGCACGCATCTACAGCCCCCCCTGTCCTCCAGCCCTTCCGTGGGTGGGCAGGGTCTCCCAGCAGCTCAGGCACAGGCCTGGGATGGGAGAGACGCGGCTGCCCTCCTTGGATTCTTTTCTCTTGGAGGGCAGCAGTGGGGGACTTCAGGGAGCAAATGTTTCCACATGGGCTGAGCTGGGGCTAGGACCCCTAGAATGCTGAGGGGGTGAGCTTCTGGCACCTGAGATTTTTAGGAAAGACGGGGTCCCCGAGCCATGCCCAGCGTGATGGACACTCCCAGAACCGGAAGCCTCTGCGTGGTTTGGCGCAGAGCAGCAGCCCTGGCCGCAGCGCAGGACTGTGGGTGTTAAAAGTAACAGCTAGGCCGGACGCGGTGGCTCAAGCCTGTAATCCCAGCACTTTGGGAGGCCGAGGCGGGTGGATCACGAGGTCAAGAGATCGAGACCATCCTGGTTAACATGGTGAAACCCCGTCTCTACCAAAAATACAAAAAATTAGCTGGGCATGGTGGTGCGTGCCTGTAATCGCAGCTACTCAGGAGGCTGAGGCAGGAGAATTGCCTGAACCCAGGAGGCAGAGGTTGCGGTGAGCCGAGATCGCGCCATTGCACTCCAGCCTGGGTAACAAGAGCGAAACTCCGTCTCAAAAAAAAAAAAAAAAAAAAAGTCACAGCTCTAGGGGAGGACGGGCGAGTTGCCAGCTGTCCCCCACCCACCCGGCCCACGCCCTCCCATCATGCGCAGTTCCTCCCTGTGGCCTTCCCAGCCCTGACATCCTCTCCATGGCCTCCAGCAGCAGGCCCGGGGCAGGGCATGCCCTGTGACCCTGAGCTCTGTGTCCTCTCCCTGGGCTGGAGGAAGGGACGGCAGCGAGTGGGAGGAGCCCAGTCCAGGATTCCCATCCTAGCTCCACCCACCTTGGCCAGCCCTGCCCTCTGGATGCCAGTCGGATGGCCTGGAAAACGGACATTGGAGTCGCTTCATTTTGAGGCTGGTCCAGAGTGTGGAAGCTCAGGCAGCTCGTGAGTGGGGAGCTGGGGGTGGTAGCTTGGCCTGGGGTGTGCAGAGAGGGGGACACTCTGCAGCCCCCCTCCTTTTGACAGTTGCCTGCATTTCTAGGTAGGGGCTGGGAGACTTCTATCTTGGCTCCTGCGTCTTGTCTGGGGCATCTTCCAGCTGCCCGCCTGCTTGGTGCATGCCCACGTGTGTCAAGAGGGCAACTAGGAGGGTTTATTTATTTATTTATTTTTGAGACAAGGTCTCACACTATCACTCGGGCTGGAGTGCAGTGGCATGATCTCAGCTCACTGCAAACTTCACCTCCCGGGCCAGGTTCAAGTGATTCTTCTGCCTCAGCCTCCTGAGTAGTTGGATTACAGGCATGCGCCATCACATACAGCTAATTTTTGTATTTTTAGTACAGACGGGGTTTCACCATGTTGGTCAGGCTGGTCTCGAACTCCTAACCTCGAGTGATCTTCCCGACTTGGCCTCCCAAAGTGCTGGGATTACAGGCATGAGCCACTGCACCCGGCCCCACTGGGCGCTTTGATGGCTGGAATCAGAGGGCCCTGAGAGGCAGTGGCCTGGAGAGGGGAGGGGACACCAGCTGGGTTAGTTGCGAAGACAGCCCAGCAGCACCAGAGGCATGCTGAGGTCAGGCGAGCCTACAGGAGCCGGGACACAGAGCTGGGTTTTCAGCTCAGATCCCAGCAAGGTGAAGGCAGAGCCAGAAGAGGAGCCGAGTGGGCAGAGCCCAGACAGGAAAAGCAGCAGTCAGGTGCTTGTATAAAACAGCAGCAACCCAGAGCCTGGAAGGTGGGGCTTCTTCTCCCTTAGACAAGAAGTTGGCTTTGGTATGTCAGGAAGGAGGCAAATGAGAGACACCTGGCTAATGGTGGCTTATTCCTTAAGCGTATTTACTGTTTATTCAACAAGAAGTTCAGGAGTAGAGGTGGTCTCAGGAATGGTTTGGTAGCCAAGGAAGCCAGGCTCTCTGCTGACTTCTCAGTGAGTTGGCTTTTATCTGCATTGGTTGATGCCTCGTGATGATAAAGCGGCTGCTGCAGCTACAGGCATCACATCCTCACCTTGTGTGTAAAGGCAGGAAGTGGAGGGTAAGGCAAAGCACCGAATAGACTCCTTGTGTTTCATGAGCCTGTTCTGGGCTACGTGTTGACCTCCTAGTTGCAAGGGAGTTGGGAAACTGAGTACCTGGCCGAGCAGAAAGGGATTGCTAGGCCTGGCTCAGGCCAGTCCTGATTCCTTTTTGGGCCACATGCAAAGAGACTCAACAGGGAGTTTTGGAACAAGGGAGAAAGGGGCAGCAGGGGCCAGGCAACCAGCAGAGTCCACTCCATCTGCACTCCCCCTGGTGCAGACCTAGGAGCCGGTCCAGGATTTCTGCCACCCTCTGTTCCTGGGACAGGCCAGCGGGCAGAAGGTGTCAGCCTCAGGGAATTCCTGCCTGCCCTCCCCGCTCCTGCCCCGGGCTTTGCTGTCTGACTTCATGGACCACAGACAACGCACAAGAGCCAGAGTGGCCCCGGAGTCCCGACAGTCTCCAGTGCAGAGGGCAGTGCCCTGGCCACTCTGCCAGGCTGCAATGACATCATCAAGGCCACTGTCCTCCAAGGCCGTAGCCTGGTTTTCTTGGGCTTGGTCCCCACGCCCACAGCTGCCCACCCTGGTGAGCTCATGCCTGGGCAGAAATGGGAGCAGCTTCTCCAGGTCAGCCACAGCCAGGCCAGGAGGGCTGAGGCGTTAGCCAAGGCAGATTCCAACCAGGACCCCTCTGCCCATGTCTGCGGGTTCTGTGGGCAGGGGTGTCCCGGTGGGAGGTGCTCCAGGAAGGAGAGAGCCAGGCCTTTTGTACTGGCTGGGAGGTCACTTCAGGGGAGACCAGAGCTTTGCCCAGGATGGGGAACTGCCAGGGCATGCCTGCAGGAGCCCAGGGCGGGGGCCCCTCCCCAAATCTCTCCCAAGCTCCACCCTGCTCCCCTCTTCCTCCACCCCAGCCTCTCCTCGCCCCCTCTCATGGCCCCCTACCTCCTCCTCCCAGCCCTTGGGACAACCCCCTGTTAAATGTGGCCATCCGGGCATCCCCCAGGATACTGCAACCCGACCCACCCCAACTTACCACCCTCACTCCCAAACCTGCCTCTCCTGTGCCCTTGTTCCACTGTGGGCGTTTCTATTCCCAGCAGCCAGGCCTCAAAGGGGAGAGACACAGCCAGGCGCGGTGGCTCACGCCTGTAATCCCAGCACTTTGGGAGGCTGGGGCGGGTGGATCACCTGAGGTCAAGAGTTCAAGACCAGCCTGACCAACATGGAGAAACCCTGTCTCTACTAAAAGTACCAAATTAGCCAGGCATGGTGGCGCATGCCTGTAATCTCAGCTACCTCGGGAAGCTGAGGCAGGAGAATCGCCTGAACCCAGGAGGCGGAGGTTGCGGTGAGCCAAGATCGTGCCACCACACTCCAGCCTGGGCAACAAGAGCGAAACTCTGTCTCAGAAAAATAAAAGAAAAAGAAAGGGGAAGGACACTCCAGCCTTCACCCCACCTCCTGCCCCCAGCCCCAGGAGAAAGAGCGCCTGACAGTTCTCCAGGTCCCCTGCGCTCCCTGTCCTGGGCCCTTCCATCACGTACCCGGGCCATTCCATCACGTGACCCGGCAGCTGCAGCCTCCTTGCTCCTCCCCAGAGCCCCTAACCCTGGCTGTGGCCCATCAGCTTCTCCAGGGATGCCAGTGTCTGGGGCAGGAATTGGAACCCATCCCTCCTCCTGGGGATTCTGGGAGTCAGGAGACTGGGGTCCACCCTTCATTGCTGTGTGATCTGTGCCAGCAGCCCCCCCTCTCTTTGCCTCCACAAAGCTCAGTCGGGGTCAAGGCAGAGCTGTTGGGAGAATAAACTGCGGTTTGGAGGATGAGGCACCACGTGGGGCCCCGGATTTGTTGGGTGATCTCGGGCAAGTCCCTTGCCGTCTCTGAGCCTCTGTCTCCACCTCATTTGTGATGTCTCCACAGTGACCCTCTGGGTTTCATGGGCCCTTCTAAGGACCAGAAAGGGGAGGGGCTGAAAGAATTGGCCCTGGGGAGTCAAGGTGGCCTGGGCCAGGCATCCAGGTCGTCAGAGGGCTGTGTCCCGCAGGGAGGTGGGGGGAGGGCCCATTCTGCAGCCCACAGCAGGGCCTGAGCCCAGGGGGCCCAACCAGGAGCCTGGGTGCAGGGTCAGAGCCCTGAGCAGCTGCGGAGCATGTCCTGGGGACCCACCTGCTGGGGAGGAGCCCAGAGCAGGCCACTTTGTCCCCAGATCCCAGGACTGCCCCCCAGGCCCAGGGACACTGCAGAACTGGGGAGGGGGCTACTCAGGGAGACCATCTGCCTGTGCACCATGGACCCTCAGCCCAGCCCAGCAGGTCCCTGACACCCCTTGGCCCCTTGGCCCCGGGGCCCACCCAGGTTCCCAGCAGGAAACTCCACCCACCCTGAGCCCATTTCAGGCACACAGCACCCCCTGCTGGCCTCTTTGGGGGCAGCAGGGACTCACGGGGTTTCTGAGTCCTGGCTTTCAGGGGGCTTAAATGAAGGAGAAAGTCTCCGGGTCCTAGGCTCTGGGTCTCTGCCACCTTTGACTCCTGCGTCACTCAAGGAGAGATAGATGGGGCCGCCCTGCAGGCTGGTCCCAAGCAACCGTGGCTACTTTTGTTTTTCTGGAAAACCTTCTAAAGATCACGTGCCATAAGGGATGTATGTATGCCCACCCTTCCTCCTCTCTCCCTTTCTTCCCTTCCTTTCTCTCTCTTCTCTCTCACTCTCTCTCTCTCTCTGTCTAATAGATAGAGTCTTCTTGATCTGTTGCCCAGGCTGGAGCGTAGTGGCACAATCATAACTCACTGTAGCCTTGAACTCCTGAGCTCAGACTCCTGAGTAACTGGGACTGCAGGCGTGTGCCACCACGCCTGGCTAATTTTCTATTTTTGTAGAGATGGGGGTCTCACTGTGTTGCCCAGGCTTGTCTCAAACTCCTGGCCTCAAGTGAGTCTCCCGACTCAGCCACCCAAAGTGCTGGGATGACAGGCATGAGCCACTGCTCCTGGCCAGCATGGGGACTTTGAAGGTGTCTGAAGGGCACTGCTTGAACCTTAGGATCCAGGAGGACTTTCCTGATGTGAGAAGGATAGGGCTGGCAGGGAGAGCACTCCAGCCTCGGGTGAAGTGCTCCCACTAAGGAGTGTGACAGGACACACACAGAATGGACAGCTGCAGGTCTCATGGAGTGCACATACATGTCCCACCCTGGCCCGACTGGGACCTTACTGTCTGCCTCGTTCCACCCAGGTCCTCCTGCTGGAAGCAGCAGAGCGGCCCTCGAGCCCGGACAACGACCTGCCGGCCCCCCAGACCACCCCACCGCCTTGGAACGAGGACTTCCTCCCTGACGCCATCCCTCTCGCTCACCCGGGGCCACGACAGAGAAGGCCCACGGGCCCAGCTGGTGAGTGAGGGCTTCAGAGAGGACAGGCTGGGGCAGCCGAAGGGGCCTCGGGCACGGCCTCCCAGGGCCTCCCGAGGGAGGCCACACACGCAGCTCTCTGGTTCATACATGCCACGTGGCGTTTTGAAAAATTAAGCTTAACTGTTGAAAACTGGGGAATTTCAGCTAAAAGCCAGGATTTTTAGTTTCTCTTAAAAAGTAGGCCATCTGGCCAGGCGCAGTGGCTCACGCCTGTAATCCCAGCACTTTGGGAGGCTGAGATGGATGGATCACCTGAGGTCAGGAATTCAAGACCACCCTGGCCAACATGGTGAAACCCCGTCTCTACTAAAAATACAAAAATTAGCCGGGATTGGTGGTGCATGCCTGGAATCCCAGCTACTCGGGAGGCTGAGGCAGGAGAATCGCTTGAACCCCGGGAGGCGGAGGTTGCGGTGAGCCGAGATTACACCATTGCACTCCAGCCTGGGGGACAAGAGTGAAACTCCATCTAAAAAAAAAAAAAGGAAAGGAAAGTAGATGGTGTGGAGGGGAGTAATGGCCCACACCTGTAATCCCAGCACTTTGGGAGGTTGAGGCGGGCAGATCACGTGAGGTCAGGAGTTCAAGACCAGCCTAAGCAACGTGGCAAAAGCGCTGTTTCTACTGAAAATACACAAATTAGCCCGGCATGGTGGTGCATGCCTGTAATCCCAGCTAATCCTGTGGCTGAGGCATGAGAATTGTTTGAGCTGGGAGGTGGAGGTTGTCGTGAGACCCAAGACCGTGCCACTGCACTCTGGCCTGGGTGACAGGATTGAAACTCTGTCCCAAAAAAAGAAAAGTAGATGACCTGTAATCTCAGCACTTTGGGAGGCTGAGGTGGAAGGATTACTTGAAGCCAGGAGATCAAAACCAGCCTGGGCAACATAGCGAGATCCTGTCTCTACAAAAAAAAATTATAAAAATAAAAATGAGAGAATTGGCCCTCAGGACTGGCCGCCCCGCATGGAAACAATCGGCTACTGTGGAGTCATGGTCGCCACTGCAGGTCCAGTTCAGGCTGTGCAGTTCGCCACAGTCCCCACCCTTCCCTACTGTCTTAGATCTCAGCTACTGTCTTTGGTGTCTGCCCTGCCCCTTGGCTTCTGCACTTAGGACCCCCAGCCCAGCCTTCTTGGGTGTAATTTTGCAGCATTCTGCCTGGCCAGGGAGCGGGACCTTACTGCCTCCCACCTCTTTCTGGGGTGTGCTGTCTGAACACTCTGGCTGGAGTTGGAGAACATCTACCACTCTGCCTTTCTGCCACACTTTTACAATTTAATGTAATTTAATTTTGAGACACTGTCTTGCTCTGTCACTGAGGCTGGAGCGCAGTGGTGTGATCATAGCTCACTGCAGCCTCCATCTCCCAGGCTCAGGTGATCCTCCCACCTTAGCCTCCCAAGTATTTGGGACTACGAGTGCACACCACCACACCTGGCTTTTTAAAAAAATTTTAGTAGAGATGAGGTCTCACTATGTTGCCCAGGTTGGTCCCAAATTCCTGGCTTTAAGCAGTCCTCCTGCCTCGGCCTCCCACAGTGCTAGGATTACAGGCATGAGCCACCACATCCAGCCTACAGATATCATTTTTCATCTTCACACAAAGCTTGGAGACCTAGAGGTTACAGGGAAGACATCTGAGGCTCAGAGAAGTTAAGTGACACCCCTGTGGTCACCCAGCAAGCCAGCAAACCCGGGGCATTTTGCCTCGATGATTCTCTGCCCTTAGAGCCCTTTGGAGGGGGCGCTCTCCCTCTTCCCCCTCTGTCTCCCGTCTGTTCTGCGTCTATTCTGATGCCGGGCTGGGGAGCAGGGCCAGAGCAGGGAGGAGAGATGCGTGACAGAGGTGGCCTCCAGGGGCCATTCTCAGGGCTGGGGAAGGAGAGGCGGGCATCCTGCTTTCTTCAAAAGGGACTGAAGGCTTCAGGAGGAGGGTTGAGCTCAGGTCTTCTATGGGAAGGGAGACATCTCTCACTCTGGCCCCGTGGCCCACCCCTCAAGTGCGTTACCCCATGCCTACAATCTTCAAATCTTTCTTTGGGGATGGAGGAGGAGGGGGCTTCCCATCCCACCGGGAACCCAGGGTCGCCAAAGGGGATTCCTGGTGTTGGAAATAGATCCTCCGTGCCACAAAGAAAAATGAGCACTGAGACAAAGGATCTTTCAGCAACACAATTTTTACTTCCTGGACTGCAGTAAGGGCACCCTTACTAGTCATTGTGTCATGAGAGCACAATGAACAAAGGAACACACACAAATTTATCCCTTGTGCACCTGGGGTCGTCCTTACTGCTGTGTCTGATCTCCGTTGGCTGGAGCCAGACCTCACAGTCTAAACTAAAACCCGATTGGCTAATAACTGAAAACTTTTCTGAGCAGGTGAAAGCAATGGCGAGCTGGGGCGTGCCTGTGAGCACGTCCAGCACAGATATCTTGGTTACAGTGCAAAGGACACAGAATGTACTACGTGCCTGTAAGCATGGCGTGTCTCACAGCTACACAGGATAGGGCTTAACAAAGTTAATAGCACGTTTATTCTTTAACAAGAAAGGAAACTTTCAAAAGGAACTTTTCTACTTCCCACACTTAGCGAGACCTCGCCAACCAGGGAAACTGCAGTTTCAAGAATGGCCACCAGGTGGGGCACACACCCCACACATGGTGACACCTGCAGCCAACCTGGATCCCAGAGAGCGGGTGGGGTTCCTCCCAGCCCAGCAGCCCCCAGCCGGGCCCTCCCCACCGTGCCACAGTCCCATGCAGCCGGGTGCAAGGGGCCCTAAGACTCAGCGCAGTCCTTCATCAGATCAGCAAACATTTTTTTTTTTTTTTCCGAGACAGGGTCTCGCTCTGTAAGCCAAGCAGGAGTGCTGTGGCATGATCGGAGCTCACTGCAGCCCCGACCTCCTGCGCTCAAACCATCCTCGCACCCCAATCTCCCCAGTAGCTGGGGCCACAGACACACGCCACTACACCTGGCTAACTTTTGTATCTTTTGTAGAGATGGGATCTCACTATGTTGTCCAGGCTGGTCTCAAACTTCTGGGCTCAAGGGATCCTCCTGCCTTCACCTCCCAAAGTGCTGAGCAGACATTTTTGAGCATCCTGTCTGGACCAGAGGGAGAAAGGACTGTGTCCCCTGGCCACACAGCAGGCCTTACCTCTCCATCACCTTGTCCGCCCTTGGGGCATGGAGACCTAGAGCTGGGAAGATGCGTCCTTCAGGACCTCCTGGGGCCTCCTCGGAGGCCATATTGGGAAGCATTTTGTCACAAGCCTGGTTCTTGACCCTAAGCAGAGAGACAGTAGGGTGTGAGAGAGGGATTTGGAGCTAAGCAACTTCAACTGTGGCCTGGCTATGTGACTTTGGGCAAGGGACCAAGCTTCTGGAGCCTCAGTTTCCCCACATTTAAAATGGGAACGAAAGCAGTTCTTGGTATCAGTGAGGTTCATACGTGCAAAACTGGTTTGTAAGTTGTAAAACCAACAACTGCAAGGCGATGTGAGCGCCTTTGCCTGTTTGGGGAGTCTCGGGTAGGCGGGGCTCCTGGGGAAGGTGGGCCGAGTGCCCCGGTGTCCAGGCCTGGAGCCGCTGGAGGCTGGGGGTCCACGGTGTTCTGATGCCCTGTCTCCTCTCCCCAGGCCCCCCGGGGCAGACAGGACCACCTGGGCCTGCAGGCCCCCCGGGCTCCAAAGGTGACCGAGGCCAGACAGGAGAGAAGGGCCCAGCAGGGCCTCCTGGTAAGAAAAGCCCCCACACATGTGATACTGTCAACCTGTGGAAGAGGCTGGGCTTCCTCCCCTACCCCAACAGGCGAGGTGTCCCACGCACCCGAACCCCTGATGCTGTGGGTACAGGAAAAACAGGGTCTTTTTTTACATTATTTTTTATTTTTTGAGATGGGAGTTTCGCTCTGTCGTCTCGGCTGGAGTGCGGTGGCGCAATCTTGGCTCACTACCACCTCTGCCTCCGGGTTCAAGCGATTCTCCTGCCTCAGCCTCCCGAGTACCTGGGATTACAGGCATCTGCCACCATGCTTGGTAATTTTGTATTCTTAGGAGAGATGGAGTTTCTCCATGTTGGCCAGGCTGGTCTCAAACTCCTGACCTCAGGTGATCCACCTACCTTGGCCTCCCAAAGTGCTGAGATTACAGGTGTGAGCCACTGCGCCAGCATTTTTTTTTTTTTTGACATGGAATCTTGTGCTCTCTCGCACAGGCTGGAGTGCATTGGCACGATCTAGGCTCACTACAACCTCCACCTCCCTGGTTCAAGCAATTCTCCTGCCTCAACCTACCGAGTAACTAGGATTACAGGTGCTTACCACCACGCCTGGCTAATTTTTGTATTTTTAGTAGAGACGGGGTTTCACCATGCTGGCCAGGCTGGTCTCCAGCTCCTGACCTCAGGTGATCTGCTTGCCTCAGCCTCCCAGCGTGCTGGGATTACAGGAGTGAGCCACCACACCTGGCCAAAACAGGGTCTTCAGAGGGCTTCGGGTACAGGCATGAACATTGAGGCTGTCAGGGGCCAGGAGCTGTTCTCAGTTACCTGAGCACCTCCGGAGACCACCATCCCAGCTCCTCCTGGGTCCTGCAAGGGAAGGACCCCGGGCTCAGCAGATGCAGGGCCAGCCCAGGATGGTGGCTTATACTTGGTGTCCCTGCCACAGAGCTGCAGTCCCTGGGAGGGACCAACAGGCCTCTGGCTGATTTCACCGTCCCTGCCCCCCACCCTCCCCAGCTGCCCCCAAGTGTCCCCTCTGGACTGGTCTGGGAAGGGGAGGCCATTTCATTTACATCCCAGGACACCCCCCAGGAAGACGGTGGATCGGAGGCCACCACGGACTGGCTATGTGCCCTGACCAACCCTGTTTCTTTCATGGCCTCAGTTTCCCCATTTGTGATGTCTCGGCCTCCCGCCAGGCTCCAGCCGCCACCGTGACTATTCTTTTCTTCACTGCAGGGCTCTTGGGGCCTCCAGGGCCCCGTGGGCTTCCTGGAGAGATGGGGCGCCCTGGCCCCCCAGGACCACCCGGCCCAGCAGGCAGCCTGGGCCCCTCACCAAACAGCAGCCCCCAGGGCGCCCTCTACTCCCTGCAGCCACCTACAGACAAAGACAGTAAGTGTGGCCCGTGGGGAGCCAGGGGCGTGACAGTGTCTGCTTGCAGGGGCTGCCGCGGGGCCCAGGGTGATGGGAGGAGCCCCCTGGGCTCCATGTGGCCTGGCTCAGGGCTCAGTGCCCCCCAGCACTGCCAGCTCTGCCCCGCCAGAGCCCTGGCCGCTCTGCTCTTCCCACAGATGGAGACTCAAGGCTGGCCTCTGCCATCGTGGACACAGTGCTGGCGGGCATCCCAGGACCCCGGGGTCCCCCCGGCCCACCAGGTAAGTGAATGGTGGGCTGGCCTGCATTGAGGACTCCAGCCCCCCAGGGCTGGGCCTGAGCCAAGGGGCCTCCAGGGCAGCTGGAGGCGGGCCGGGGGTCCATGGCTTCCTGACAGTGCAGGGGACTGGGTCTGTCCCACCTGCCATGTGGCAGGAAGTGAAGCCCCTCATTTCCTGGTGGCTGCAGCCCTGGAGGACTGGATGCATGAAACCCACATGGTTTTGCTGGAATAAGATGGCTGCATGTGGCTGCCTTTGCATGGGCCACAGCGGGACACACACTGGGGGAATGAGGTCAGGACAGGGGTGGCAGGAAGTCACTAACTTTGAGGCAGAAACCAAGGGCCCGGGGGCTCAAAGGGGCTGGGACTTGGCTGTCAGTCCTGGCCTGACCTTCCATTGTCCACGTTCCTCACTGGGGGAGGAGTGCAGGGCTGACCACCTTGCCCCTCTCTCCCGGGAAGGGAGTCATTCATTCATTCATTCATTCATTCATTCCTTCATTCCTCTGTGCATCCCACAAACATTCATTGAGTGTCTGCTACTCCATGTGCTGGGCAGTGATCTAGGCTTCTGGGACACCTGAATAATCAAAACAAACGTCACCGTGACACTATCTTTCTAGTGGAGGACAGGAATGTCATCAAATCCGTGACTTCCATAGGATCTGAGAGTTACAAGGGAGAAGCTGGGGCGTGGCGGGGAGGTGCCGTCAAAACGTGACATTTCAGCAGATGCTCTAGGGAGGAGATGGAGTGAGCTCGGAGGGTACCTGGGGGCCTTTGGGTGACAGGCTAGGTCCCAGGAGAGCTGGATAGGGTCCTGATGTTTGTTCCCCAGAGTGCCTGTCCTCACATGCCCTCTCCAAACCTGCGAGCTGGGCCATGCTGGACAGCCCAGCCCGGGGCTCCCTGTGCCATGGGAGGCATGGGCCCTTGCAGGCCATGGGACACTGAGGCCTCACTCTTCTAAGCAGCTGGAAACTAGTCATGAATCTTTCTCTCTGAGTTGGGCACACACATGAGACCCAGCCTGGCCCTCTGGATACTCCACGGCCCATGGGGGAGACAGACGTGTAAACCTCATTGGCCATGAGCAGTGGCTGGTTTACATAAGGGATTTGCCTAGAGGAGCATTGGAAAGCTGGGAAGGCTTCCTGAAAGAGGTGATGCTCTGTGACAGACTAGTAGGAAAACCAACAGTAAAGGGTTTGCTGGGAAAGTGGAGGGATAGGGAGGCTCCAGGAGGAAGGAACAGCTTTAGCAGAGACGCCAGGAGGGTGTCCAGCTGGGGCAGGGAGGGTGGGAAGGGGCTGGGCTGAGGACTTCGGGAAACCTGAAAGACAGTTAATTGGGCTTGCATTTTTGAAAGCATGCTCTGAGCGGGGGCACATGGAGGGTGGAAGGCCAGGAGGCTGCTATGGTAACCCCGGCAAGAGGGATGGGTCCCAGGTCCTGAGGCGGGCCAGACCTGAGATGTACGCGGACCAGCTGGCTGGGGCGTGGGGCCGGTCTGGACGGGCTTCCTCCCTCGTCTGCCAGGTCTTGGGATTTGGGAGGACTCGTGGATGAGGCCCTGGGAGGAGGAGGTGTGAGAGCTGTGGGCAGCCGGTGGATACGGCTCTGGGCCCCAAGGATGGAGACCTGGGTGGGGTGGGGGTGCCTCCCTCCTCCCCCCCATTCATTTCCAAACCCTCCTTTGCTGCCCATGGACAGGTACTGGGGTGGGAGGCTGGGGGCGCCCCTCTCTGGCCCCAGATGACCAACTGTGGCTCTGCCCACAGGTCCTCCCGGGCCACGAGGTCCTCCAGGACCACCTGGATCCCAGGTAAGGATTTTGCCATTTTAGGTATGGTGTGGGAGGCATCAGGTGGGAGTGATGCTGTCTCCTAGGGGAGAAGAAGCACCTTCTTACCAGCAAGAGTCACTCAGGAAGGAGCCGGTCGGCCTGGCCAGGGAGATTTTATTTTGTTTTGTTTTATTTTTATTATTTATTTATTTATTTTTAAGACGCAGTCTCGCTCTTGTCCACCAGGCTGGAGTGCAATGTCGTGATCTCAGCTCACTGCAACCTCTGCCTCCCAGGTTCAAGCGACTCTCCTGCCTCAGCCTCCTCAGTAGCTGGGATTACAGGTGCCTGCTACCATGCCTGACTAATTTTTATATTTTTAGTAGAGACAGGGTTTCGCCATGTTGGTCAGGCTGGTCTCGAACTCCTGACCTCCGGTGATCTGCCTGCCTCAGCCTCCCAAAGTGTTGGGATTACAGGCGTGAGCCACTGCGACCGACCAATTTTTTTTTTTTTGAGACAGAGTCTCCCTCTGTCACCCAGGCTGGAGTGCAGTGGCACGATCTCAGCCCATGCAACCTCTGCCTCCTGGTTCAAGTGATTCTCCTGCCTCAGCCTCCAGATTAGCTGGGACTATAGGTGCCTGCCGGCACACCCGGCTAATTTTTGTATTTTTAGTAGAGACAAGGTTTCACCATGTTGGCCAGGCTGGTCTCGAACTGTTGACCTCAAGTAACCCACCTGCCTCAGCCTCCCAAAGTGCTGGGATTACAGACATGAGCCACTGTGCTTGGCTGAGATTTTAATTTTATTAGCAGCAGCAACTCTTTGCTGACTATATCCTCTTCCTGTTGTGTCAGGGAGGTGTTGGCATCACCCCCATTTCACAGATGAGTGAACTGAGTCCCAGAGAGACCAGATGCTGCTTGAGGTTGCACAGAGGATGCAGGCAGAGCTGGGCCAGGTCACAGAATCTCCACTTCAGCCTCTCACCCTGCCCTGAGAATTGCCCATGGGGAGGCGTCACCCCAAGCCCAATTCAGCCCCAAACCCCAAGCTCGCCCTGCCTCTGCAGCTGTGTCAGAAGGCACGAAGAGCAGGTGCAAAGGCCCCGAGGCAGGGAAAAGGCTCAGGGAGTGAGCAAAGGAGTGTGTGGTGTGGGATGAGGCGCAGTGGGCAGGGGTCTTACCTGCGGTGCCCAGGAGGGGGCTTTTGTCACAGTGGAGGGAATGACTGAGTTTAGGGAAGGCGATTCCATGATCTCATTTACATCTTTTTTTTTTTTTTTTTTTTTTTTTTTGGGGACGGAGTTTCGCTCTTGTTACCCAGGCTGGAGTGCAATGGCGCGATCTCGGCTCACCGCAACCTCCGCCTCCTGGGTTCAGGCAATTCTCCTGCCTCAGCCTCCCGAGTAGCTGGGATTACAGGCGCGCGCCACCATGCCCAGCTAATGTTTTTTGTATTTTTTTAGTAGAGATGGGGTTTCACTGTGTTGACCAGGATGGTCTCAATCTCTTGACCTCGTGATCCACCCGCCTCCGCCTCCCAAAGTGCTGGGATTACAGGCTTGAGCCACCGAGCCCGGCCTCATTTACATCTTTAAAGGCTCCTGTGGCCGGGCAGGCATGTGGCTCATGCCTGTGATCCCAGCACTTTGGGAGGCTGAGGCGGGAGGATCACGAGGTTAGGAGTTCAAGACCAGTCTGACCAATATGGTGAAACTCCGTCTCTACTAAAAATATGAAAATTAGCCGGGCATGGTGGCATTCACCTGTAGTCCCAGCTACTCGGGAGGCTGAGATGGGAGGATCGCTTGAGCCCAGGAGTTGGAGACTGCAGTGAGCTCTGACGGTACCGTTGCCCTCCAGCCTGGGTGACAGAGCAAGACTCTGTCTCATTAATTAATTAATTAATTAATTCTGTAAAAATAGAAAGTAGACTTGGCATGTTCGGCTGATGGAATAGATCTGGTGCGAAGGCCAGGGAAGGCTCTAGGTTCACTCCGCGGTGTCTGCCAGGAGCCGCTGGAGGACCAGGCAGGCATTTCCTGAGAAAGGGAGGCTTCGGGGTGGGGGGCACCAGGAGTTCCCTTTGGAGAAAGAGAGAGTGGGCGTGTCGTGGTCAGCTGGGTGGAGATGTCAGGGGACAGCCGGACACGGGCCTGGGGCTCCTGGGAGCCGTCTGGGCTGACGTCAGCACACGTGGGAACCTAGCCATCACTGTTGGAACCATCACTGGTTCTCTCCACACACTGAGCCACCTGCTCCCCTTCTCTGCCTGACAGCCGTATGTGGCATCGCCCCACTTTACAGGCAAGAAGACTGAGGGCTCAGCTGGGATCCGAAGTCAAATACCAGCTCCAGGTGGCTCCAGGACTGGAGGCCTTTGAGCCTGCCCTTCCCATGCCCGCCGGGCCATCCTCCTCTCCCTTTTTCTTCTGCAGACTCAGAGAGCAGTCGGGGGTGGCTGGAGGGCACTCAGATTCAGCCAGGACAGGCAGGCCCTCACACGCTTCCCTTGTTTCTCTGCAGGGTCTGGCTGGAGAGCGAGGCACGGTGGGGCCATCCGTAAGTGTGGGCTTTGCAGATGGGTCGGGTGGCGGAGGTGGGGGGCTCTGCCCTGGGCGGCCCTGCTGGAGCTCAGGCCACAGGGAGTGACTGAGAAGCCCTGAAATAACCTTCTGTCCTGGGGTGGGGAGGGGAGCGACCTCCAGAGGGGGAACGACAGTCCTGGGCGCCTGCCGCCCTGGGTTAATGCACTGTGTGACCTGGGCCTTTCATTCGAGTGCTGTGCGGCCTAAGGCCACAGGTTAACGCGCCGTGTGACCTGGGAATCCCTTCCTGTCCAGAACCTCCCAGAAATAGGCTTAGACCGCTGGCCTCTAATTGCCTTTCTTGGAAACAAGAATTTATGAGTCTCCCAGCCTGGCCAACATGGTGAAACCCTATCTTTACTAAAAATACAAAAATTATCTGGGTGTGGTGGCGGGCACCTGCAATCTCAGCCACTTGGGAGGCTGAGGCAGGAGAATTACTTGAACCCGGGAGGTGGAGGTTGCAGTGAGCTGAGATCATGCCACTGCACCCCAGCCTGTGCAACAGAGTGAGACTCCATCTCAAATTTAAAAAAAAAAAGAATTTATGAGTCTCAACTCCTGCCTCTAGGGCCAAGGAGTCAGGCGCTTCCTTGACGCCCAAGCCTCACTGCAGGGATATGGGGCGGGGAGGAGATATGGATCTTTGATGAGTACCTACTATGTGCTGGCCACAGTGGAGGTGCTCCCTTCCCCCACAGCGCATGAAAGCTTCACAGCGACCCCAGGAGATCATACTTTATTGTCCCCGTTTGCCAAAACTGGCCGCTTAAGACTCAGAGAGCTTAAGTCACTTGCCCAAAGCCACACAGCGAGGCAGCGGCAGAGCCTGGATTTGAACTGGGGAGTGTCAAGCACCAAAGCCATGCCTCCTCCCGTGGTTGCCTAGTGACCAAACACAACAGAGGAGACACAGCGATGGCATGCCTAGGTGCCAGGCCTTAGCCTAAGCTCATTGACTAACTTCATCCTCCCGATAACAGTCTGAGATAGATACTATTAACTGATCCCACTTTAGAGGTGAGAAAACTGAGGCACCACACCAAGAAGTAGAGTGACCTGCTCAAGGTCACACAGTAGTAGCTGGACATTTAGATGTTACTGTGAGCCAGGCATGGTGGTGGCCCATGCCTGTAACCCCGGTGCTTTGGGAGGCCAAGGTGGGAGGATCATTTTGAGGCCAGGAATTCAAGGCCAGCCTGGACGACATAGTGAGACCCCCGTCTCTACAAAAATATTTAACCATTAGCTGGGTTGTGATGGTGCATGCCCGTAGTCCTAGTTACTCAGGATGCTGATGTGGGAAGATCATTTGAACCCAGGAGGTAGAGGCCGCAGTGAGCCATGATTGTGCCACTGCACTCCAGCCTAGGCAACAGAGCAAGACCCTGTCTCAAAAAAATCAGCCAGGCGAGGGGCTCATGCATGTAATCCCAGCACTTTGGGAGGCTGAGGTGAGTGGATAACAGGTCAGGAGTTCAAGACCAGCCAGGCCAACATGGTAGAGCCCTGTCTCTTCTAAAAATACAAAAAGTTAGCTGCGTATGGTGGCGTGCGCCTGTAGTCCCCGCTATTCTGAAGGCTGAGACAGGAGAATCGCTTAAACCAAGGCCAGCCTGGACAACATAGTGAGACCTCCATCTCTACAAAAATATTTAAACATTAGCTGGGTTGTGATGGTACATGCCCATAGTCTTAGTTACTCAGGATGCTGATGTGGGAAGATCATTTGAACCCAGGAGGCAGAGGTTGCAGTGAACCGAGATCGTACCACTGCACTCCAGCCTGGGTGAGAACGTGAGACTCCGTCTCAGATACATGTGACCTTGAAGCTGGTATTACCAGCCCCATGCTAGAGACAAGTAGCAGCCCTTCGAGGCAGGATACTCCATGCTGGAGGGGCCCAGGGATGAGCTTGCTGGGTTCCCACCCGAGTCACTTCTGCCCCAGAAGCAGAATGTAGCGCCTAAAGCCAACCCTGGACCCTCCCCCCACCCATGCCAGGTTGTGCAGGGTGTGTCCTGAGGCCGTGGCCTCCCCTCCTTGGCTCACCCCAGGACAGGAGTCCCCTGGACCCAGCCGCCACCTGCGCAGCCTGACCCTGACTCCCTACAGGCCCCCAGGCAACTGGAGAGGGTGGACAGGCGCCCCCACCTCCCACGCCGGTGTTGACTGTGTGACTTGCTTCTTAGGGTGAACCTGGCATGAAGGGGGAAGAAGGAGAGAAAGCCCCCACTGCGGAGGTAAGTATGCCTGCCGGCCACGTTCCCTCCCGCCTCCTTGCCGTGAGCACCGTCACGGGAGGGCGGGCATCCCACAGATCTGCACTGACCCTCAGCCAGCCCTGAGCTGGTGCTGGGCACCGGCTGGACAGGGTCCCTGGCCTGAGGCGTTCACAGCCCAGTGGGGAACTGCGTACAGCAGTTGTTGCAAGAGAGTGAGAAGGTGGCTGGGAGGGGAGCCACAGAGGGGTGACTGGTCCTTGGGGGGCTTCCTGAGACAGGGAGAGGAGTCACAAACCTGTAGGAAAGACAGTCCCCCGGCAGAACCTTCAGGCTGAGGAGTCCCTCTCAAGGGACCAGGTCCTCCCATGAATGGCATCTGAGCCTGGACGTGGCCACAAGGTCAAGGCGTTGGGGGACTGATGGGGACGGGCTGCTGGATGTGGGAGAGGATGGATGGAGGAAGAAGGGCTTGCAGACTGGGAATCTAAGGAGAGAAGACTGGAGCAAGCAGAGGCTGGGGCTGGGGGAGGGGGCAGCGGGGGCAAGGGCTTGGCCATGGGGACCCTCAGCTTCTGGGAGGAGGAGGGGAGGCTGGGGTGGGGTGATGGATGGAGGGGAGGAAGGGCTCATCTGAGGTCCAGAGTCAAACGCCTCCCCTCCGCTGGCCCTGAGCTGGGTGCTGGGCCAGCAGGTGCACAGAATCCCTGCCCTGAGAGGCTCACAGCCCAGTGGGGGCACAGCGGAGGGCAGCAGTGATTACAAGAGAACGAGAAGGTTGTTGCATGGGGGTGCTGCTGAGGTGGGCCGGGAGGGGAGGCCTTGAAAGCTAAAACCGAAAGTGTCCGAGAGAGGCTCCCGCTGGGGGTGTCGGAGCTGGGCGGGCTAAGCAGCTGGAAGGGCCAGGCTGGGTCCAGGGCACCTTCAGGAGGTCCTTGAAAGACCAGAGGAAGGGAAGAGGCTGGAATCACGGCAGCCTTGGGGGGTGCAGGGGGCAGCGAGGTGTAAGAGGTGAGAGGGGCTGAGGCATGAGCCCAGATATGCTGGTCACTCACAGCGGGACTCTGTTAGGTGACCGTGACCCCTCCCTTTCATAATCTGCCCTGGCATGGTGGTCATGCCTGTAATCCCACCACTTTGGGAGGCTGAGGGAGGAGGATCGCTTTAGCCCAGGAGATCAACACCAGCCTGGGAAACAAAAACATAGTGAGACCCCGTTTCTTAAAAAAAAAAAAAAATGAATGAGCCAGTGTGGTGGCAAGTGCTTGTCCTCCCAGCTACTCGGGAGGCTGAGGCGGGAGGATCGCTTGAGGCCGGGAGGCTGAGGCTGCAGTGAGCTATAATCATGCCACTGTACTCCAGTCTGGGTGACAAAGCAAGACCCTGTCTCTAAAAACTAAAAAAAAAAAAAAAAAAAAAAAA
>NW_022437028.1:7515522-7522046 GCF_009761245.1 Sapajus apella | reverse complement strand
AAAAAAAAAAAAAAAAAAAAAAAAAAAAAAAAAAAAAAAAGCGGGGGTGGGAGTCTAGGCAAGGGATAGCAGGGGGTGGGGGAGGGGGGAGGGGAAGGGGGGACGGGGGTGGGGGTGGGGGTGGGGGATAGGGGAGGGATAGCATTAGGGGAAATGTGGATGACACGGTGATGGGGGCGGCAAACCACCGAGGCACGTGTATACCTGTGGAACAAAGCTGCACGTTCTGCACAGGTACCCCAGAACCTAAAGTGTCGTCATAATAAAACAGCAACAGCCACCATCGGTGGCTTAGGAATGTGTGGCTCAGCCAGGTCCTTGGTCCCCTGCTCCTTCCCGGACATTCCCACTGCCGTAGGACTCCCGGCGGGCAGTCCTCTCTCCTATAACCCAGTGGGACGCTTTTTGGTTTCCTTTTGTTTCATTTTAAGTGAAATTAATCTGAACATGAGACAGATCAGTCAAGTTACACCAGCAAAAGGCGCCCATTCTGCTGCCAGCTCCCGGGGCTGGGCAGGCTGGGGACAGCAGTGGCTTTGTCTCTTCACCATCACCTTTCATTCCAGAGTGGCCTTGACACCTGCCTTCTTAATAAGTCAGCACCCTCTCTTGGCCCATTCAAGGGTCTCCATGCACAAGGTCCTCTGCCCCTGTGTAGACCGGGTCCCTGAAGTGTAGACGCCACCATCGCGCCAGCTGCCCACCGGCACTTTGTGAAGTGGTGGCTTTCTCTGCTGTCTTTCTTGCCTGGTGTGGTCACACCAACCCTCCCCTTTGCCTGCTGTTTGCTGGAGAGCTCTCGGCTGGGCATTCAGGGAAGGAAACAAGCGAAGACCCTCCCACTTCCAGGCCCTGGGATAGGTGCCCTGCCCTGGTTAGGGTATTTTCAGAGCCTGCCAGGGAAGCAGCCAGCCAGCCATGGTGGAAGAGCCCAGGGTCAAGGCCGACGGGTGGACCTGCAGTGTGGATGGGCCGCTTTGCCAGGCTGTGTGGCCGCAGGGAGGTTGCCTGTCCTCTCTGTGTTTCAAGTTCTATGTCTGTGAACCTGGCCTGGCGCATAGCTGATGATGTTCAGTCTGTGATCACTTGCACTGTGAGGGTGTCGGGTGGGAAGAGGCAGGCCCTGACCCTGGACGTTTCCTCTCTGCCAGAGTGAGGGGGTCAAGCAGCTGAGAGAGGCCTTGAAGATCCTGGCAGAGCGAGTCCTCATCCTGGAGCACATGATTGGGGTCCATGGTGAGCAGTGACCAGGACCAGCAGACCGGGAACCTCCCCCGCTCCCTCCCCTCCCTCCCTGCTGCCCTCATGGCTGCTGCCTCAGGTCTCTGGTCTCCCTCCCTTACTCCTAGTCCGATACTGCCCCTCCCCTGCTCAAAGACCCTCCATGGCTCCCTACTGCCCATGACGGACTTCCAAGTGCATCAGCCCAGTTTCACAGACCCTCCCTAGTATAGCCACAGCAAGCAGAGCATTGACCAGCCATGTCGACACCCCTCCCACCTCCATGCCTGTGCTCAGGCTGTCCCTCTGCCTGGTGAGCAGACCGCCACTTTGGGACCTGCTCCAAGATCTGCCTCTGTGAACCTTCTCTGAGCGCTCCTTTTTGTCCTTACGGTGCTCTGGGGAGCCTTCCATTCCATGATGGGATGGTGTTTCTGTGATCCTCTGGGAGTCCCCCTTGCAGAACAGTGAATGGTGCCCCTGCACGGCCTGAAGTATTTGTTGGAGAATGAATGGGTGAATGAATGAGTGAATGGACAGGTGGGTAGGTGTCAGGGAGCAGTGGATGAATGAATGAATGGCTGGTTGCCTGGATGAATGTACAAATAGGTGGATGCATGGATAGATGAATGCATGAACGGTTGAATGGACAGGTAGATAAGTGGATGAGGGGGTAGATGGGTAGATGCATGGATGAATGAATGAATGGGTGGATGGATGGATGAGTGGACAGGTGGGTGGGTGAATGAGTGAATGGATGGATGGATGGATGGGTGAGTGGACAGGTGGGTGGGTAAATGGGTGGATGGATGGATGGATGGACAGATGGACAAGTGGTTGGGTGAATGAATGACTGAATGGATAGATGGATGGATTCATATAAATGAATGAGTGGATAGATGAATGGATGGATGGATGGATGGATGGGTGGATAGGTGAGTGGACAGGTGGGTGGGTGAATAAGTGAGTGAATGGATGGATGAATGGATCAATAAATGGATGCATAGATGGATAGGCAGGTAAATGAATGAATAGATACATAGATAAATGAATGAATGAGTGGGTGGATGGATGGATGGATGGATGGATTGATGGATGGATGGACAGGTACATGAGTGAATGAATGGATAGATGCGTAGATAGATGAATGAATGAGTGGATGGATGAATGGGTGGATACACAGATGGATGAATGGATCAATGGACAAATGGGTGGGTGAATGAGTGAATGAATGGATGGATGCATGGATCCATGAATGAATGAATGCATAAGGAGCTGAAAGCCTGCTGCTGCCTTGCTTCTCCACGCTAGACAAGAGCATCTCCCCGCATCCAGGTACCATGATCAAAGGTGCCCCCAAGTGTTCCTAAGGCTCTACCTTGACTCCACCCTCCTTCTCTTCTTCCAGATCCCCTGGCTTCCCCAGAGGGAGGATCTGGCCAGGATGCCGCCCTGAGAGCCAACCTCAAAATGAAGAGGGGTGGCCCCCAGCCCGACGGGGTCCTTGCTGCCCTGCTTGGACCCGACCCTGCACAGAAGAGCGCGGACCGCGCCAGCAGCAGGAAGTGAGAGCCCACTGCTCCAAGACACCTTGTCCTGTAGAGACCCAGCCCAGAGGCCTGAGCGGCTGCTGGTCCCTGAAGACACTCCCGGGGGACTGGGCTCCAGGCATGGATGACTGTGAGGGCCTGGGGGACTTTGGGGACAGATAATGCCTCCAGGGGCAGGGTCTGGAGGGGGCAGCACCCTCATCAGGGGGCTGACCCTTCTCTGGCTTGTCTCCTCGTCCCTTCCCCGACCCCCCCACTCCCGGCTGGAGACGGGTCTGGGTGGGCTGGCTGCTGGGAATGAGAATAACCCTAATACCTATCATTTATTGAGTCCCTGCCACAACTGGCCCTGTCCAGGGAACTTTCCTTATGTTGTCTCATTATTTAACCCTTAGGAGGTAAGCTTATTATCCCCACTTCATAAGGGGACCGAGGCTCAGATGGTAGAAATAACCCTTCCTCGGCCACCAGATCACGGGTGGCAGGGGCCGGATTTGAACCCAGGCCCCTCAGTTCCTGAAGCCGTGTTCTCTTGACCCTGCCAGCTTCCCCTCTTCATGAGAAAACTCAGACAGGGAAAGTGCGGGGCCAGGATGGTTCCTTGAGGCAGGCAGGGCTGCAGGAGGCTGGGCCAGCCAGCCCAGGGGGACAGGCAGGGTCCTGCAGGGCCTTGGGCTTCCCTTCCTCAACCCCCTTCCCCACTGGCTGGGGGATGGCCTGGCGTGCAGCTGCTCTCAGAGGCCCGGGAGACCCTGAATAAGCCACTGCCAACCACGAGGACTTGAGGACCATGAGAGAGCAGCACTCGGGGTCAAGGGCCCCCCACACCAGATTGGCATCACCGGCCAATTCCCCCCAGTCTTGCTGAGCCCACCGGCCCTCTCTGGGTCCATCCCATCCCTGAGCCAGAGGAAGCAGCATTTCATGAGCATGCCTATCAGAGGTGGAACTTGCAACCTCTGCCCCACCCCCCAAGTCCGTCTCTCAGGGGACTCTGTAGGTTTGCTACTTTTGTATGGCACAGCAAGGTCAGTGTCCCCTTTGCAAACTGCAGAGAGGGAAAGAGTCCCAGGCCTGCTGGGAAGAGATGCTTCTGCCTCCCCACCTTCCAGAGTTGGGGGCCTGGCAGGCTCCATGGCAGGCACCAGGTCCCTGGCAGCCCAGAGCAGCTGACTGGAGCCCTCAAGGCCTCTGGAGCCAGAGTCTCTGGGATCACCTCAGCCCTGGTGCTCCTCTCTTGCTGGGCTGGGACCCAGGACACAGCCACGACAGCAACTCAGAGAACTGAAGGTGCTGGCACCACCCTGGGGCGCTCTGTCTTCACAGCAGGAGTGACTGTCTCCAGCGCTCTTGCTGCTCCTGTTCGGCTATGGTCTAGTCCTTCTGGGCCCTGGGATCTTCTTCTGGCCCTTGAGGCAGGTCTGGGTGAGGCGGTCTCTGTCTTCATGGAGGGGTGGTCAGAGGCGGGCGGGACCACCAGCCTGTAGCGTTGTTAATATATATGACAATAAAGGTGCTCTCCCCACTGTGAGTCTGTATGGCGATAACTCTGTGGGACGCTGGTCTGCGTCTCACTGGCCGGGTGCCAGTCAAGCTGTGAGCAGCTGCAGCCAGGTCCGGGGTGGCCACAGGGCCTCTGCAGCAGGGAGGTCCAGCTCTGCCCCCAGGACCCCTAGGGAGGGGGCTGGGAGTGACGCACGATAGGCAAGCCCCAGATTGGGGCTTATCCTGCAAGATTCTTGGCTTTGCCCAGGAAGGACTTCAAAGGCAAGCTGGAGGTAGGAGAAACAGCTGTATTCGATGGGCAGGGTTATAGCTCCAGGACTGTTCCTAAACGGAGCATGACTGTGCCCCCTCGGCAGAGGACAGCAGCTCAGGGCAGTTCTGCACCATATTTATACCTACCTATTTGAGATGGAGTCTTGCTCTGTCACCAGGCTGGAGTGCAGTGGTACCATCTTGGCTCACTGCAACCTCCACCTCCCAGGTTCAAGCGATTCTCCTGCCTCAGCCTCCCGAGTAGCTGGGACTACAGGCACACACCATCACACCTGGCAAATTTTGTATTTTTAGTAGAGATAGGGGATCACCGTGTTGGCCAGGATGGTCTTGATCTCTTGACCTGATCTGCCCGCCTCGGCCTCCCAAAGTGCTGGGATTACAGGCATGAGCTACCGCACCCAGTCCTATACCTACTTTTAATTGCGTGCAGATTAAGTGGTGGTTTATGCAGAAATTTCTAGAAAAAGGGTGGTCATTTCTGGATCATTGGGCCTTTGCCGTGGAAAGGGGCCGTGGCGCCTGAGTGTCGCCATGGTGATGGCAAACGTGGCACACTGGTGGGCGTGTCTAATGGAAAGACGCTTCCTCTCTGTCCCTGTTTTAGCTAGTCCTCAATTTGGTCTGGTGTCTGAGCCCTACCTCCAGAGTCAAGATCTGTATCTTACCTCCAGAGGGTGAGGGAGGCCCCGCCCTCAGAGGCCATCTCAGCCCTCCACCTAACCACACTGTCCCTAAGCTGGGCCTCGCCCCCAGCTCTGCAAGAAGGTGAGTTAAGTTGGAGCGGCCTCAGGGCTCTGGGAGGAGGGACCCTGATCCTGCCCCATGCTCCTCTCCAGGCCTGGGGTCAGTGCCGTGTCAGTGACCCCGGGGAGGCCCATATACCCTGAAATAAGTCCCAGGTACGACACAGAGACCCAAACCACTGCTGAATCACCCTGTGACCTTTGCAGGTATTAAGCTCTTGCCCTGGGTACTAGTGTGTTCTCACTCTGCCAGTAAAGACATACCCGAGACTGGGTAATTTGTGGTAATTTATAAAGAAAAAATTTAATGGACTCACAGTTCCACGTGGCTCGGAGGCTTCACAAGCGTGGTGGAAGGGGAAAGGCACGTCTTACATGGCAGCAGGCAGGAGAGAGAATGGGAACCAAGCAAAAGGGGTTTCCCCTGACAAAACCATCAGATCTCGTGAGACTGACTTATTCATTACCGTGGGAACAGTATGGGGAACACCTCCCATGATTCAGTTACCTCCCAACAGGTCCCTCCCAGGACACATGGGAATTATGAGAGCTATAGCTCAATGTGAGATCTGGGTGGGGACACAGCCGAACCATATCACGCTGTGTCCAGAGCCCAGCTACAAACAGAGCCCTGCCCACCTCTGCCTGGAGCTTGAAATCCTATAGAGAGGGTGAGCGTTAATTAAACACCAAACCAAGCCAGGTGCGGTAGATCACACCTGTGATCCCAGCATTCAGGGAGGCCAAAGGGAAGACTGCTTGAGGTCAGGAGTTCAAGACCAGCCTGGGCAACATAGCAAGATCCTGTTGCTACAATTTTTTTTTAAAGTTAGCCTTACGTGGTGGTGGCTTATACCTGTAGTCCCAGCTACTCGGGAGACTGAGGTGGGACGATCGCTTGAGCCCAGAGGTTAGAGGCTGCAGTGAGCCATGATTGTGCCATTGCACTCCAGCCTGGGCAACAGCGCATGATCCTGTCACTAAAAAATAAACATGGAAAAGCACCATAGCAATCGTGGAGGACGAAGATGATTCCAGGCTGCTCTGAGAGTCCAGAACCCAGAGACCAAGAGGGCAGGGAGAGCAGGGAAACAGAAAGAGAGAAGGGGGGAAGGAAAAAGAGAGACAGAGAAAGAGGGCGAGAGGGAGAGAGAGAAAGACAAGAGACAGAGACAGATTGCCTGCCTGAGCTTCATCTGCCTTTAATTGCTGGTGAATAGGCAACACG
>NW_022437028.1:7464161-7515422 GCF_009761245.1 Sapajus apella | reverse complement strand
TTTTTTTTTTTTTTTTTTTTTTTGAGACGGAGTTTCGCTCTTATTACCCAGGCTGGAGTGCAATGGCGCGATCTCGGCTCACCGCAACCTCCGCCTCCTGGGTTCAGGCAATTCTCCTGCCTCAGCCTCCTGAGTAGCTGGGATTACAGGCACGCGCCACCATGCCCAGCTAATTTTTTGTAGTTTTAGTAGAGACGGGGTTTCACCGTGTTGACCAGGATGGTCTCGATCTCTTGACCTTGTGATCCACCCGCCTCGGCCTCCCAAAGTGCTGGGATTACAGGCGTGAGCCACCGCGCCTGGCCTGCAACACGTTCCTTAAGCTGGAGTCTCTTCTTCCAGACTCTGGGACACGTCCTCCAGCCACCTGGTCCAGGGCCCAGCAGGCCAGCTCATTCAGCAACCAGGGAGACCCGGGGTGGGGCCGGTGCGTGAAGTCAAACCCTGGCAGGAATCACTGGGCAACCGTCCCAGGCAGGGAGTGTGTGTATGTTTAGGCTGGAGAAATGTCGCCGCCCCCTTTATTCCTTTTCCCAGGGCAGGAATTGCAAAACCATGGATCCTTCCTCCCTTCCTTCTTCCCTTCCTTCATGTAATGAATCTTTTATTGATTACCTTAATTGAGCCAGGCCCTGAGAAGTCTCCATGAGCAAAAGACAGGAGTCTCTGCCCTCAAGGAACCAACACTTCCAAGTCAAAATAGGCAATAAACAGCATGGGCAACATAGCGAGACCTCATCTCTAAAATAAAACCCAAAAAACAAAAATTAGCCAGATGCGGTGGCACGCACCTGTTGTCCCAGCAACTCAGGGGGCTGAGGCAGGAGGATCACTTGAGCTCAGAGGGTCAAGGCTGCAGTGAACCGAGATGGCACCACCGCACTCCAGCCTGGACAACAAGCAAGACCCTGTCTCAAAAACAGAACAAAAATAGATGACAAGCATTTTGTTTTGTTTTGTTTGCTTGTTTTTGAGACGGGGGTCTCACTTTGTCACCAGGCTGGAATGTGGCGGTGCAATCTCGGCTCACTGCAACCTCCACATCTTGGGTTCAATTGATTCTCCTGCCTCAGCCTCCCAAGTAGCTGGGATTACAGGTGCCTGCCACCACACCCGGCTAATTTCTTATATTTTTAGTAGAGATGGGGTTTCACCATGTTAGCCAGGATGGTCTCGATCTCCTGACCTCGTGATCTGCCCACCTCAGCCTACCAAAGTGCTGGGATTACAGGCGTGAGCCACTGCATCCGGCCAATAAGTGTCTATATTTTTAAAGCCAATAAGATGATAGGCTAGAACGTGAGCTGTATCCAGATGATCAGCAGTATGGGGGTGCTAAGACCCGGGAGCTGACGATTAGTCTTATTTTTTAATTTTTTAAAGTTATTTTTATTTTTTTTGTTTGTGAAAAAATATGTCCTCTCCTCCTCAGGGAAGCAGACCAGCAGCCCTTCATTCCCCTAGACCCAGTGCCAGAGGTAAGAGAGAGTCTTGCCTGTATTACCCAGGACACCAAAATGTCCTGCCCCAGGGACCCCCCCCCCCACATCCAGGTCTTCTGTCTTAAGGGCAGACCCCAAAGGACATACCCCATGACCGCTGATGCCTTTTCCTTCCTTCCTTTCTTTTCTTTCTTTCTTTCTTTCTTTCTTTCCTTTCTCTCTCTCTCTTTCTTTTCTTTTATTTTCTTTCTCTCTCTCTCTTTCTCTCTTTCTTTCAGATGGAGTCCCGCTCTGGTGCCCAGGCTGGAGTGCAGTGGTGTGATGTCCGCTCACTGCAACCTCCACCTCCTGAGTTCAAGTGATTCCCCTGCCTCAGCCTCCCAAGTAGCTGGGATTACAGGTGCCCACCACCACGCACAGCTAATTTTTGTATATTTAGTAGAGACAGGGTGTTACTATGTTGGCCAGGATGGTCTCGAACTCCTAATCTCGTGATCCGCTTGCTTTGGCCTCCCAAAGTGCTGGGATTACAGGTGAGAGACATTGCGCTCGGCCACCTTTATCTTTCAACCAGGGGGCTGCTGTGTTTGCAGGGCGTGAACTGAGCTTAGATGCATCAGGGAGCATCCACAGGTGTGCTCATGAAGCTTCCCCGTGGTGCAAGGTGGAAGCTCGTGTGGGGAGCAGGAAGGCTGGAGGACCACAGGGGCTGGCTCTCCCCAGCTGTCACCTTCCCGCACAAGACGCTGCCACTCACAATTCCAGTGTCGAACCTGGCTTCCAGGTCCTGGGAAAGGGGTATCTGTCAAGGTAGGAAGAGTCTGTTTTACTTAACAGCTGGTTAGCTCAATGTATAACGTTTTTGCTTTCTCTCTCTCTCTCTTTTTTTTTCTTTGAGTTGGAATCTCACTCTGTTGCCCAGGCTGGAGTGCAGTGGCGCAATCTTGACTCACTGCAACCTCCGCCTCCCAGGTTCAAGCAATTGTCCTGCCTCAGCCTCCCAAGAAGTAGCTGAGATTACAGGCACATGCTACAATGCCCAGCTGTTTTCTTCTTCCTTTCCTTTCCCTCCCTCCCTCCCTCCCTCCCTCCCTTCCTTCCTTCCTCCCTCCCTCCCTCCCTCCCTCCCTTCCTTCCTTCCCTCCCTCCCTCCTTCCTTCCTTCCTTCCTTCCCCCTTCCCTCCTTCCCTCTTTCCTTCCTTCCTTTTTTGTAGTTTTAGTAGAGATGATGTTGTCCAGGGTGGTCTCAAACTCCTGACCTTGGGTAATCCACCTGCCTCGGCCTCCCAAAGTGCTGGGATTACAGGTGTGAGTCACCGCGCCTGGCCTCAATGTGTAACTTTTAGATATTCAGACTCGTGGGATGCCTTCATTTGTCCTCTGGATCCTGCCATGGGAGGGCCAGGATGGGACCAGCAGAGTCTAGGGGGTGGGGAGAGGATTGTATGAGAAATGTCTGCAGAAAAACCACTTCTAAGCCCCTGCCAGCAGGATGGTCGGGCCAGCCAGAAGTGTGTCGGATGGAGCCAGGGTGGTGGATACTGTGGGTCCCGGAGGAGGTCTGAGACAGGGCTGAGGGAGAAGTTCTCCCCAAGGGACTGGGTGTGAATTGGCCCTTAATATGGTGCAGACAGGTCTAGTGCTAAACAGTGACATGTGTCACCTCCTTGAACATCACAGCCACCTCTCTCATTTGGGGTGAGTCAGCTGAGCTCCAGAGAAGTTACGTAGCTTCCTCAAGGTCACACAGGTGGTTGGTGGTGAAGCTGAGTTTCAGGTGTGGGACTTGGGAAGGCATGCTCTGCTCTGTTCCCCAGAAAGATGTTCTAGAAGGAAAAGCAGAGTTCACATAAACCCAGGGGTGGCACTGTGGAAGGGGCCAAGTGTGAGCAAAGGCTGCAGGCGGATGAAGGGCAGAGCAGATTTGGGTGGGGGTGGAATGAATCCCCCAAGACACTGAAGCAGCTCCCAGGTGGGGAACTTGGAGGACAGTGATGCTGGAGCGAGAGGAAACTGACCCCTGAGGGTCAGCAGAGGAGGTAGCGTCTCAGTCTGGCCTCTCCCCGCCGTCTGGCCGGTGCAAGCCTGGTGTCTCTCCTCCCTCACTCATGAATCTGCAGCGGCTCCCCTGTTCCTAGCCTCGAGCCTGAGCTCTGCCCCCTGGTGCTGTCACCTGGATCCCTGTCCTGGCTGCTTCTGCACACACAGCTGCTGCAGCCCCAGGAGTCAGCCACATCTGCCTATTGCCCGGCCTGTCTCTGTCCCGCCTGTGGAGTCTGGCTCCCCAGAGCCCCACGGGGACACCAGCTCTTGGCCTTGTGTGACCCCCTCAAGTCTTCACCTCCTCTCAATCTGCAGCCAAGGAGACGGGGTGGGCCCACCTGATCCCCTGCCTGGCACCAGGAAGGTCCTTGCGTGCATGTGTGGACACCGCCACTTGAATGTCCCAGCTGTCCACGGGGCTCAAGACGCGGAGTAGGAAGCAAAGCACCCCGGGCTCCCAGCTAGGACCCTGCAGGGCTGGCCCCAGTCATCCTCCCCTGCCCAAAATTGCCCCCCCTCCCCACAGCCCCTGGAGAAATGGGACTCACCAGGGTCAGACTGGTCCTGGCAGGAGTCCCCAGGTCCCCTCCTGGCTCAGTGCTGAGCTTTGAGAGCCAGAGCTAGGGCAGGGCTGGCTAGAGCCCTCACTGCCTCCCACTCTGAAGCCACCTACCTGGGCACTAAGGAGGGAGAATTAGCACAGGCCCCTGCTCACCACACCCCACCTTGCTCCACCCTGTCCCCATTTGCCTGGCCCAGACATGGCTGCCTCGAATGTCCTCCCTGAGTCTCCTTGGCTCTAAGGCTCCCGCCATCCACAGTGCACTTCCCGCCCCTCCCTTCGGCGCTGCTTCCTGCCCACACCCCCTTCTGTGGCCCAGCATCCAGATCTAACCCAATATTTATTCTCAAATGCCAGCTGGCTGCAGCCCCTGCTATGCGTGTACATGTGCATATGCAAGTGTGTGCATGCATAAGAATGCGTATGTTCATGTGTGTGCATGTTCTGTGTACACGTGTGTGTATGTGCAAGATTGTACATGCATGAGAATGTGTGTATATCCAGTGCATTACACATATGTGCACCTGTGCTTGCCTGAGGGTGTGTGTGGGTGTGCACATCTGCTACGGTGTGTGCCCACATGGGCACGTGTGCCTACAGGGTGTGTGGTGGGGAAGGGGCTGACACCACCTCGGTCACACTTTTCCTTTTTCTTCTTATTTTCCTTCTTTTGTTTTCTGAGATGGAGTCTTACGCTGTCCCCCAGGCTGGAGTGCGGTGACGTGATCTCAGCTCACTGCAACCTTCGCCTCCCAGGTTCAAATGATTCTCCTGCCTCAGTCTCTCGAGTAGCTGGGATTACAGGCGTGCGCCACCACGCCCAGCTAATTTTTACATTTTTTAGTAGAAAGGGGGTTTCACCATGTTGGCCAGGCTGGTCTTGAACTCCCGACCTCAGGTGATCCTCCCACCTTGGCTTCCCAAAGAGCTGGGATCACAGGCTTGAGCCACCACACCCGGCCCGTAACACCTTTTCTTCCAAGGCCTCTCCTCTGGGGACTGGAACTCATTTCACCCATAGTCCTTGGTGCACCCAGGGCCTGGCCTGTGACTGAGTTCTCTGGCTGCTGGGACCCTCTTGTCCTCACCCCTTCAGCCCCGCGGAGCCCCGGGATGGAGCAAGGCTGCACGCTCAGGCAGGACCCTGCCTCGCAGCCTCCCCTCTTACTTGGGTAGGGGCTCAAGGGTCTCCCCGGCAGGCAGGCTTGCTTTGGGACCCAGAGTCTGGGCCTGAAAGCAACTTCTCAGTCCCCAGCCAGGGACCCCTGCCTTCCCTACCACAGTTGCCACCAGCCAGAGAAGAAAGTCAGGACCCACTGAATCGGATGGTAACTTCTGGCAAGAGCCTGACATGATGGCCACAGTGTGGCGGTGGCTGGGGCTGGGCTGAACCTCAGAGGTTCCCGGGGAGGCACGCTCTTCTTAGCCTGTTCCTGGCATGTCCTGAAGACCCACAAGGGGCAACTTTCCTATTGGAGTGGCAGAAACAACCCAATTCTGGCTTTGGTCCTAGCCGAGGGTGGTCAAGGTGCCATTGGGGTACCCCAGCTTCAGCCCTCACCTCCCTAAATCCAAGGCCCACCCTCCAGCTCTGTCTCTTCCGGTCGGCTGTGAGTGTCCTATGTGCCAGGTCACGTCTGGGTCCCCAGCTCAGGCCAGGTGCAGAGCAGATGAATCACTGCAAATGAATCACTAGCACACGGCGGGACATTTGTGATGGGGGCGTGGCTTCTTCCCTGACCCTAAGAGGCCACATTGGAGGTTATGGGCAGGGGCAGGTGGGAGCCAAGACTGGCCTACATCAGAACAGAAGCCCCCTCTCCACTCCACCCCTCCACACCTGCAGTTCCCCCACCCCCAAGGTTTCTGGAACACCTCTCTCCCAGACCAGCTTTATGGATTATAAAAAAAGAATTTCATGAGGTTTTCAATTAATTGAATTCCAGGGAGATTTATTTCCAATGTTATTAATAAATTCGAATGCCACCTATAACTTTCAATTGCCAGTTAATTAACTTGAAATCAGTGCATTGTAAAAGGCAAATTAAATACTTTTCCAGGCAGGGGCTGGCAAATTTAATGAGCCGGTATGTCCTGAAGGAGATGGCCGGGCTCACACATCCCATCAAATACTCTTGCCATCAGCAGATGAGGGTGTGATCTGGGTGAGTGACAACTGAACCTCTGCATCCTCATCTGTAAAAAGGGATCACAGAACCTGTCTTCAGAACCCTCAGATACCTGGAGTTGATGCTGTTTTTTGTTCATAGGCAAAAACAATGAAGGGGCCCTATGGCAGTTAACTTTATGTTATGACTGGGCCATGGGGTGCCCAGATATTTGGTCAAACACACCTGCCCTGCCCAGCCCAGGCCAATTCATCTGGTCAGTCTACAGGTGAGTGGGGACAGGCCAGCATCTGCCTCCTTCTGAGCAGAGAACAAGGACGGCAGTGAGGACGTCGGGGAAGACCACGGGGCCCACTGGGGGGAAGAGAGTCCTCCCCTAGGAAGGGACAAAGCTGAGGAGTCTGAGGATGAAGGAGAAGTCAGGGCAAATCGAGGAGGCACTAGCGCCTGCAAAGGCCCAGTGGTGTGCGAAGGGGAAAAGCACTGGAAATTGTTAGAAATGCTCTAGGGTGTGGTCAGCAGGGGAAATATGATAATGTGGGCTTATTGCAAGGCTACAGGTATCTCAGAGGACCCCAAGGACAGGGGCTGGAGTCAGAACAGGCCCCAGGAGAGCAGTACTGGATCTGAGTTAGTCCCGGGGCCTCAGTGGCAGCGGGAGATTACTGATCCCCACGGTTTCTGCCTGCTGCCTCTTTGTCCCTCTTCCTGGGGCAATGTGTCATTTTGTCTCAGTCTCATAGCATCAGCCTGCTCATGACTTCTGCTTCTTCCGATGTCTTGCTATGACCTCTCACTGGCTGTCCTCCAGCAGCAGACAGCTTTGCAGTGACCCAATATTCAAACTGGGTGTCAAGCACCTTCATTGTCTCCCCAGGGACCCAGCACACAGGCTTCCTGGGGCCTCTCTAAAGGTAGCATTCTCAGGCAGCACCTGGTGCTGTAACAAATACCTCATTGACCTGGAGGTAACATTTCTCACAGCTCTAAGGGCTGGGAAGTCCAAGATCAAGCTGCCAGCAGATCTGGTTCCTGGTGAGGGCTCTCTTTCTGGTTTGTAGACGGCCACCTCCTTGCTGCGTCTTCACATGATAGAGAGAGAGAGAGGAAGCAAGCTCTGTTGTGTCTCTTCTTAAAGAACATTAATCCAATTTTGAGGGTCCCACCCTCATGACCTCATATAAACCTAATCACCTTTCAAAGGCCCCACCTCCAAATATCATTACACTGGGGATTCAGGCTTCAACATATGAATTTTAGGGGCATGTAAACAAGTGGTCTACAGCAATAGTATGCCTTGTCCTCGTAGGCAGGCAAGGACAGACCTCAGTCTGGTCTCCCCCAGCCCTGGACACAGACACCTGACAAGGAAGGAGGATTCCGGGGAACTAAAGTCAGAAGCCTCAGAAAGCAGGAAGCATGGGTTTTGTGGCCTGTTGATGGCGGAAGCTTCGATCCAAGTGGGAGAAGGCAGGCTTAGGGTCTCCAGCTAGGCTCTTGCTGAGTAAACACTGCAGTCTCTGCTTCGTTTATATCAGAGCTGCATTTTCAAACATAACCATCCCACACCCACTCTCCACCTATTCAAGGACTTTGATGACATTCCCCCAGTTTCTCAGGCTGTAACAGCAGCAAATCACTGTGCACTTTCTCACTTGCTGCCCGTGATTCCCCATGCCGCAACTACCTGGAAGGCCTGTATTCGGCATGAAAGGATCTTTGCCTTAATTTTTCTTCTGCCTTGTAGCTATAAAGGGAGCACTTTCCTTTCCTTTCTTTTCTTTTTCTTTTTCTTTTTTTTTTTTCAAGACAAAACCAAAAGGTGCATCTTAATTAGGAAATATGTGCAGTGAGATCAGACTGAACTCTGCCAGGCACCAGCCCTCCACTTTGTGTGCACGGTGCTTTTAATGCAGCCCTGTTGCCATGGCGATTACCACGTCTCAGCTTACTGAGGTGGCATTGCAAACCTGTGGGGAAGAAACAGATTATTCAATAAATGATGCTGGGACATTTGGTTAGCAATTTGCAGGGAAATAAAATTAGCTCTTTTCTTCACATCATACATTAATATAAATTCCAGAGGATTTAAAGAAGTAAATGTAAGAAAGGGAAATCATTAAAAAGCAAACAAATGTTCAATCTTGAGGGTACATCAAGACACTTTAAACCTAAAAGTAGCAGAAAAAAATAGCAAAGATTAAGGTAGAATTTAATACATAAAATCTAAATCTCTTTGTTTTAAAAAGCATTTAGTTTAATTTATTGGGAAACTACAAACAAGAATAAAATGGTTGCAAGAAACATGACAAAAGATTAATACTTCTCATATGTAAAAAGTAATCACAAATCAATAAAAATAAACATTCCAATAGAAAAATAGTGAATGCAAAATGCTCAAAAGATAAAAATATATAATAAAATATTTCAAAATATTCAGCTTCATTGATCAAAGAAATGTCCATTAAAACATCAATGAGATTTTTCTCCTATAGATTATCAAAGAATGTTTAAATATAATTATGGCACTCGATCTTGTTGAGTAAAGTAGGAAAATAGAGCATCTCACAAATAAAAGTACAAATTGGTATAAAATTTCTAGGAAAAAAATTAACTTTATGCCATAAGAGGTTTTAAAATGTTCACAAAATTAAGCTGATAATTTCACTCCAAAGATATCCTAACACGATGTCCAGGATTGAAGCTAAAAATCTAAATATGATAATATTCATTGTAAGTATTTAATAGAAGTTTATAACTTACTAGAACACTTGGGCATGGTCAAATAAATTATGCTACATAAATGTGATGAAAGATTGTGCAGCCATTAAAATAATCTTTTGAATACTACTTAATGGATGGAAATACGTCTATGACATAATGGTAAGTGGGAAATAGTGTGCCAATGGGGTTCTTAGATGCCAGCAATAGAAACCCACTTTGGCTGTCTGGATAAAGCAGAATTCATTAGAGGAAAATTACAGGGCTTGGAATCAACAGGAACATAGAAGAACTAAATTGAGAAAGAAAGAAAAATAGAAAAAGAATCAGAGGAAGAGTGAGAAAGAGAAGAAATATAGAGAAAAAAGAGAGAAAGAAGAATGAAGGAACAGATGAAGGAAAGAACAAAGGAAGGAAGGAAAGGAGTGAAAAGACAAAACAAGGCAAACATCTATCAACAGCTATACTTACGGTACCAAAGTAGATACACGGTATGATCCCAAGTCAAGGAAGAATTGGCTATTCAGAAATACCAAATTCACCCTGGAACCCTTATACCATACAATGTTTTCTTCTTACTCACACAAAGTAAGTACTTACTAGGTTGGGCAGCTTTTCCCCATCTTGTAGCTCAGCCATTGGAGAACGTAGCCTCTGAGATTGTCACAATGGGGACGACTGGGATGGAGGCGGCTCCGTGGGAGTGATGCTGTCATTTCTGTTCACAGTCCATTGGTCAGCGCTAGTCATATGACCCCCAACCTCACTGCACTGGGGGCTGGGATAAAGAAGGCAGTGAGTCGGTTGAGGCTCCCATCTGAAACACATGGTATACTTAATTTAGGATAATTTGAGGAAGATTTAATTTCAAGGAGACTATTTTTAAAGATGTGGGTGGGCTGCAGAAGATCCAGAAGAGAGACTGTGATGAGCTAGGGCTATTAACAGCCCAAAGGGATGGGGGTCAGATTGGATTTTCAAAATCTCAACTATACACTGTTTATAAGAAGCACACTTTGAATAAAAGAACAGTATAAAAGATCTGAAGCATACAGTTATCCAGCTTCACCCAATGGACAATATATAGAACACACTCCTACCAATTGCTTCATATGTGCTTTTTAAAAGTACACACAGAAGATTTTCCGAAATAGACCATATGCCTAGCCACAAATAAGTCTCAACAACTTTCAAATGATTAAAATAATAAAATATGTTTTCTGACTGTATTGCAATTAAACTAGAAATTAATAACAAAAATATTAGAAAATACCTCAAACCCTTAGAAATAATCCATACTCTTTTAGATAATTCAATACGTCAAAGAAGAAATCACAAGAGAAATTGTAAATTAATGGAAATAAAAACATGACATACAAAATTTGCTGGATGTGGTTAGTGCAGCTCTTAGAAGGAAATTTACAACTCTAAGTGACTATGTTAGAAAAGCAAAAACGTAGAAAATGAATGATCTGTGCTTCCAACTCAAAAAGCTAGAGAAAAAACAGCATATTCAGAGAATGGAGAAGAAAAAATAAAGGAAATAATAAAAATAATGGTAGAAATAAATACAATCAAAAGCAAATGTACAGAGAAAATTGAAAAGCCACACGTTGACACATGAGATTAAGATTAACCAAACTGATAAATACTTAGCAGGCTGGATCAAGAAAAAGAAAGGAGAAAACACAAATTAGCCATGGCAGGAGACATCACTACAGATCCCAAAGACTTTAACAATATAGTAAGAGGTATTGTCAACAGCTTTATGCCAATAATTTAAAAATTTAGATAAAATGGATAAATTCATTGAAAAACACAATTTATTAAAATTGTCATAAAAAATCTATATACTTTTATAACTGCTATAGAAATTGAATTCATAATTAGAAACATTCCCACAAATAAAAAATTTCCAGCCTCAGATTACTTAACAGATGAATTCTACTAAACATTCAAGGAGGAAATAGACGAACTCATAGAGACAGACAGTAGATTAGTTGTTGCCAAGGGCTGGGGGGTATTTGCCTATTCTAGACACGTCATATAAATGGAATCATACAATATGTAGCTTTTTGTGTCTGGATTCTTTCATTTAGCATATTTTAAAGATTCACCCACGTTAAAAAGTTAATAAATAAAACTTTATTCATTTTGTGGCTGCATAATATTCCACCATATAGATAACCAGATTGTGTTTTTCCATGCCTCAGTTGATTGACATTTGGGTTCTTTCTACTTTTTGACTATTGTGAATAATGCTACTACGTACATTTTTGTACAAGTTTTTGTGTTGACACATGTTTTTGCTTCTCATGGATACACATCTTAGAGTGGAATGGCAGGGTTATTTGGTAGCTCTCTGTTTAGCTTTTTAAAACACTGTCAAACTGTTTTCCCAAAGTGGCCGCACCATTTTGCAATTCCACTATCAATGTATGAGGACCTCAACTTCTCTATGTTCTCATCAACACTTGTTATTGTCTTTTTAAATTTTAGGCAAACTGGTAACCGTGAAGTGGTAGGTCACTGTTTTGGTTTGCATTTTCCTAACGACTAAGGATACTGAGCATCTTTCCATGGCTTATTGGTCATTGTGTGTCTTTGAAGAAATGTCTCTTAAAATCCTTTCCTACACAACACACCCCTACTTCCCACCATATAAAAAAAATAAACTCAAAATAGATTATAGACCTAAGTGTAGGAGCTAAAACTATAAACCCTTGGAAGAAAACATTGGTATCAATCTTGGTGACCCTGGACTAGGCAACTTGTCAGTTGAAGTTTTAATTGGTATCTTTGCATTTTTACTGTTGAGTTGTAAATATTGAGGAACTATTTGGTTTTTTTTGTTTGTTTGTTTGTTTTTAAAGACGGGGTTTCACCATGTTGGTCAGGCTGGTCTTGAACTCCTTACCTTAGGTGATCCGCCCGCCTTGGCCTCCAAAGTGCTTGGATTGCAGGCGTGAGCCACCACGCCCAGCTGAGGAACTATTTGTAAGAGTTCCTTGTATATTCTAGATAAAAAGTCCTTTATCAGGCGTATGATTTGCAACTATTCCTCCTATTCTCCCATTCTGAAGGTTGTCTTTTTACTCTTTGATAGTCTCTTTAGAACACAAAGGTTTTACTTTTGAGAAACTCTAATTTATCTAATTTTTCTTTTGTTTCTTACATTTGGGTGTCACATCAAATAAACCATTGCTTAATTTAAGCTCACAAAAATATACACCTATGGTTTCTTCTAAGGGTTTTATAGTTTAAGCTTTTACATTTAGGTCTATAGTGTATTTTGAGATAGTTTTTTATGTGGTGGGAAGTAGGAGCCTGCTGTGGGTGGAATTGTGCCTCCACCAACAGATATATTAGAAAATCCCTCACTCCCAGCACCTGCAAATACTAGCTTGTTTGGAAACAGGGTCTTTGCAGATATAAACAAGATTAGAGGAGGCCATACAGGATTAGGACTGGACCTACATCCAATGACTGGTATCCTTATAAGAACACCACGTAGACAACAGGGACATAGAGGTACACAGGAAGAATGCCATGTACAGTGGAGGCAGAGATAAGGGTGAAGTGTCTACAAACAAAGGATTGCAAAGTATCTACAAGTCAGAAGGTAGGAAGAGGCAAGGAAGCGTCCTCCCCAAGAACCTTCAGAGAGAGCATGGCCCTGTCATAACACCTTGATTTTGGACTTCCAGCACTCAGAACTGTGTGAGAATACATTTCTTTGCTCTTAAGCCACACAGTTTAGAGTAATTTGTTATGGCTGCTGGGAAACTAATATGGGATCCAACTTTATTCTTTTGCAAGAGGATAGCCAATTGTCCCAGTCTTTTGTTGAAGAGACTATTCTTTCCCCATTGAATAGTCTTGACACCCTTGTTGAATAGCAGCTGACCGTAAGTGTAAGTGTTTATAGCTGAACTCCCAATTCGATTCTATTGACCTACGTGTCTGTTCTTATACCAGCATGACACTGTGTTGAGTACGGTGCCTTAGCAGTTTTGAAATTAGGAAGTATACGTCCTCCAAATTTTGTTCTTCTTTGTCAGGATCGTTGTGGCTGGTCTCAGTTCTTTGTACTTCCATAAGAATCTTAGCATTAGCTTCTCAATTTCTACCAAAAAAGTCAGCTGGAATTTTGATAGGGATTGATCAATTTGGGGAGTATTTCTATCTTAACAATATTAACTATTTCAATCCATGAACATGAGATGTCTTTCCATGTATGTAACCCACTTAATTACTTTTAGCAATGATTTATAGGTTGCCACATAAAAGTCTTGCACTACTTTTGTTAAACTTAATCCTAAGTATTTTCTTCTTTTTGATGGCTTTGCTAAAATTTTTTTAGGCAGGCACAGTGGCTCACACCTGTAATTCCAGCACTTTGGGAGGCCAAGGTGGGAGGATCACTTGAGGCCAGGAGTTTCAGACCAGCCTGGGCAATATAGTAAAATTCCTGTCTCCATAAAAAAGTAAAAATTAGCTAGGTGTGGTGGCAAGTGCCTGCAGTCCCAGCTAGTTCGAGGTTTGCTTCAGCTCAGGAGTTTGAGGCTGCAGTGAGCTATGATTGCACCACTGCACTCCAGCCTGGGCAGCAGAGTGAGACCCTGTCTCCTAAAACATAAATAAATAAAATAAAATATTTTCATATTATTTATTCCTAGTCTATAGAATAAAGTTGATTTTTGGTATGCTGACTTTATATCCTGAAACTTTGCTGGACTTGTTTATTAGTTCTAATAGTGTGTGTGTGTGTATATTCTTTAGGATTTTGTATATATAAGGTCTTGTCAACTGAGAATAGAAATAGTTTTACTTCTCTTTTTCCAATCTGGGAGGCCTTTATTTATTTTTCTTGCCTAATTACTCTGGCCAGAATCTCCAGTACAATGCTGAATAGAGGTAGTGAGAGAGGATATCCTAATTGTGTTCCTGATTTTAGGATAAAAACATTCATACTTTCTCCATTAAATATGATGTTAGCTGTGGTTTTTTGTTTTTTGTGTTTTTTTTTTTTTTTGATACAGAGTCTCCCTCTGTTGCCCAGGCTGATGTGCAATGGCATGATCTCGGCTGCAACCTCCACCTCCTGGGCTCAAGCGATTCTCCTGCCTCAGCCTTCTGAGTAGCTGGGATTACCGGTGTGGACCACCATGCCTGGCTAAGTTTTGTATTTTTAGTAGAGACGGTGTTTCACCATGTTGACCAGGCTGGTCTCGAACTCCTAACCTCATGATCTGCCCACCTCGGCCTCCCAAAGTGCTGGGATTGCAGGCATGAGCCACCGTGCCTGGCTGAACTGTGGTTTCTTTGTAGATGCCCTTTATCATGTTAAAGAGCTTCACTTATATTCTTAGTTTATTGTTTTTTTCTTTTTTGTGTGTGTGATGACAGGGTGTTTGATTTTATCAAATGCTTTTTCTGCACATTTTGAGATGGTCCTGTGTGTTTTTTTTTCCTTTCTTCTATTAATATGGTGTATTACTTTGATTGATTTCAGATGTTAAAACAATCTTGCATTCTTGGGATGAATCCCACCTGGTAGTGATATATAATCCTCTTATACGTTCCTGAATTTGGTTCTCCAGTATTTTATTGACGATTTCCATCTATGTTCATAATGGATACTGGTTCATAAATTTCTTTTCTGGTGATGTCTTTATTATCTGGGTAATACTGGTATTGTAGAATGAGTTGGAAAATCTTCTATTCGTCCATATTTTCTGGAGGTTTTGTCAAGAATTTGCGTTTATTATTTGTGTTTGTCCATTTTCACAGTGCTGTAAGGAATTACCAGACTGGGTTTAATAGACTCTGAATTTCATAGGCGTAACAGGAAGCATGACTAGGAGGAGGCCTCAGGAGACTTACAGTCATGGCAGAGGGCAAAGCGAAGCAAGCACCTTCTTCACACGGTGGCAGGAGAGGGAGTGAGGGAAAGGGGAAGTGCCACACTTTAAACCATCAGATCTCCTGAGAACTCAATCACTATCACGAGAACAGCAAGGGGGAAATCCACTCCCATGATCCAATTGTAAGGTCTGACTGCACCGTGGACGGCATGGCCACCCCCATGACCCGCACGTACACCTCTGGAGGGCCTTCCGGAATTAGAGAACCTGAAGTAGCTGGAATATCAGGAAAAACGGAAGGACGATCAACCCTTGCAGCACCTAACCTGAGACATTCTTCTATTGTTTCTTATTCCGGCCTCAGCTGACAAGGGCATTGGACTTTGTAATCAACCTTGGCTAACCTTGTGACCTCACACCCTACGAACCCCTCCCAGCTTGCAAAAAACCATCCTAAGCTGTAACTTTTGTAACTTTCCACTGCCTTCCTCACAAAACTATAAAACCAACTCCTATCCCACGGCCCGTCGCTGACTCTCTTTGTGGACTTAGCCCACCTGCCCCTGGGTGTATAAACAGCCATGTTGCTCACGCAAAGCCCATTTGGGGGGTCTCTTCATTCAGAGCACGCGTTTTAACACCAATCACCTCCTATCAGGCCCCTCCTCCAATTCAACGTGACATTTGGGTGGCGACACAAATCCAAACCATATCATTCTTTACATTTTCGGTAGAATTCACCAGGGAAGCCACAGGAGCCTGTGTTTCTATTCTCTATTTCATCTGTTTCCTTCCAACTGATACAGGAGCTAGAAAGAAATTATTTAGGCAGATAGTGAGAATATGAGAATCCTAGGTTAGGTTTCCTTTGAATAAAAAGCAGCCCCCAAATAATTTCTTTTCTAACAAAAATCAGACTGAAAAATCAAGCTGCAAGCGTAGATAAGCAAGCTAAAAGCTTGCATAGGTAAATGCCAGCAGCTGTGCCCATGGAAAAGGGGTATCTGCAAGCCAGGTATATTCGACACGGAGATTCCCTCTTCCCTTTCCTTTGTCGACACGTGTGCAGTAAAAAAGCAGGCAAAATGGCACTGGCCAAGTGGAGACCCCATCTGCCTAATAAAAGATTAGGGTGGGATGGCCAGCGTCTTCGCACCCTGTGCTATGCAAACCGCACACCTGGTCCCACCAGTGTCTCATGTCCTATGTAAATCAAGCACTGCCTCTTCAAGCTCCTCTATAAAACCCCATGCATTTCACCATGAAACCCGAAGACCCATTCAGGAGCCCCTCTTTCTCTGCAGGAGAGAGACCTTTTCTCTTTTCTCTTCCTTTCTCCTCTTAAACCTCTGCTCTTAAACTCACACCTTGTGTGTGTTTGTGTAGTCAGTTTCCTTGGTGTGAGGCAATGAACCTCAGGTATTTACCCCAGACAAACGACACCTCTTCACAATCTTTACTAGTTCCTTTCTTCCACTTGTTTTGGGTTTGGTTTAGACTTCTTTTTCAAGTTACAGGAAGTGGAAGCTTAGGTGACTGGTTTAGATCCTTATTCTTTTTAATATAGGTGATTACAGCTATAAATTTCCCTCTAAGCACTACCTTACGGCTGCGTTCTGCAAGTTTCGGTGGGTTGTTTCATTTTTATTTAAAGCATGTTCTGATTTCCTTGTGATTTCTTCTTTGGTCCACTGGTTACTTAAGAACGTGCTGTTTAATTTCCACATGTTCCTGAATTTCCCGTTTCCTTCTGTTATTGATTTCTAAATTCATTCTGCTGAGATCAGAAAACACACTTTGTGTGATCTCAATCCTTTTAAACTTACTGAGAACTGTTTTATGGCCTAACATATGGCTTATAGTGCAGAACACTCCATGTGCTCTTGAGAAGAACATGTATTCTGATGTTGTTGAGTGTTCTATAGATGTCTGTTAGGTTCCATTGAATAATAGTGTTCCTTTAATTCTGAAGACACGGTTTCCTTCAGTTTTTGCACACATTGTTAGCAGTGTACTTGAAGACTTTGCCTGGTAATTCCAGTGTCTCTCATTCCTCAGAGACAGTTTTCTGTGAATGGGCCATACTCTTCTGTTTCTTTACATGTCTCATAATTTTCTGTGGTTGAATATGGAACATTTAAAATAACATAATGTAGCAAATTTGAAAATCAGATCTCGCTGACCCCTGCCCCACTCCCACCGCAAAGAGTTTGTTGTTGTTTTTGCTATTTGTTTCTTTACTGATTTTTCTGGATTAATTCTATAAAGTCTGTGTTCTTTTTCATGTTTTGCAGCCAAAATTTCTTTTAGCTTAGTAGTCAACTAATGATTGAAAAGGCTTTTATTTTTGTTTATTTATTTATTTATTTATTTGAGATAGAGTCGTGCTCTGTCACCCAGGCTGAAGTGCAGTGGTACGATCTTGGCTCCCTGCAGCCTCCACTTCCTGGGTTTAAGCAATTCTCATGCCTCAGCCTCCCGAGTGGCTGAGACTACAGGCACACACCACCAAACCTGCCTAATTTTATATTTTTGGTAGAGACGGGGGTTTGCCACATTGGCCAGTCTGGTCTCCAACTCCTGGCCTCAAGTGATCCACCCACCTACGCCTCCTGAAGGGCTGGGATGACAGGTGTGAACCACTGTGCCCAGCCCAGATATTTCTCTAAATCCCTTAAACTTGTAAGTCTCTCAGCCTTTGCTAAGGACCACTGTGTGTGTGGAGCCTGACTTCAATGCTTTACCAAGCAGTTTGCAGCTTTGCCCTAGCCTTCATTTCCTGCTTGAGCAGAGAGCCTCAAGATCAGCCAGAGGTGAGACATCAGGGTGTTTTCAGGTCTTTCTGGGCACATGCACTGCTCTGCACATGCATGTAGCCTTGATCATCCCAGGAACGTATTAAAGTTTTTTAAATTCCCAAAGGATGTCACATTTCCCAGTTTTTCCTTTCACGACTTTACTTAGCCTATTGCTGACCCCAAATGGCACTGCCACACAGGCAGCTACAATGTTGAACAGTTACCGCTGATTGTTTTTGACAAGTGCCCTGGGGCCAGGGCTGGTCTCACAAAATAAGCTCTGAGTCAGGTCAAATAAAGACGATCCCTGGGAACAGAGCTTTTCAGGGAGCTTCCAGACAGGTCAAACAGTGGCCATTCTCTGGGAATGGAGCTTTTCGTGGATGCTCCAAACCAGTTAGTCCCCTCTAGTAGCTGTTAGGCTACTGGTTTCACAGATACCATAGTTGTAAGGCTGTTGGTTTTCATGCCTGCAACAGAACTGTAAAAAGGGTTGTGGGAATAGGACCAGTTAAAACTTCACAAAGTTCACTGTTCTTACTGCAATACAGCCTGATTTTATTTTACTTTTTAACACTGAGTCTCACTCCGTCTCCCAGGCTGGATCAAAGTAGCATGATCATAATTCACTGCAACCTCAAACTCCCAGCCTCAAGCAATCCTCCTGCCTCATCCTCCCCAATAGCTACGACTTCAGGGAGGCACCACTGAACCCTGCTAATTTTTTTTTAAATAATATTTGTAGGGATGGGGTGTCACTATGTTGCGCAGGCTGGTGTCGAATGCCTGGCCTCTAGTGATCCTCCTGCCTCAGCCTCCCAAAGTCAGCCATATTAAAAAATAATAATTGTAATAATAAACACTCCTCAGGTAGCTGCAAGCCTTTGGTTAATTTCCAGAGGTATGAAAAAGTTGATTTTGACATTTTTGCCAGCATGCTCATTGCTTTTATGAAGGAACAGATTTCAGAAGTCCTTTTTCTAATTATTCTCTCATTTTGGTCATGCTCCTCCACCTGTTCTTGTGCCTAAAGTTTTATTGGAATGCAGCCTTACCCATCCATTTACATAGTGCCTGTAGCGGCTTTCACACACAACTAAGAAGTTGGGTAGTTGCGACAGAAACCATATGGCCTGCAAAGCCTAAAATATGTGCTATCTGGCCTTTATGACAAGGTTTGCCAACCCCCACCATAAGGCAAGAAAATGATATACAGATTGCAAGGAAAAATAAGTTGCCATCATCCACAGATGAAATTATTTGGCATTTAGATTCTTTTTTTTTTTTTTTTTTTGAGACAGAGTCACACTCTGCCACCCAGGCTGGTCTTGAACTCCTGGGCTCAAGTGATCCTCCCGCCTCAGTCTCCTAGAGTGCTAGGATGATAGGCATGAGCCATTGCACCCAGCTCCAAAATGTTTTTTCTTTAAGATAGAGTTTCACACTGTTGCCCGGGCTGGAGTGCAGTGGTGTCATTTCACTGCAACGTCCACCTCCCAGGCTCAAGTGATTCTCCTGCCTCAGCCTCCCCAGTAGCTGGGATTACAGGTGTCCGCCACTATGACCGACAAATTTTTTGTATTTTTAGTAGTGATGGGGTTTCACTCTGTTGGCCAGGCTGGTCTCAAACTCCTGACCTTATTAAAGTCTGGCCTAAGGGGCTGATTTGCACTTTCTCTGTGGTGTTTGGAGCGTGTATTAAATTAAAATGTATCTTGTGGCTCATGCCTGTAATCCCAGCACTTAGGAGCTCGAGGAAGGAGGTTCGTTTTGAGGCCAGCAGTTCAAGACCAGTCTGGGCAACATAGTGAATTCCCCATCTCTAAAAAAATATGTATAAAATAGCCAGGAACGCTGGTGCATGCCTGTAGTCCCAGCTACTCAGGAGGCTGAGGTGGGAGGATCGCTTGAACCCAGAAGTCCAAAGCTACAGTGAGCCATGATTGTGCCACTGCATTCCAGCCTGGGCAATAGAGCAGGACTCTGTCCCCAACTTCTGCCTCCAAGAAAGTACCTGGGATTTGTTTTAATCAGGTATGGCGAAGCCAACAGGTCAGGAGACAAACTCTTTGAAGGAAAAAGATTTTACTCACACATCCCTAGAAACAGGAGGCCTTGTGGGACCATTCAGGGAAGCACCGGGGTGGGTCACGAGGCACAGGCAGAGTGGGAACTCGGGAACAGGGCGAGAGCCTTCACTGTGGTTTTTGCAAGAAGGAACGGGTGAGGCCGGAGGGATAGGTTGATTGGGTTTGGGATTGGCTCATTAGAGTGATAAGCAGCCTCCAGGGCATAAGGGCCACTCCTAGCTGTCTGATGTCTGGCCCCGGGATGCTGGAGGCAGAGGAATATTGTCTCCAAGAGTGCAAAATCCAGACGGAGAAGATGGTTGAGTTTGGTTCTGGATGGGTCGGTTTGCATACCAAGGCATGCTAGCGCTCGCAGGGAAGTTACTTACCATCTCTAGGAATTCACTAGTGCTGGAAGGAGCAGTCTCTCCAGGATTAACCAGACCCCCAGGAGTCAAAGCATCATAAAACACAGACAATTTAAACAAATATTACTGATGCAAGCTATCTTCTACAATATGCTGTACGCATTGAACCAACAGCTGATGCGCTGCATCCCAACAGCCGGAATTCAGAGGTTCCTGAAGCAGGGACTGCCCCCTCCCAAATCACTCCCAGGGGCGGCACCAGGCATCCCTGTTTCCAGTTGCCAGAGAAACACTTCCATTAGAAAACTCACTGGAATGGGCCAGGTGCAGGGTGCAGTAGCTCACACCTGCAATCCCGGCACTTTGGGAGGCCAAGGCCAGTGGATCGCTTCAGCCCAGAAGTTTGAGACCAGCCTGGGCAGCATGGCGAAACCATATCGCTACCAAAAAAATACAGAAACTTCACTGGGTGTAGTGGTGTGCGTCTGTGGTTCACACCACTTGGGAGGCTAAGGTGGAAGGATTACTTGAGCCTAGGAGGTGGAGGTTGCAGTGAGCCATGATGGCACCACTGCACTCCAGTCTGGGCGACAGAATAAGACCTTGTCTCCAAAATAAGTAAATAATAAATAAAACCATTACAAGTTCCTCTGAATCTGCATCTGTAAATGTGTAAATGTTATCTGTCACTTTGGGTTTCTGTGTCAGTGAAATGGAATTCAAAGGAAGGAGTTGCCATACTAATGGGGGTCATTACTGAGTATTGTGAGGTCATTACTGAATACTGAGTATTGTGCTGCACAGTGGAGTACTGAGTACTGAGTATTGTGTTGCACAGTGGAGTACTGAGTGTTGTCTGCACAGTGGAGGAAGGGAGGAGTCTGTCTGGAACGCAGGGCTTCACCCGGACCTCAGGAGCCCAGGAGACCATGAGGATCTTGGTGCATTCATGCCTGGTGGTAACAGTGAACAGGGGGCTGTCACGCCTAAAGAGAACAGGCAACCAAAGGCTGGGGCCCCTCAAGGATGAGGGCCTGAGTCACCTCAGCAGGCAAGAGCCTCGGACCATCTGAAATGCTGGGTCAGGGTGAAGAAAATCTTGCATGGGTTCTCTCTAGAGGGGACTGATGACAAATATTAATTATGGACTTGGGACCAGCTACAGCTGCCTGGAATGTAGCTCATTCCAACACATCTCTGTATTCAGTCTTTCTGTGGGTCATTCCCAGCCACTCTCCCGAAGACTCAGTGCCACTGTGGACTCGGGGTGGGCACATGAGGATCTGAGTGGTGCAAGGGGTGGACCGTGGCAGACACTTTCTGGTGCTCTGTGTCACTTTCCTTCAATTTCCTTCTGATTTCAGCACTTACAGGCAAACGCAGGATCAGTTACAGGGAAGTGCAGGCACGCAGGGTGTGTCCCACATCAAGCATGTGACAGCATCTTTCCCTCTCTGGCTCAGGGTCCTTTCAACAACAAGGGTCTGTTGAGGCTATGAGCAAGCTCTGTCCACAACTGTGAGGAAGTCAGTGTCCTCAAGGGACACCCTCCACCTCTGGAGGTGGAGGAGCAGGTGGATGACTGTTCCAGGCTCCTTCTTGCAGAAGGACAATTCTGGGGACGTTCTGTAGTCTTTGCAAGGGTTCCTACAGAATCAAACCCCCTTTGCTGAAGCAGCGACCATAGTAACTCACCCTGGCATCGGCTTTTCCTCTTTCCCTCTAACATTCTTGTTCCTTCTGTCTGTTCCCTGAGGCACCTCCCAAATAAACTCCCAACTCCCAAGACCTTGCCTTAGGTTCTGCATTCTCAAACAAAGATGGTCCTGTGTTTTTGTCTGTGTGTTTGTTTTTTGAGACAGGGTCTTGCTCTGTTGCCCAAACTGGAATGCAGTGGTGCAATCACAGCTCACGGCAGCCTCCACTTCCCAAGTTCAAGTGATCCTCCCACCTCAGCCTCCTGAGTAGCTGGGACTACAGGCATGTGTCACCATGTCTAGCTAATTTTTTGTTGAGATGGGATCTCACTATGTTGCCCAGGCTGTTCTAAAACTCCTGGGCTCATGGCCGGGTGTGGTGGCTCATGCCTGTAATCCTAGTACTTTGGGAGGCCAAGGTGGGTGGATCACTTCAGGTCAGGAGTTCGAGACCAGTCTGGCCAACATGGCAAAGCCCTGTCTCTGCTAAAAAAAACAAAAATATCAGCCAGGCATGGTGGCAGGCACCTATAGTCCCAGCTCCTCAGGAGGCTGAGGCAGGAGAATCACTTGAACCCAGGAGGCGAAGATTGCGGTGAGCTGACATCAAGCCACTGCACTCTAGCCTGGGTGACAGAGCAAGACTCTTTTTTGTCTCAAAAAAATAAAATAATAAAATAAAACTCCTGGCTCAAGTCGTCCTCCTACCTCAGCCTCCCAAAGTGCTAAGGTTACAGGCATGAGCCACTGCGCCCAGCCAAGGACTCCCCTTAATCAAATAGTCCTGGCAGAAGGCTGGGGTGGCCCAGGGCAGCAGGTGTCTGGCCAACAGTTTCTAGTGTTTTGTGACTGCTACTTACACACATGAAAGAGTCAATCATACTGGTGTGTACCAGTGGAATATCGACTCTTGTCTTCAACAATGCCGAAGTTCAGGGTTCACTAAAAGTATTTAAACTGGGCGTGGTGGCTCACACCTGTAATCCCAGCATTTTGGGAAGCCGAGGCAGGAGGATAGCTTGGGCACAGGAGTTCAAGATCAGCCTGGGCAACATAGTGAGACCCTCCGTCTCTACAAAAAATGCAAAAGTCAACCAGGTATGGTGGCATGCACCTGTAGTACCAGCTACTTGGGAGGCTGAAGCAGGAGGATTGCTTGAGCGAGAAGGTTGAGGCTGCAGTGAGCCATGATTGTGCCACTGCACTCCAGCCTGGACAACAGAGATCTTGTCTCAAAAAAATAAATAAATAAACAGTATTTGCAGGTCTGAGGATTGCACAGATCACGCCATTCATGACTGGTTCTTTCATGTATTGGTAAAGTTCCCAGATACAACCTCCGTGTAGGCGATTATCTGAATGGCTGGGGCCTATGCCACTTAGTAAGCGGTCTTTCTCTTCCTGAATGGGGCTTCAGCCAGACATTTGCCTTGTTTGGTTTTGTTGTGTGGTCAGGTTGTGCCAAGCATAACATATGATGCTTGAGTCATAATCATGTCGATAACAGAAAAATAAACCATTTATGGGCTCTTGCTGTGTTAAGTACTTCACATGCAGGATCTTAGACACCTCAGAATTACTCTCCAAGGTAGCTATTGCTGTTATTTCCAATTTCTTGATGAGGAAACAGGCTCAGAGAGGTTAGGTAATTTGCCTGGGGTCACTCAGCAGTTAGGTGACAGAGCTGGTATTCTTGCCCTCTCCCTGGGCTGTCTTCTTAGTAGCACCTGTGAGCTCCAGCCCAGAAGAGATGAAGTCATGTCTGCTCACACCCTATTGGCTGGAAGTGGTCACATGACCCCAGGTGAATTGCAAAGCATGCTGGGAGGTAGAGAAGCACGTGGCTAATTGGGGAACATTTGCAGCTCAGCACTAGACGCAGCAGGGCGCAGGCAGGGCTCTGTGAGGTGTGGTCATCTCCGCACACTGGTTGCTCTGCAAGACTTGACTCGGAGCATCTGTTGGCCAGTGTCTGCTTCTCCAACCTGTGCAGGCATAAGTAGGATCAGCCCCCGGCATCTTTGGGAGACTAGAAGACGCCTTGAACTCCTTCACTCGGGATCAGTTCTTCCAAAGGCAGATTAATTGCTGTTGATGTTCTTTGGACATAATTTTCCACGAGACAGGATCATTTGGAAAGCCATAAATACACATTCAGATGCACGTGATGGATAATAAACTCGGCTCCAACGAGTCATTTGAGCCGCCATAAATCTCGTTTGCGTTTTCTTCCCTGGTGCCTGTAAATCAGGCCCTATCTCCGACTTCTGGGTCCTGGTGGCCCCTACTTGCTATCCATTACTCTGCAGGTGGGGCATCCGACAGCCAGGCCCACACGCCGCCCTCATGCCCTATGCACATCCATCACGTGGCTGACCCTGCATCCTCCCACCCTCCTGGGGGGCCCAGGTGTCCCTGCGGTTTTACTTGTCTCTTGTGCTTTTATAAACAGCAGCTGTCCCTACCCCCAATTACACAAACCTGATTGGGCTTTAACGACATGCAAGTTTTAAAAGCAAGCTGGAGCGAGCCGCTGCCGGGTTTCTACCGTCTCCCTGGCTTGTGCCCCCCCCAGGCTGTTTTGTTTTCAACAAGCCAACCATGCAAAGAGCAGGCAAAACCTCACCGGGTTTGGAATCAGACCCGGTGGGCTGCAGTGGTTCTGTAATTAAGAGATTTCAACCTTCCGGCCATGGTGGCTCACTCTGATCCCAGGACTTTGGGAGGCCGAGGTGGGCGGATCACGAGGTAAAGAGATCGAGACCATTCTGGCCAACATGGTGAAACCCCCGTCTCTACTAAAAAATGAAAAAATTAGCCGGGCGTGGTGGCGCTTGCCTGTAGTCCCAGCTACTGGGGAGGCTGAGGCAGGAGAATCACTTGAACCCAGGAGGCGGAGGTTGCAGTGAGCGGAGACCAGGCCACTGCACTCCAGCCTGGGCGACAGAGTGAGACTCTGTCTCAAAAACAACAACAACAAAGAGATTTCAGCCAAGTTCTTTCTCTGGGCCTCAGTGTGTTCATCTGCAGGATGGAGATAATAGCCCCTAGTTCCTTGAATTGTATCTCAGGGTAATAATACTCAGGTAATCAACATCAGAGAAACCCCGAAAACTCAGTGGCTTAACCAAACGTACAAGTCTGATTTTTTGCCCCATGCAAAATCCAGTATGGCAGCTTCCCTCTCTCTTACAGCTTTGTTATCTAGAGTGGGTGTTCCTCTAAGATCACGGCAGCAGGAGAGAGGCAGAGAGGGGACATTGGCTCCTTACATCTTCAGCCCAACAGAGACACAGTCATTTCCACTCACATCCTATTGGCTAGACCTGGTCACATGACCCCCAGGGGATTGCAAAGGATGCTAGGAGGTAGAAAAGCACGTGGCTAAAGGGCGAACATTTGCATTCCTGCAGCAGTGGCTGTGAGTGTTGAATCACATGCAGTTCTCGGGGCAGGGCACTGAAGGGCTTTAGCAGAGCCTCAAGACATCAGAGATGAGTCTGCAATAAGATGGGCTGGGTGCGGTGGCTCATGCCTGTAATCAGAGCACTTTGGGAGGCTGAGGCGGGTGGATCACTTGAGGTCAGGAGTTGGAGACCAGCCTGGCCAACATGGTGAAACCCCGTCTCTACTAAAAATACAAAAATTAGCTGGCTATGGTGGTGTGTGCCTGTAATCCCAGCTACTCCAGGATACTCTGGAATCATTTGAATCTGGGAGGTGGAGGTTGCAGGGGGCCAAGATTTTACCACTGCACTCCAGCCTGGGTGACAGAGCGAGACTCAGTCTCAAAAAATAGTAATAATAAATAAAAAATAATATGATAAGATTGGCTGATGGAGGATTTACGTCCAGCTCCCTTCCAAAATGGCCTAGAGTGGTCACCGGTGGTGGGCGGAGCAATCACTTTCATGTTTCTGGGAGGCCTGGCTGGACAGTATGAGGCCACACACCTGGGATGCCTCTTGGGGCCAGTTCAGCAATCTCTCCTTCAACCTTGGCTCAGGGGGAGGGACAGGGAGGCCCCCACTGTTGTGAGCAGCCATTCCTGAGGGTCAGGGCACAGGCTGAGGTCAGACACATGTGGATCCAATCCTTGATCTGCTGTTGGCTTGCCCTGTGCGCCCAGAAGAGTCATTGATTCGTCTCAGCTTTCTCAGTTTCCTTCTATGTTGAATAGAGACCAGTCAGGTGACTGATGGGTAAAGGCCCAGAGCTAGGTTTCTTATTCATTTATTTAATTAATTTATTTTTAAGACAGAGTCTCACTCTGTCACCCAGGCTGGAGTGCAATGGCATGATCTCTGGGCTCGCTGCAACCTCCACCTCCCAGGTTCAAGCAATTCTCCTGCCTTAGCCTCCTGAGTAACTGGGATTACAGGCATGCACCACCAAGCCCGGCTAACTTATATACTTTTAGTAGAGAAGGGGTTTCGCCATGTTGGCCAGGCTGGTCTTGAACTCCTGTCCTCAAGTGATCCACCCATCTCAGCCTCCCAAAGTGTTGGGATTACAGGCGTGAGCCACCGCACCCGGCCCGAGACAGGTTCCTAATAGGAGCTCAGCAAGTGGGCCTCACCCAAGGCCACTCTGCCTTTCATGACCCATGCACACTCCCTAAGAGCTGAGCGCCCTCCCTTCACGCTCCCACCACCCGCTCCTCCCCTGGGCTGACACCTAACAGCACCCATGACCTTTCCAAGCCCCTGGCACCTTCCAGCCTCTGTCATGGCTTCCGGCTCCCGTTATTTGTAGGCTGCTGGTGGTCCTGGAGTCCCCTCTGGACTGTGGCTGGATGGGGAGGAGGCTATCTAGCAGATGAGGTCTCCTTTGTCTCCGACGCTGGCCTGCCCCTTCGGCAGCCTCTTCACCTGGGCCACGTGGTTTCGTGGCTGGAACGCCACATGCATACTTGGCCCTGCTTCTTCGAGCAAAGAAGCAACAGGACTCTGGAAAGCAGAGGGGTGGCAGGAACTCCAGGGGACAGACTTGGGGAAGCTGACAGATATGGCAGCCTCTGCTCTCAAGATAGGAGGCTGAGGACCCAGGGCTGCCTCTCCCATGACTGGAGACAGCTGGGCTAGAAAGAAGCAGCTTACACTGTAGGGCGTATGCCTGGTTCTAGTTTTTGCCCGACTGCTAATTTAGCCTGCAGCCTTAAGCCAATTCCTTTTGTCTCCAGGTCTCAGTTTGCTCATCTGTAAAATGGGTATTGTATTTATCCTCCCCACCTTACAAAGTCAGCTCCAAAGCACTTGTAGGAGTGGGCATGGGGATGGAGGGTATGGGAATCAGAGGGACCCTCTGTTGGGATCTAAAATCCTGGCTGGGTGGTGGCTCACGCCTGTAATCCCAGCACTTTGGGAGACTGAGGCAGGCAGATCACTTGAGGTCAGGAGTTTGAGACCAGACTGGCCAACATGATGAAATCGTGTCTCTACTAAAAGGTAGAAAAATTAATCAGGTGTGGTGGTGCACCCCTGAAATCCCAGCCAGTCAGAGGCTGAGGCAGGAGAATCACTTGAACCTGGGAGGTGGAGGTTGCGGTGAGCTGAGATCACGCCATTGCACCCCAGTATAGGTGACAGAGTGAGACTCCATCTCAAAAATAAAATAAACGTTTGCCTGGACCTGCTCTGGACTGGGCAGCAGCTCTGTTCCTTTGGAATTCACGCAGGACCCAGAGGTCAGCCCTGGACTAGAGAACTGTTCCTCCTTTCTCCCTCTTCCCACCCTAAGGGTGAAATCTGTTGCGTGTCCCTGGTGGAATTCTCTTTTTCCAGCTTCCATTCTCAAAAGCACCCCATAAAACACCAAAAATAAACACCATGCATGGCTTCCATTTGGGGAGGATTTGTCTTTTTCCTTTTATGACTTCTTACCATGACATACCAGCCTTTCATCTTTGCACACCCGGGTCCATGACCCTGGGAGGCAGGCCAAACGCAATGTGTGCAGGCCTCTTGGGTCAAATGAGGACTCACCCCTCTGAATGCTGAGGAAAGCCCAGGGGACTTCTTGGGGGAGGCATCAGACAGTGAACAGCCAGGGAGACACTGGGTCTGGACCCTGAAGAATGGGATGAGTAGGAGTTTGTCAAGTGGCAAAATTGAGCGTGTTCCTGGCAGAGGGAGCAAACTGTGCAGAGAGACGGGAATGGGAACAGGCTGGCGTGTTTGGGGAGCGCCTAGAAATTCAGTAAGGCTGGATGTTAGGGTTCCTGGGGATGGAGAGGCCTGGAGGACTGGACTGTGGAAGACCAGACTTTATCTCCAGGACAGCGGGGAGCCAGGGGGCAGCGCAAGTGAGGTGGGGACATCCCAGGACACCTGCTCACCATGGCCAGCTTTTGTGGCAGCACGGAATCTTGTATCGGTGGCAGGGTGGCCTGATTTCTCCCAGATTTCACTTCCCGGGCAAAGGCAGTCTTGCAAGAATCTGAAAGGAGCCACCACATAAAATGACTCTTTTTTTTTTTAGTAAAAAGTCAACAGTTTCGTGATCTTTGTGGAAATTAATCAGGAACACATGCGTTCTATTTTTCATAAATTGCAAGGGATCAAAGGAAAGGAAAATGCTCTTAGGGTAAAAGACAATGGGAGTTCCATCACCAGCTGGAACGCCCCGCACACTGTCTTGGAGTGGGGGGCTTTCCCTGCGCCTTGATGGACAGAGAGCATGGGCTGGGCTGGGCACGGGATATGGGGTGGGCTTAAATGCCACCTAGACCTGAGATGCTCCCCGCCAGGGACAGGGGACCAGGCCCAGCAAGGGGCCATGACGGTCTCTGGAGGGACACCCAGGGCCGAGGGGACCCAGAGAAGGTCCCTAAGCGTCTCAGACGCAGGAGAAGGAACAGCGGGAGAAGGGACCAAATGGGTGAGCTGGGGTTGTGGAATGTCAAGACTGTCCTTTTTTTTTTCCTTTTTTGAGACAGGGTCTCCCTCTGTCACCCAGGTTGGAGTGCAGTGGCGCAATCTCAGCTCACTGCAACCTCCAACTCCCGGGTTCAAGTGATTCTCCTGCCCCAGCCTGAGATGGTCTTGAATGTACAGCTAAAGAATCTCGATTTTGCCCTTGCCCTTTTCTCCCCAGCTGGGGCTAGCTACCTGAGATGGGGGCACAATGGCAAAGGCCCTGGGCCCAGAAAATCAGTCCAGCTTTTCTCTTACGGTGGGGCCAATCCCAGACCTTGTGGGGTGTTTTTGTTTCATTTTGTTTTTGTTTTTGAGATGGAATCTCGATCTGTCGCCCAGGCTGGAGTCCAGTGGTGCGATCTTGACTCACTGCAACCTCCGCCTCCTGGGTTCAAACGATTCTCCTCCTTTGGTCTCCTGAGTAGCTGCGATTACAGGCACATGCCACCAGGCCCTGCTAATTTTTCCATTTTTAGTAGAAACAGGGTTTCACCACTTTAGCTAGTCTGGTCTCGAACTCCCGGTCTCAAGTGATCAGCTCACCTTGACCTCCCAAAGTGCTAGGATTGCAGGCATAAGCCACTGTGCCTGGCCCCAGTCCGATCCTTTGAACCTCAATTCCCTCATCTGTAAAATGGAGATCATAATGAGACCTATGTCCCCTGGGGAGCTATGGGCAGGTGCACGCCCTCCGGGGCCTCACACTGGCATTCCCCTTGCTGGCCTCCCCTGGGTCTGTTTACTGTGGGGGCTGCAGTCATTCACTGGCCGGAGAGGTGAGGAAATGCAATTGCTTGGGTCTGGACCCAGCTGATCCCCTGTGTGCCCAAAGCCCAGTGGGGCCTGGGCTCCTGGTGGCCGGGACACTCCTGTGTCCAACCCATGGTGGAGAAAGAGGCCAGGAGACATGGCGCACTGAGGCCTTTGTGTGAAGTCCTCCAGGCACCAGACCCAGGGGTCCTCCTGCACCCTGAGCCCCACCACGAGAGTGGAGCAGCACCCAGCCCGCCGCTAGCCACCCCCGCGGTGGCCTGGTGCCAGCCCTGCAGGCGGGCTGTGAGATAATCCGGCTAGACGCGCTGCCATCTTGGCACGTCCCAAGACAGCCCGGGGCCGCGGGGAGCTTCAAAAGGAAAATTAATGTCTCTTACCAGCAATTAGAGGAAATTATTCAGATAGAAATCTTGTTTTCTATCTCCTCATCCTTGTTTTTGAATCCCCAGCCTTTGATTTCTTTCTTCTCCGGGGATTCTCAGAAAGACACTCTGAGAGCCTGGGCTGTGCACGGAGCCCTAATGAGCGCCTGGCATACCTGGCGTCGAGCCTCGCCCTGGGAAGTCGGCTTCTGAGGCCTGTGCCTCCTGAACCCAGCCCTGAGGTCTTCCAAAGAGGCCGGCGGGCCCTTGGCAGTTGAGGGCAGCTCTCCCGCGGTGGGTGGGCCTCTGCTGTTTCTGGCTCTCCCTGATGCCCAGGGGAGGTGGCACGGGGCTGTAGGCAGACGTCATGCACCTGGGCGGAGGGGTGCTGAGGGCACTCCTGGGCGGAGGAGAGGGCCGAGGGGTGGACTCAGTGGGAACTGACACCCTTCCTGTCTCAGCGGAGACCCCTCATGCTCTCCACCCTCAGTCTTTCCCCACTGTCTTGGATGTGGCCTCAACTTCCCAATCTGGTGCTCAAAACCCTGCGGATCTATCCCCGTCAGCTTCCCTGGCCTTGCCCGCCATCCCCTCCTTTACATGTCCCCCGCTCCACCTGCCCCGGACGCCGGGCCTGTCCTGGACCAGAGCTCAGCCGCTGTGACCCACGGCTGCACACAACCTGGCCTGGTAGACTCCTGCGCCTCCTCAGGTGGCCCAGCCCTGCCTCACCTTCTCAGAGAGACGCTGGCTTGGAACTCACCCATCAGAACAGCCGGCATCTCCATCACCTAGCCCAGACGTCATCCTGAGCTAGTCAGGAGCTGATCATGGGCCGTCTCCCCTGGAAACTCCTCGAAACCAGGGAGAAGGGGGGCTTCACCTCCAGCTGCCAGGTGGCCCAGAAGGACTTTATAAGCTCCGGCTTGAAGAGTGACACCCGATGACCATGACGGCCTGAATAAATAAAGGAATGAAAGAACGAATGGGGCTTCATAGAATAGGCACCAGGAACAAGGTGTCAAGAGACTAATCTTGGCCAGAGTACGGTGGCTCACGCCTGGAATCCCAGCTCTTTGGGAGGCCAAGCTGGGTGGATCACCTGAGGTCAGGAGATCGAGACCAGCCTGGCCAACATGGTGAAACCCTGTCTCTACTAAAAATACAAAAATTAGCCTGGCGTGGCGACGGGCGCCTATAGTCGCAGCTACTCAGGAGACTGAGGCAGGAGAATCGCTTGAGCCCGGGAGGTAGAGGCTGCAGTGAGCTGAGATCACGCCACTGCACTCTAGCCTGGGCAACAGAGCAAGACTCAGTCTCTAAATAAATAAAGGGGTTGAGCGTGCAATTATACTAAAGGTCCATGTACCACTCATCCCTCCCTCCCTTCATCCATCCATCCACTCATTCATCCGATTATCAATTCATCCAACCATCCACTCATCCATCTACCCATCTGTTCATTATTCACCCATCCACCACCCATCCACCCACTCACACATTCACTCATTCATCCCCTCACCCATCTATTTATCCATCCAATTATCCACCCATCCATCCATTCACCCATTTATTTAACCATCGAATTATCCATCCATCCATCCATCCATCCATCCATCATCCATCCATCTATCCATCATCCATCCTCTTGTCCATTCATTTAACAACTACCCACAGAAGCCTCCCGCATGCCAGACCTGTGTTGAGGAATGGGGACAGAGTGGGGTCAGAAGCAGGACCTACCTCCAGAACACTCTCTCAGAGAGAGGTCATCAGTGGCAGCAGAGAAGCCCAGACAGGAGCAAAGGGGAGGAGGCCGAGCATCCCATCTCAAGAGTGCAGCCCAGGCCGGGCACAGTGGCTCACACCTGTAGGAGGCAGAGGCCAGCAAATCACTTGAGGCCATGAGTTCAAAACCAGGCTGGGCAATGTGGTGAAACTCTGTCTCTAGAAAAAAAAAAAAAATCGCCAAGGCCGGGGACGGTGGCTTATGCCTGTAATCCTGGCACTGTGGGAGGCTGAGGTGGGCAGATTACCTGAGGTCAAGAGTTCAAGACCAGCCTTGCCAACATGGTGAAATCCTGTCTCTACTAAAAATACAAAAATTAGCTGGGCGTGAAGGCATGTGCCTGTAATCCCAGCTACTTCAGAGGCTGAGGCAAGAGAATCGCTTGAACCCAGGAGGTAGAGATAGAGGTTGCAGTGAGCCGAGATTGTGCCGCTGCACTGTAGCCTGGGCGACAGAGCAAGACTCCATCTCAAAAAATAAAAAAAAAAAAAAATAAGAAAGAAAGAAAAAGAAAAAAGTAGGCAAGCATAATGGTGCATGTCTATAGTCCCAGCTACTTGGGAGGCTGAGGCAGGATTGATTGACCCCGGGAAGCGGAAGCTGAGGTGAGCCCAGATCGTGCCATTGCACTCTAGGTTGGGTAACGGAGTGAGTCCCTGTCTCAAAAAACGAAACAAAACAAACAAAAAGCACAACCCAAACCTCTGCTTCCCACCATCGCAAATGCACCTGCTCTTGTCACGTTCAGCCGGCTTCAGAAACCCTAGGAGACCAGGAACGTTTCTGCCAGGGCCCAGTTGGGAGAGACTTGGAGGGGCTGGTCATGGAGGTGGAGGTGAAGAGGAAGGGAAAACCAGACACGGAGAGGTTAAAGACATGCCCCAGCTACATGACTGGGAAGCTGTGAAATTGGGATGTGAGTCCTGAGCCACATTCTTAACCAGGTCCACAGCCCGGATCAAATGGGCCCTCAGGTCAAGTGCTCAGAAACCCTCCCATTGGTGGCTGGCCAGCATCTGTTGCATACTTCCCATGACAAGATGCTCACTACCTTTCCAGACTAGTGAGGCTCATCTGTGCACAGCTCTGACTGTGTAAACTCTTTCTTGGATAGGGGATCCACACTGGCCCTGGCTGTGCTCTGTGGACCCCATATTCCTGCTGACCTGGAATATCCCTGCAGAAACTTAAAGATCATGGTGTGTCTCTGAGCCTTCTCTTCCCCAACCTGGGCACCCTTCCCTGGTCCCCCGCCCAGGCCCTCTCATCTCTCAGCGGTCTGTCTGGCACAGAAGATCAAGTGCGTTGTTGAGACCACAAGGGAGGGGAGACAGCTTAGGAGATCGGGAAAAAGACTTACAGCACTCATTTACGGTATCAGCCTCACCCTTGGCCTTATCCTGTGCCTTTCAGACGTTAACTTTCTTCAGCCCCCAAATCTTGATTTAATCATTCCAGCTTAATGGACTGTCTTCATTGCTATCAAATGCCATTTAGGGAGTAGAGATAAACAATAAATCATAAAGGGACCAGTTAATCCCCCTAAGTTTGGGGGAATAACCACATCTGGGTCCTTTTTCTCTTGCCTGCTTCAAGAACCAATTGTTAATCCTTTTAGTAAGTTTCAGGCCAGTTGATGTCAAGATAATGTCTTGAAATCAATAACAGTAGCTGGGCGTGATGGCTCATGCCTATAATCCCAGCACTTTGGGAGGCTGAGGTGGGCGGATCACCAGAGGCCAGGAGTTTGAGACCAGCCTGGCCAACGTGGCAAAATCCCATCGCTACTAAAAATTAGTCGGATGTCATGGTGTGCGCCTGTAATCTCAGCTACTCGGGAGGCTGAGACAGGAGAATCGCTTGAACCTGGAATCTGAGAGGTGGAGGTTGCAATGAGCCGAGATCACACCACTGCACTCCAACCTGGGTGACAGAATGAGACTCTATCTCAAAAAAAAAAAAAAAAAAATCAACCGTAGTGAGGGTCTTTACACCATGAGACTTGGCAAATGCTACCAGTTGGGGCTTTCCCTGCTGCGTTTTCTAGCACACAACTGAATACGTCTCTCATCTGTCTTCTCCCCATGGAGCGGTCAAGTGGGGAAGACTGCTTGACCCTAGAGACCCCGATCCTCCCAAGACGCAGAATGAGGCTCTCATTCTCAGAAGACTTTCCCCTCGCCCGACTCTCCTCTGTGCACACGCTGTCTTACTCTATATTCTTTTAGGAGCTGTAGAGTTTCGAGAATGCATCCATTCATTCAACATACGTTGAACACCACTGTCAGGCACCGGGCTTGGGACCTGTGACTGGTGACTTCCGGATTGGACAGAGCTGCCGTCTCTACCAGTGCCTCGGGGGGACTCAGGTGGTGGGATGTGTATTATGCATGCTATCTCATTTAACCCTTACAACACCCGGGCCTGTTTTACAGACAAGAAAACTGCAGAGCCTGGAGTGCCAAGTGAGTCATTTCTATCTGTTCCACTCTGAAGACCCAGGTTTAATGCTCCAAAATGACAGTGGTGGTGATTTGTTTCTTTTCTTGTTTGGTCTTCACTATGGCTCTGAGTGGAAGCGGTTCGCTGCTCTGTTTGCCAAGGAGGAAAACCTGAAGCTCGGGGAAATTGACTGGTCCAACTGGCAAGCTTGAATGAAAATGCAGGACTTGGCCGGGTGCAGTGGCTCACGCCTGAAATCCCAACACTGGGAGGCCGAGGCGGATGGATCACCTGAGGTCAGGAGTTCGAAACCAGCCTGACCAACATGGGGAAACCCCATCTCTACTAAAAATACAAAATTAGCTGGGCATGATGACGCGTGCCTGTAATCCCAGCTACTCAGGAGGGTGAGGCAGGAGAATCACTTGAACCCGGGAGGCAGAGGTTGCGGTGAGCCGAGATGAAGCCATTGCACTCCAGCCTGGGCAACAAGAGTAAAACTCTGTCAAAAAAAGAAAGAAAGAGGAAGGAAGGAAGGAAGGAAGGAAGGAAGGAGGGAGGGAGGGAGGGAGGGAGGGAGGAAGGAAGGAAGGAAGGAAGGAAGGAAGGAAGGAAGGAAGGAAGGAAGGAAGGGGAAAATGCAAGACTCTGTCTCCTAAATCCAGGTAGTGGTACAAAATGAGCCCCCTCCTGGGGTGGAGCCTTGAGTTGGGAGCCCCGAGCTCTTGTCTCAGCTCCACTGGGGATATCAAGGCTGACCCTGGACACATCACTTCTCACGATCTAAGCCATTCTGTGCCCCTCAGCCCTGATCGCTCTGAACCCCAAACCTTGCCACCCCCTCTCACTTGAGCTCTATTATGGGATGTTCCATGAACATTGCCAGTTATTGCCACACAGATGGAACTCTCTAAGCCTCTTTTCTTATCTGTAAAAACTGAAATAACAATAGTTTCTACTTTACAGGATATTGTGAGGTTACAATAATACATTCTCAATGAATCCCTCAAGGATGCTCAATAAGTGTCAGCCATTAACTCCCTGGGAACATGTCCCCACTGTCTAGCTGGCTTTGGTACTCATGTACGAAGCTCATGTACATTCAAGTGTCCAGCGATCACCTAACATGCACACAAGTTCATTCATTCAATGTTGACATGGACAGATAGTACGGTGGACTATAGATGGCTACAAATTATTTGTCATGCCTTTCAAGAAATCTATTTCCAGGCCAGGCACAGTGGCTCACACCTGTAATCCCAGCACTTTAGGAGGCCGAGGTGGGTAGATCACAAGGTCAGGAGTTCGAGACCAGCCTGGCCAATATGGTGAAACCCCGTCTTTACTAAAAATACAAAAATTAGCTGGGTGTGTTGGTGTGCGCCTGTCATCTCAGCCACTTGGGAGGTTGAGGCAGAAGAATCACTTGAACCCAGGAGGTGGAGGTTGCAGTGAGTCGAGATTGTGCCATTGCACTCCAGCCTGGGCAACAAAGTGAGACTCCATTTCAAAAAAAAGAAAAAGAAAAAGAAAAAAAAATTCTATTTTCCCTCCTGTTGAGCCTAGGCTACCCTCATGGCTGCTTACCCAACAGAATGCAATGGAAGGAACAATGGCCTATAGTCCCGGTCTTTAAGAAGACTGGCAGTTTCTGCGTCTCCCTCTTGAAACACTTGCTCTTGGGACACTGTGTCTCAGAAACCAGCCATCATTCTCCAAAACGTCTACAGAAGTCACATTTAGGCCCTCTGGTTGACAGCCCTGCTAAAGTCCCAGGCAACAGCCAACATGAGCTGCCAGTCATGTGGATGGGCCATCTTGGATATTCCAGCCCACTGGAGCCCCCTGATGGCCGCATCCCCAACCAACATCACATAAAGCAGAAGAGCCTTCCAGCTGAGCACAGTCAGCTCATAGGATAATGAGATTTAAGATGGTTATTGCTTTAAACCACTAAGTGTTGGGGCAATTTGTTATACAGCAAACCAAAACATATGGTATACCCATTTATGAAACTGTAAAGTATTTATTTACTATTTGTTTTGAAAAAGATTAGTCATTCCATACTACAGAAAACTAAAGACAATAACTTGCTGCCTGTTTTGGTACAGCCTGCAAGGTAAGTATGATTTTTATACTACAACATGGCTGGAAAAAAATCAAAAGAAGAATATTATTGTGTGAGCTATGTGAGAAATTTATATGAAATTCAAATTTCAGTATCCACAAATAAAGTTTGATTGAAACACAGGCATGCTTATTCCATCACATCTCATCCACCTCTGCTTTGTCATGACAGCAGTAGAGTTCTGTGGTAGTATCAGAGACCGTGTGGACCAGAGCAGCTAAAATATTGACTGTCTGGCCCTTTCCAGGAAAAGTTCACCAACTCCCTTCTGTAGAGCATTAAATATGTATCACCATTTTGAACTAAATCCTGCATATAAGAACTTGTATGTGGCCAGGTGCAGTGGCTCACGGCTGTAATCCCAGCATTTTGGGAGGCCGAGGCAGGAAGATCACAAGGTCAGGAGTTTGAGACCAGCCTGGCCAACATGGTGAAACCTCGTCTCTACTAAAAATACAAAAATTAGCTGGGCATGGTGGTGGGCTTCTGTAATCGCAGCTACTCTGGAGGCTGGGGCAGGAGAATTGTTTGAACCCAGGAGGTAGATGTTTCAGTGAGCCAAAATCACACCGCTGTACTGCAGCCTGGGAGACTCCATCTCAAAAAAAAAAAAAAAAAAAAAAAAGAACTTGTATATTTCTGAGCCCTTATTTACTGAACCCTGCAAAGAAAAAGCAAAAACGTAACAGTGGGCTTTTCTGCTTATTTATTTTTAATGTTTATAGAGACATGATCTCACTCTATTACCCAGGCTGGAGTGCAGTTGTGCAGTCATAAGTCACTGCAGCCTCCAGGTCCTAAGCTCAAGTGATTCTACCACCTCTGCCTCCTGAGTAGCTGGGACTACAGGTGCATGCCACCATGCCCAGCTAAATGTTTTATGTTTTATTTTGCATACACAGGGTCTCACTATGTTGTCCAGGCTGGTCTCAAACTCCTGGGCTCAAACAATCCTCCCACCTCGGCTTCCCAAAGTTCTGGGATTATAGGCATAGGCCCCAGTGCCTGCTCTATTTATCTGCAACTTTGGAAGTCTTCAGAAGTATCAGAATGGCCCAACGGTGTGCAAACGTAGGAGGAATGGCTAGAAAGCATTCAAAGAGCAATCAAAGGGAGACTCTGATTCTGGGGATGAACAGAGGACTTTGAAGAAAGAAACTAGAAAAGTAAGGGGTGCTAGTGAGGCAAGGACACTTCCTAAGGCCAATACAGCATCCACGTCCCCGGCCCCTTCTGTCCTCCCCGACCCATGTCCTATCCTGGTGGGAGCTCCAGGCGGCACTGTTCCCACTCTAGGGCCTCCTAGAGCTGTCCTACCCGAGCTGTCTCCACCTTTGTCCCCTGCCCATCTTCCTCCACTAGTGCTCGGCTTGACAGCCCTTCCTCCTGCAGCCTGCCACCTCCAGGCCTCCATCCCTCCCTTCTCCACGCTCTGAAGCTCTGTATACAGGACTTGCCTGTAAAATCCAACTGGCCAGGTCATACCGTTGGGACCCAGCCACTTATTCTTCCGCTTCCTGGGCTGGGTGCGCCTTGTGGGTAGTCATTGGGCTTGTTTATCTCTGGACCTCCAGGGAAGGCATTAGAGCCAAGCTGCTGAATACAGGGGCCCTGCAGCTTGTACTGAGCATCTGAGCACCAGAAACGTCTAGGATTTCATGGTGGAAGACCCTGAGATATGGCATCTCCTCCCCATGCCCCACTATCAGGGACGAGGGGTGCAGAGACATCGGGGCCTGCCTGCTGGAGGGACTGTTCGGGCCCAACTCTGAGCTGCCTTCCATCCTCGTCTAGCCTCTGGCGGGCCTCTGGCCAGGCAGGAACGGCCAACAGAGTCACCTCCCGCTGACAAGCCTGGCGCTGACAGCTGGGATCTAGGAGAACAAGAAGTCCATTCAAGGCGCAGGGCCGGGCGGGCCTGCTTTCAGGTGCATGACCTCACCTCTCGGAAACGGGCAGGCCGCTGGAGGCCTCGTGGAGCCTTCAGTGACCCAGCGCTGAGGATGCAAATCGCAGGCCCCTAGGCCTCCTGGGCCCGGCCGACACCCTGCTCCAGGGACAAATGATTGAGCCCAGAGAGAGTCCCAGATGGGGCTGGGTAGAGGTGAAACTGCTGAGGTGACGGGCAGAGCATCCACCCTGGAGAACAGACCCAGGCCGGGATGGGGACCCAGAGCCTGGATGAGCACGTGGAGGGGCAGGGATGGCCCAGCTCCCTCCCGCCCCATTCCCGGGAAGCGTAGCTTGTGTGTTCTGGTCAGTCGGCTTTGGCAAAGCTGACTGGTGACAGGCAGGCAGGCACCGTGTCTCATCCAGATCCCAGGCCCCCCACATGCTGGGCCCAGCTGGGGGCTGGAGCTAAAGGAACTTTGCTCCCAGCTCAGCTTGTGCCTGGGCTTTGTCGCCCAGTGGCCAGCAGCACCCCGGTGGAAGGGACTGGCCAGGGGAGCAGTTGGCCCCATCTCAGCTGGAATCTGGCAGGGCGGCTTGGCCTGCAGCTCACTGGAGTCTGTACTTTTCTGTGAGCTCACAGGGCAGATCCCAGGAGCCAAAACTGACCCAGAGGGAATGGAACTCAGATGGCCAAAGAAACCGCTGCCCTCTGCCCTCTTGGCATGCAACATTGGTTCCACCCACGAAGACCAGATGGCGGCGGTCTCTGGTTTTCCAAGGACTCTCGGGGCAGGAGTCCAAGATGGAGCACACACCGGCCTCTCACCGTGCCCAGCAGTGGATCCGTCGTCACCTCTGTGGACGGCAGCACCGGCCTTCCCCCCATTCCCCAAAAGGAAGGCAAAGCCGCAGTGCCCAAGCGTGGGCCCAAGCCTCGGGGGAGGTTCCCCATGCCTTCGAAATGACAACTCTGCTCTGGCTGGAAGCCCGGGGTCCTTCCACCTGACCCCGAGGGCCTCTCTCAGCTCAGGCCCTGCCTCCTGATCACTCGCTGAGCTTGGCCCCCCAACGACTGTGACAACGATCGGCTGGCGACCGCTTCTCGGAGCCCCTCCTGCTCTGGCGGGCCTGGCTCATTGGTGCCCTGAATGGCTTCCCCATCCCAGCAACCAGAACTTCTCTCTCCTCCAGGCCCCCGGGGACTCCACCTAGCCCATGCCCCGGGCTGTTTCTGGATGCGTCCACTGCTCGGCCTCTCAAGGACAGAGGCTGGGTGTGAGCCTGCGTCGATTCCGAATGCTTCACCACGAGCCTGGTGCCAGGAGGTACCCACTGGTGGTTTGCAAAGTGAAGTCTCTGGTCATTGACAGGGCAGTGTGATCACATCCTCAGACTGGAAAGATGACAGGCTTCGAGAACAGACAGCTGTGGGCAGTGGGGGCCCTTGGACAAGTATCTTAGCTTCTCTGAGCCTCAGTTTCCTCATCTGCAGAATGGGAATATGAGCACACATTCCCCTGCAAAATAGCACAGCAACACAAGGCTAAAGAGAGGGCTTTTTTTGGCCGGGCGCAGTGGCCCACATCTGTGATCCCAGCAGTTTGGGAGGCCGAGGCTGGTGGATCGCCTGTGGTCAGGAGTTCGAGACCAGCCTGACCAACATGGTGAAACCCCATCTCTACTAAAAATACAAAATTAGCTGGGCGTGGTGGCACATGCCTATAATCCCAGCTACTTGGGAGGCTGAAGCAGGAGGATGACTTGAACCCAGGAGGCCGAGGTTGCAGTGAGTCGAGATCACGCCACTGCACTCCAGCCTGGGCAACAACAGCGAAACTCTGTCTCACTCTGTCGCCCAGGCTGGAGTGCAGTGGCACAATCTCAGCTCACTGCAACCTCTGCCTCCCAGGTTCAAGTAATTCTCCTGCCTCAGCCTCCCGAGTAGTTGAGACTACAGGCATCCACCACCACCACTGGCTAGTTTTTGTATTTTTAGTAGAGACGGGGTTTCACTGTGTTGGCCAGGCTGGTCTTGAACTCCTGATCTCCAGAGATCCGCCCACCTCAGCCTCCCAAAGTGCTGGGATTACAGGTGTCAGCCACAGCGCCCGGCCCTAAGGCTGGAAAGAGGTTTTAGAGAGACCAATCGCATGAAACGCTGGGTACCAAATCTGACCCAGGTGCTCAAAATAATCAGTCCCCACACTCCAGCTCTGGGCTTCTCTGTCACTGGCCTTCTGTGCCTGGTCTCCTGGAAACGGACCTGAGCTGGAGTGAGAGCCTTCACAGCGTCCTACAGGGAAAGTGCTGGGCCAGGGTCCTCAGCCCTGGCTTTTGGGCTCAACCTGCCACTGCCTGCCTATGTGTGCAAAGGAGAGCTGCCTTTTCTGTCTGAATCTCAGCCTTCTCATCTGTAAAATGGGGGCTCCACCCTGCCTGGGCCACCTCACAGTGGAGGTCCAGGTACTGTTTAGACTGTCGGGGGCCATGTGTGAGGTGGCCCAGGCCACCCAGGGACTGGCAACCTCACTGGCAGGTGGGCATAGGGACGGCTCTTGTCCAGGAGGGTCTGCCTGGATGGTGACACGGTGAGTGTCCTCAGTCCTCAGCCAGGGTTGCTCTGGCCCAGCCTGGTCCGAGATCCCATTCCAAAAAGTTTCCCGAAGTTTCCCAAGCTGCACAGGCGGTCTCTGGGTGCCCGCTTCTCACTGTCCCATTTTATTTGCCTGTGCTTAAGGCAGCTCAGGCTTCCAGCATCACCATCACCATCATCATTATTATTATTAGATAGAGTCTCGCTCTGTCGCCCAGGCTGGAGTCCAGTGGCACAATCTCAGCTCACTGCAACCTCTGCCTCCCAGGTTCAAGCGATGACCATGCTTCAGCCTCTCGAGTAGCTGGGACTACAGGCACACAATCATACTCAGCTAACTTTTTTTAGTAGAGACGGGATTTCACTATGTTGGTCAGGCTGGTCTTGAACTCCAGACCTCAAGTGATCCACCTGCCTCGGCCTCCCAAAGCGCTGGGATCACAGGCGTGAGTCACTGAGTCTGGCCAGGCCCCCAGCTTTTATGGGAGGCTCACATCTGCCCACTTGGTGAAGCGCTGGGCAGAGCAGAAAGCAGAAGAACCAGCATTTACCGGAATGGATGAGGGATTCCAGGAGGGCCTTTTGCCGAATGGAGGTGGTGTGGAAAAGGCGCCCATGGGACCTGGACGTGCAGGAGCCCGAGCTACCCCTCAAGGCTGTCCCAGGAATCCGGAGCCTCATCCAGGCCCTGTCCTTGGCACTTCCACTGCCCCCGGCCATGGAAGCAGCAATCTTGTCGCCCCACTTGGGGAGTCAAACTTCACAGACAAAGCCCTCCCTCTGGAGGTACTTGGAGGCCTCGCACCTGCATCCTTGAATAACCCAGTGCCCTGACCCTGACGGACTGGGTGCAGAGAGGGAGGACAGGTGCAGGGAGTGCTGGGAGTGGAAATGGCTGGAGGTACAGTGTCATTCCATCTGCAGACCAGGAAACAAGAGATGGCAGAGGGGATCTCACGGCCAGGCAGTGACAGGTGGGGGACAGAAAGGGACACCCCGGCCGGGCGCAGTGGCTCATGCCTGTAATCCCAGCACTTTGGAAGGCCAAGGTGGGTGGATCACGAGGTCAGGAATTCAAGACTAGCCTGGCCAAGATGGTGAAACCCCATCTCTACTGAAAATACAAAAATTAGCCGGGAGTGCGCCTGTAATCCCAGCTACTCGGGAGGCTGAGAAAGAGAATTGCTTGAACCTGGGAGGCAGAGGTTGCAGTGAGCCAAGATTGCACTACCACACTCCACTTGGGTGACAGAGAAAAAGGGAAGAAAGAAAGAAAGGAGGGGGGCAGGGAAGGAGGGAGGAAAGGAGGGAGGGAGGGAAAGAAAGAAAGAGAAAGAAGAAAGGAAGGAAGGAGAGAGAAAAAGAAAGAGAAAGAAAAAGAAAGGAAGGAAGGAAGGAAGAAGGGAGGGAGGGAAGGAAGGTTGGAAGGAAGGGAGAGAAAGAGAGAGAGAGGGAGGAACAACCCCCCTCCACCCATTGTCCTGGGGTGCTGCCCAGGTTCCTGAGTTAGTGGTTGGGTCTGGTCACCTAAAGAACCCTTGGAAGCCCATGAGGAGAGGAAACCCACCTCCAGCAAACATGGAGAAAGGCGTGAATCGGAGTTTACCAGGTGAGGTCCCTGATGACTGTGTCCTGTTCCTCCTGTGGATATGGGACCAGGATCAAGCAAGGTCTCTTCCCCCTGAATAGCCAGTTGTCCCTAGCCCCCTGCCAATTGCCTGCCTTCCAGTGTCCCGGGGGCGCAGGTCTGAGGTGGATAAAGGATTGCTTCATGGATCATTGCTGGGGCTGTGGACGGGCAGGGTCACCAGCTCAGAGCAAAGACTACACCAATACATGCAAACACTGAAGATGGGGACACAGAGGCACCAAGCGTTAGGTGGCTGGAGTCACCGGATCACAGCGTCTGGAGCCAAGGGTTTCCACTGTCACCAGGTATAACCCCTTCCTGCGGCCGTGCAAGGTGGGTGCCCCAGATGTACTCACTCGGCTGGCCTATGGGTCACACAGTCAGTAAGCGGCAGAGCTGGGATAGGAGGCCAGGCAGGTAGGTGTCTTACCCTCTCTGGCCTCAGTGTTCTCATCTGTCAAATGGTCTAATAATAGGATCTATGTCTCAGGGTTGCTGGGAGGGTTACACACCTGAGTGCACAGTACCTGGGGCTCAGTGACTGTTCTCTAAGCGTTTGCTGCTATGTTTTTTTTACTAACGGAAACTTGTCAAAGAGGTTAACACGCAGCCGGGGCTTGCATATTCAGTCTTGCCTGCACCAAAGTTGTGCTTTGGATGCCTGCCCCCCACGGTGATCCGGAGATGCCCAAGCCCCAGAGGCTTTGGGGAAGGCGGAGCCAGGCGAGGCTGCTCAGCTGTCAGTAGATGGCGCTGTGGGGCCGCAAGAGCCTCCCTCGCTGCAAAAGCGCGTTGACGCACCAAGCTGTGCACAGACTAGGGTCTCCCTGCTCCAGGCCAAGCCCTGCACCAGATATGGCCCCAGGAGAGAGGGTGCCGCTCAGCCTGTTTCTCTGATGAGGGATATGAAGGCTCAGAGAGGTTGAGCCACTAGCCTTGAGGTCACACAGCTATAAGGGGCAGGGCTGAGGCAGGGCTGGGGCTCCCCACCCCAGATGCCCACCTCACTGAGATCTCCAGCCCCACCTCCATGCCTGCCCCCCACCCTTCACCCTGGCCCTCAAGAGGCCACAATGACTCCCCAACGCTTGATGGGAGTCAGGCGCGCCCCTCCTCCCCACATGGCTGGACATTCCAGTGAAGCTGAAGCCACCAGCTTTGAAGTGAGAGCTAAACCCGGATTAGGGCGGCTCCAGGCTGGCCTCTCCCTCCGAGCCCCATTGCCAGGCCCACACCCACCAACCATGTCGGGCCAGAGTCCCCATCCGCACAAAGGGGTCTGGGGCTCAGAGGGGCAGGACCTGCCCAGCACAACACAGCTCTCCTTATGGAGGCTCCCTGCCAACGAGCCTCAGGGTCCCCCACGACCAGCCTGAAACCCCACATCGCGTGGGTGCCAGGCCAGAAGCTGCCACCGGGCTGGGCGGCTGTCTCTCCGTCTGTCAGTCCATCATCTGTGAGCAGCCACGCTTCCCCATTCTCACCCTGCCTATTTGGTTTCCAGGATCAAGCCTTTTTATTCAAAGAGATTTGGGCTCAAGGCTGGAAGATGACACTGGTATAGAGAAGTTACACTAGTTCCGGAACCCATATTCCAGAATGTTCTGGAACATCCACCTTCAGATTAATCTCTCCAGAATTCAGCTCTTCCCAGACTTCGCTATTATTTGATTTGATTTGATTTTGTTTTGTTTTATTTTATTTTATTTTATTTTATGACAGAGTCTTACTCTGTTGCCTAGGCTGGAGTACAGTGGCGCCATCTCTGCTCACTGCAACCTCTACTACCTGTGTTCAAGCGAGTCACCTTCCTCAGCCTCCCGAGTAGCTGGGATTACAGGCTCATGTCACCATACCTGGTTAATTTTTGTATTTTTAATAGAGATGGGGTTTCACCATGTTGGCCAGGCTGGTCTCGAACTTCTGACCTCAGGTGATCCGCCTGCCTCGGCCTCCCAAAGTGCTGGGATTACAGGCATGAGCCACCACACCCAGCCTTATTTTATTATTAGTTTTTTTATTTTATTTTATTTATTTATTTATTTATTTTTTTTTTGAGACGGAGTTTCACTCATGTTACCCAGGCTGGAGTGCAATGGCGCGATCTCAGCTCACCGCAACCTCCGCCTCCTGGGTTCAGGCAATTCTCCTGCCTCAGCCTCCTGAGTAGCTGGGACTACAGGCATGCGCCACCATGCCCAGCTGATTTTTTTGTATTTTTAGTAGAGACGGGGTTTCACCATGTTGACCAGGATGGTCTCGATCTCTTGACCTTGTGATCCACCCGCCTCGGCCTCCCAAAGTGCTGGGATTACAGGCTTGAGCCACCGCGCCCGGCCTATTTTATTTTTTTTAAAGATGGGGTTTCACCATGTTGGTCAGGATGGTCTTGAACTCCCGACCTCAGGTGATCCGCCCACCTTGGCCTTCAAAGCGCTTGGATTACAGGCGTGAGCCACCATGCCGGGCCTTATTTTATTATTAGTTTTTTTGAGATGGAGTTTTGCTCCACCGCACAGGCTAGAGTACACTGGTTTGATCTCGGCTCACTGCAACCTCTGCCCCCACTGAGTTCAAGCGATTCTCCTGCCTCAGCCTCCTGAGTAGCTGGGATTACAGGCATGCATCACACCCGGCTAATTTTTGTATTTTTAGTAGAGACAGGTTTCACAATGTTGGCCAGGCTGGTCTCGAACTCCTGACCTCAGGTGACCCACCTCGGCCTCCCAGAGTGGTGGGATTACAGGCGTGAGCCACCGCACCCAGCCTCTTCCCAGAATTCAGCAATTTCCATTCCACCTTCATGACTTTTGTTTGGTACCTAAATATTGTTTACATTTATCTTTTTCCTTAAACCAACTCCTTTTAAAGAAAGCTTTTATAAAAAAGAAACCTTGCTTATGTTTATTTTAAAGAAAGCTTTTATAAAAAAGAAACCTTGCTGTCAAACATGAAAAGCTAGGTCCCTGTGCCACGTACAGACTATAAGCATAAAAATGCATGCCGCGGCTGGGCGCGGTGGCTCACACCTGTAATCCCAGCACTTTGGGATGCCAAGGAGGGTAGATCATGAGGTCGGGAGTTTGACATCAGCCTGGCCAATATGGTGAAACCCCATCTCTACTAAAAAAAATAAAAATTAGCTGGGCGTGGTGACGGGCGCCTGTAATCCTAGTTACACAGGAGGCTGAGGCAGGAGAATCACTTGAACCCGGGGGGTGAAGGTTGCAGTGAGCTGAGATCGCACCACTGCACTCCAGCCAGGCGACAGTGCAAGACTCCATCCCAAAAATAAATAAATAAATAAATAATGCATGCCATGAAAACGGAACGATGCTGTTCAATTCTGGCTGGCTGCCGGGCCTAGGGAAGGCTGTCAGCCTGGTGTCTGCTCTCTTGCTAGAGGGCAGTGGGCTGGCCAGAGACCTGTCTGCACCAAATTCAGCATCTCCTTGATGCAGCCAGGAGCAAACATTGTGGAAGGAGACTCCCTTTCAGCCTCTTTCCTTTGGAGGCTGGTCATCGTTCGCCTCTTTGTCTGCATTTCTCCTGCCTATTCTTCAAGTTATCACCTCCTCCAGGAAGCCCTCCAGGCCGATAAGGGCATCCCGACTGTGCATCTTCAGCTCGACAGGCATTTCCTGACTTGGCATTTGTCATCCTGGTTTCATAAATCATATTTCTGGTTATGTCACTTCCAGTGGAGTGAAAGTGCCCCTTTTTTTCCTTAGAGACAGGGTCTTGCCCTGTCACCCAGGCTAGAGTGCAGTGGCACAATCATAGCTCACTGTAGCCTCCAATTCCTGGGCTCAAGCAATCCTCTTGCCTCAGCCTCCCAAGTAGCTGACACATACCACCACGCCCAGCTTTTTTTTTTTTTTTTCCCAGAGATGGGGTCTCACAATGTTGCTCTGGCTGGCCTCAAGCTGTCCTCCTATCTTGGCATCCCAAAGTGGTGGGATTACACATGGGCGCCACTGCACCCAGCAAGGGCCAAACCTTTACCATGGCCCGCACAGTTATGGGTCGCTCCCTCCCACCCCCAGCTGCCGTCTGGCTGTCTACCTCTCTGCCTCCACGAGTTCTTCTTGTGTCATGATGTCCTGACTGGTCATGGTGTCAGCCTTCTCTTGTACATAAGCTCAGCGTGGTCCAGTGAGGTGTGATCTGTCCACCATCCGGTCCCCAAGCCCGGCCTGCGTGAAGGAAGAGAGCAGCCTGGAAACTTAGCATTGTCACTGTCTCCGTTTTCCTAACGGCGAAGCTGAGTCCCAGTGAGGTCGGTGACCTTCCCAGGGTCGCCCATGTAGCCATGGCGGACCTGGAGGCAAAGCCTGGCCTCCGGAGCCAGCAGGAATCCACCCTCCCCTAAACTCCCTCCTTTGCAGGGCTGCTCTTCACCTAGATCAAGTGAGACGGTGTGTTTGAGACAGGAAGAGACACACAGACAGAGACCCCCAGAGGCCCAAACCAAGCCCCCCACCCGGCAGACTGAAACCCTTAGCCCAGCAGGGCTCAGCTCACAGCAGACATAGAATACAACTTCCCATCAAGACTCTGGCTATGGGGCGTCCCCTCGGAACCTCACCGCAGGCCTTCACCAGCCCCTGTGGCCTGAAATTCCATGGGGACGTTTCCTTGCCCTGAGGCTTGGTGTCCCAGACTAAAGACACCAACAGTCCCTAGTCCCCACTCCCACCCCAGCCACTTCCTGGCTGTGAAAAAGGTACAGCCACCCCCAGGGTTGCCACAAAAACAGAGTGATGGTGGAACCGGGTGCCAGGCAGGGTCCCTCCACCAGCCTCGCTGTCCCAGGAGGGTCCCCGGCCTCCTGCGGTCAGCAGAGGCTCCCTGGGAGAGTCCCCGCCCCGCCAGCTCCAAGCCCCTGGGGTCCGTCCTGGAAAGACCTTCAAAGGACTTGACCATTCTTGAGTGAACGCCAGGATGGAATCTGCTCCCAGAGTCAATTTAAGCAGCCACACGGGTGGAAGGAATTTGCCGTTTCTCTTAACATCGACCCCCTCATGATTTATATGGGACCACTGTCCGGAGGCCCCCGGCTGATGGATCCTGAGTGGAAAAATGAAATGCCAAGACCCAGGCATCTTGCTGGGCTAATTACCCTCAATGAGACGCAGCTGGCTGCGGAGCCGGCGGGGCCGGGGTGGGGCCAGATCCCTTTACACAGCTCCCTGGGGCTACAAAGGCCGGTCCCAGCCCTGCCTATGTTCCTTGTCTGCCACCTACCCTACTAGGCCAAGTCTGGGGCCACCAGGAATTCCCGGAGAGCCATCTTGGCCAGATAACAAGACAGGCCACCTTGGATGCCACCAAGCAGGCCCAGAACTGGCCGTGACCTTGGGTTTGCTGCTGCCCTGCGGGGGCGGGGGTAGAGATCCTTCAGACACCAGGGACCCTGGGATTCCATTCTACTTATGGGAAGATAAAGGCCTAGGCAGACAGGGAAAGCCCCCAGGAGGCTCAGGAATGATTGCAATTCCAGCCTCAGCTTCTGCCCTGCAGTGTCTTGGACACCCAAAGCCGCAGAGCTGCTTCCAGATAACTCCTATGGTTCGGGGCTGGCTCTCTGGGCATCCTGGAGCCAGTCAAATATTTCCCAAGAGCATCCTTTATGCCAGGCCCCATGTAGGGAAGGTGCTGGGGGCATAGCCATGGGCAAAATCCAGCCCAATCCCTGCCCTCAGGAATGTGTAGCACTTTGTAGGAAGACAGGCATCACTTACCAAAAAGCAAGAGTTCTCGGTGCCATGAACTACATGGAAAGTGATTTGGCCTAGTCCAGCCTCAGGGCCTTAGGATGTGCTGCTGACCTGAGACCAGAAAGCTGAGTAGGGGATGTGATGCTTAGTACTGAGTGTCAACTTGATTGGACTGGAGGATGCAGAGTATTGGTCCTGGGTGCGTCTGTGAGGGTGTGGCCAAAGGAGATGAGCATTTGAGTCACTGGGCTGGGGAAGGCAGACCCACCTTCAGTCTGGGTGGGCACCAGCTAATCAGCTGCCAGGGCAGCCAGGATATAAAGCAGGCAGAAGAATGAGAAAAGACTACGCTGGGCCGGGCACGGTGGCTCACGCCTGTAATCCCAGCACTTTGGGAGGCCGAGGCAAGTGGATCAAGAGATCGAGACCAGCCTGGCCAACATGGTGAAACCCCGTCCTCTACTAAAAATACAAAAATTAGCTGGGCGTGGTGTCGCACGCCTGTAATCCCAGTTACTCAGGAGGCTGAAGCAGGAGAATCGCTTGAACCTGGGAGGCGGAGATTGCAGTGAGCTGAGATCGCACCACTGAATTCCAGCCTGGGCGACAGAGCGAGACTCTGTCTCAAAAAAAAAAAAAAAAAAAAAAAGACTACACTGGCTCTGCCTCCCAGCCTGTCTCCTTCTCTCATGCTGGATGCTTCTGGCCCTTGAACATCGGACTCAAGTTCTTCAGGTTTGGGACTTGGACTGGCTTCCTTGCTCCTCAGCTTGCAGATGGCCCGTTGTGGGACCTTGTAATCCTGTGAGTTAGTGCTTAATAAACTCCTACATATATATATAATATTTATATATAATAATTATTTATATATGTACGTATGTATTCTATTAGTTCTTTCCCTATAAGAACCCTGGTTAATAGAGGGGGTATTGGGCAAAGGGGGCAAAGAACCCTGATTAATACGGGGGTAGGCAGTACTGGGCAAAGGCAGAGAGAGAGGCATGAGCAAACACCCTGTAACAGAAGGAAACGTAGGGCCCTGAATGACACTGCGGTTGGAACGCAGAGCCGACAGGATGGTGGTGCAGGAAGTTCAAGAGGCCGGCAAAGGGCTCTTTTGTTTGTTTTGTTTTTTATTATTTCGTTTTAGAGATAGGGTCTTGCTTTGTTGCCGAGGCTGGTCTGGAATTCCGGGGCCCAAGCCATGCTTTCACTCCGGCCTCCCAAAGTGCTGGGATTACAGGTGTGAGGCACTGCGCCCCGCCGCATTCTTGTACCTTTAGAAAGGGGGTTCCAGGTAGAACTCTGGAAGGGCGGCGTGTCCATGTACATGCTCATTCTTGCTGATTTCTCTCTGGCTCTTGGGAGCCCCAGCTGTCCACCCCTGGAAGGGCAGCTCTGTGGATCACCCCAGCTACAGGGGCCAGAGGAGGAACTGGAGAGCCTGAGCTCATCCGGGTATTCCTCGAGGACGGGACAGAAAGACGTGGATATTGAAGGCGGCTGGTGGTGTGCCCAGGTCAGGGCAGTCGAGAACGCCAATGACCACAGCTTGGGCGAGAGGGGCCTCCAGGAGGTCACGCTGTTGTTATAAGTAAAATTTCCATGCCGCAAAAGAAATAGCACTCGAAGATAAATCCTCTCAGCCAGGCAGTTTACTTCTATAGCAGGGTGTGCTGCATGGATGGGGCAGTGGCAGCCGCACATTTTGACAAGGAGGGGAAGGGGTACTTATGCCTGACGGGGTCGTCCCTACTGCTGTGTCGTCCCCCTGTTGGCTACGGTTAGACCGTACAGGCTGGACTAATCCTGATTGGCTATTTTAAAGAGAGCAGGGGTCGGAGCTGGAGTGGCAGGGTGAGTGCTGTGGCGGGAAGGACGGTTATGGGCGGGTCAGAGCAGGTAGCCGGGGGTGACCTAGGTCAAAGAATGGGACAGGAGCAGGTGACCGGGATGAATCAAGGCGGAGCCGGGGGCCGGGGGAACAGACGTGAATTACTGATTACAAGGAAGCTAAACTTTAAAATAGAGAATTAAGGAATAAGAAAGCTGAACGTACTGACATGCTGATAATTGGAAGAGAAACTTGGGGTCCACTATAACACTGTGTAACTCCCAACAGTGGCAGAGAACAGGGAGTTGAAGCCACCGGCAGCCTGACAGCCGGCTTGTGCCTTCTGAGAGGACCCCTGCTTTTCTTTTCTTTTCTCTGGGGCCCCCAGTGGAACCGCACCACTCCCACGCCCCTACCCTACCCCCCACCCTGACATCTCCTGGCCGAGATCATGGAGGGCAGAGGTTAGGTGTTACTGATGATATTGATCATCCTCTATGAGCACCGGTACAGAGGAGGTGTAGACGAGTTGAGCGACTGAGGACAGAGGAATCAATGAGACCAATGCCCCTGGCCTCCTCTCTGAGGTGGCATGGAGCCCCTCTGGTCTTCGCTGCCAGCTGGGCTCCTGCAGGTGGGCGGGCTTCGCTGCAGGAAGCAGCTGGCAAGCAGCTGCCTGTGGCCTGCGGTGCCTTGGCTCTGGCTTGGTTCTGTGGGACACAGACAGGTCTGACGAGTTCCTCAGCAGCAGAGACAGGGCTCGGTCCATGGTTTCCAGGAAAGGCAGGAGAGCACGCCGAGCCGGGCTTGGGGTGCAGGGAGGAGCCGCCTGGAACACTCCCCTCTTCCGCCACGTACCTGTCCCCTGTGCCCCGAGTCCAGAGCTCCAGAGTGACGGAGGTGCTTCTCTCCCGCCTCTCACAGAGGGAACAGGGGCTCAGCCGTGGGAAAGGAGGAGGGGAGGGCTCTCTCTGTGGCCCAGGGGTCAGGGAGTGTGGCCCCTATGGTGAAGCAGCTGCCGTCAAAACCAGGGCTGGCCCTCTGCAGGGTCCAACATGCCACCCTCCTTGGCCTTCCTCTTGGCTTCTCAGGGTTTGAATTCTACCCTTAACCCACAGCCTCCAACCCTTGGCTCCAGGGACCTCCTTCCAACCTCAGACACCTGATTGCAAGCCCACACCTCAGACCTGCGCTTCTCCTTAAACACTCACCTTTTCTCTCTCTCTCTCTCTGTCTGTCTCCTCCTCCCTCCCTACCCCCTCCCCTTCCCTCCCTCCCTCCCCCCCCCCCCCCCTCCCCTTCCCTCCCTCCCTACCCCCTCCCCTTCCCTCCCTCCCTACCCCCTCCCCTTCCCTCCCTCCCTACCCCCTCCCCTTCCCTCCCTCCCTACCCCCTCCCCTTCCCTCCCTCCCTCCTCTTCCCTCCCTCCCTCCGTCCCTCCCCTTCCCTCCCTCCCTCCCTCCCTCACCTTCCCTCCCTCCCT
>NW_022437028.1:7402486-7464061 GCF_009761245.1 Sapajus apella | reverse complement strand
CCCCCCCTCACCTTCCCTCCCTCCCCCTCCCTCCCTCCCTCCCCCTCCCTCCCTCCCTCCTCCCTCCTTCCCTTCCTTGCTTCCTTCTTTCTCTCTCTCCCTCTTCCTTCTTTTCTTTCTTTCGTTTCCTTCCTTTTCTCCTTTCTTTCCTTCTTTCTTTCTCTTTCTTTCCTTTTTTCTCTTTCTTTCTTTCCTTTCCCTTCTTTCTTTCTTTCTCTCTCTCTCTTTCTTTCTCTCTCTCTCTCTCTCTCTCTCTCCCCCTCCCCTCCCTCCCTCCCTCCATCCCTTCCTTTCTTCCTTCCTGGGCAACAGAGTGAGACTGTCTCAAAAAAAAGAAAAGATGGATTTTGTAGTATGTGAATCGTATCTCAATAAAAAAGCGCTTTAAAAAAATACGCACTCTTGCCTCTGTCTTTTTCCATACAGCACAGTATATACGAGCAATCAACGAAGCTGTTGTGTACATCAACAGTTCATTCTTAAGCCATGTGGTATTCCCACGTATGCGTGCCCTAGCATTTATTTTTATTATTATTTTTATTTGGAGACAAGCTTTCACTCTGTCCCCCAGACCAGTGCAGTGGTGTGACACAGCTCACTGCAGCTGCTAACTCCTGGGCTCGGGTGATCCTCCCACCTCAACCTCCTGAGTAGCTGGGACTATAGGCGCACGCCACCATGCCAGGCTAATTTTTAATTTTTTTTTTTTTTTTTTTTTTTTAGAGATGGAGTCTTGCTATGTTGCCCAGGCAGGTCTCAAACTCCTGGCCTCAAGCAATTCTCCTGCCTCGGCCTCCCAAAGCTCTGGAATTACAGGCCTGAACCACTGTGCCCAGACTCTTTTCAGATCTTTTTTTTTTTTTTTTTTGAGACAGAGCCTTGCTCTGTGGCCCAGCTGGAATGCAGTGGCACGATCTCGGCTCACTGCAACCTCCGTCTCCCGGGCTCAAGTGATTCTCCTGCCTCAGCCTCTTGAGTAGCTGGGATTACAGGAGTGCACTACCACACCCGGCTAAGTTTTGTATTTTTAGTAGAGTCAGGGTTTCACCATGTTGGTCAGGCTGGTCTCGAACCCCTGACCTCGTGATCCGCCCGCCTCAGCCTCCCAAAGTGCTGGGATTACAGGCGTGAGCCACCTCTCCCGGCCTCTCTTTTCCGATCTTTATGGCCATTTGGATTTTATGCTTGTCATCTACCTTTTTTGGGGTTATAATCTTTCTATTATAGACATGTGGGATTTTTAAAAATATCCTCTGGATATGAGATTCTTGTCACGTCCGTGCTGCTGGCATCTTTTCTCGTCCAGCGCCTTTTTGCATTCTTAATTGCATCTTTTGGTGAGCAGAAGTTTTTCATTTTGATGAAGTCCAATTTACCCACTTTTATGGTCAGAGCTACGCGTGTCCTGTTTAAGAAGCCCCTGCCTGCCCCCTAAACATCCCTTGAAGCCACCTCTTCCCTTCTGACGTCTTCGCCTCCAGCCAGCTCTTTGCAGCCAGTTTTCTCCCGTGCTTCCCCATTCTCCTCCCACCGATGTCCCCACCCCACATTTTGCCCCGTCCTCCGCCTTCGTCACCGCCATCATCTCGATCTTCCCGCCCAGGGACAGTCCTGGCTCTTCTGTGAGTCCCTGGGACCAGCACAGTCTCTGGCACGCACTAGGTGCTTAATAAAAGCTCCATAAATGAAGGCAATATCCTGTGGCTTAGCTGAGGATCTTAAAACTGTCAATTAGCTCTAATCACTAGCTTCTCAGGAACATTTGAGCAGAGCCAGGGAAACAAAAAAGTTTTGGAAAAACCAACAAGAAAGGAATGTTTCATTCTCTCCCGTCACTGGAACATTTACCGCACAAAGGCAGACCTCGTTAGCATTATTTATTCTTGCTTTGTCCCCAATCATAGGACAAGGGAAGCCTTCCCCCCACCCCCACCCTCTGGCTGCAAGCGCTCCGTGTCACCCCTCCCCCGACAGTGTTTGCTGCCCCTGAATGTCGGGGAGACCTGCCATCCCCTAGTCCTTCTCTTCCCCGTGGGTGATGATGTAACACAGGTTCCTGTAGTCCAGGTTGCCACACACATCTGGGGGGAACGCCGCAAACATCTGCTTGATCTGGGAAGGAGCAGAGAGTCAGCCTGCAGCAGGCCAGGTGGGAGCCGGAGCGGGGAATCTGCTGTTCCCACCCAAAGCCCAAATTTACCTCTTCCTCACTGAAGCGGTCTGCCTGGGTCATAAGTTTTTCTTTGATGCTGTACAAGGGAGAGACACAGTCATGTTCAGGGTAAGGGATACCCAACCTGGACATGTAGACCCCAGGGGTGATGAGGGGCAACCGGGGGCGGGGAGTGTCCTGGCCCAGGAGGACTTCACCCTGGGGCTGGTCTTGTCGGCCCCTCTGATGGCCAAGTAGCCTTTGAACTTCAGTTTTCTCCTCCATGAAGCGGGCTTTCCTGCCAGCATCAAGTAAGGACCAAAAGGAATGACCTGGGGACCCCAACATAGGGGCCACTCTGAACCTCAGTTTCCTCCTTGTGAAATGGACTTTCCTCCCAGCATCGAGTGGGGACCAGATGGAATGACCTGGGGACCACTTTGAACTTCAGTTTCCTCCTCTGTGAAGTGGGTTCTCCTCCCAGCATCAGGTGGGGACCAAATGGAACGACCTGGGGACCCCAACATGAGGGCTACTCTGATTTCCCATCATGCACTATCACCAAGCTCTGCATCATTGAGGGGAGACAGCTTAGGTCCCCCGCCCAGACCCTCTTCTCCCCTATTCTGGACACACTGTTTTCTCCAGCTTGTGATGTTCACTGACGTCCAGTGTTGTAGAGATGACAAGGTACTCCTGCTTGGCTAAGGACACAGGAAGGCCTGCCCACGTCCGTGTCCTCTTGAGCCTGCAAGGGCCTGGTGTTCCCTCAAACTTGGAGGGCCCTGCAGCGTTCCTGAGGGGGCTCAGTGGGCAGGAATGGGACCCGACGGCTGAGCAAGGCCTCCTCCACCCAGAGCGTCCTCTGGCACCGGCTGTGGCGGGCCTCGCTGAGGACCAGTGCACATTTTCCATTATTTATGTTTCTGTGGGACAGTCACAGTTTCCAGCTCCCCAAGCTGGGGACTTTTCACAGACTGTTTGAACCACAGCCTCCGCCGTGGCCTGTCTGGCCCACAGCCACAGTCCGTCCCAAGGCAGTGCCTTCAGTTCCCAAATTGGGTCCCCAAAGGGCCCTTCCCAGGCTTGTCCTTGCACCGGTGAGAGTGAAGGTGGTTGACAGGGGAGGGAAGGTTCGGGGTCACTCCAGGGGCGCCAGAAAGGAGGCAGGAGTCGCAGACCCCGAGGAAGGGGAGGAGGAGAGGACCGTGGCTTGGAGCAGTCCTCTGCGTCCCCTCCACCCCAGGGGAGTATGTGACTCATGGTTTTGGAGGTGAGAAAGTGTGAGACGGACAGACCCTCTCCACCCCCACCCCTGCCCCGTCTGCCCTCTCCCCTCCACCTCCATATGTGAGAATCTCAAGGCCACAGCATCACAGTAACTGATCAGGAAGCCCGGGTAGGGGGAGGAATCTCACCTGCCCCAGGCCACCCCCAGGTCCAGCGAGGTTCTGAAGGGACTGCCTGGGCCCAGCTCAGAGATCTGCCCTGAAGCCAGGGTTCTGGGCAGGCTGCCACTCCCTGCCCAGCCCTGCCTGCAATCCTTGGCTCTCTGCTCCCGTGTTGTCACTGAGTGGGGCACTCCTTCTGTCACGATGGCAGCCTGGTGCCTGCCGGACAGCTGTCTGCAGCCACGTCCCCTTCATGCATTCCAAGGGAGCTGGTCACCTTCCCCAGTCCTCACTGCCCTCTTGCCCGAGGCGGTGCTGGCTATGATCTGGCTCAGTCCTCTCCTCAGAACCCGGATCCTACCGGCGCTGGCCTCTGGCTTTTTGCTTATCTGTCCACCCCACTCCGTCTTGACAGCCATGACCCTCCTGGGAGCTGCAACCCTCTCCTCTCCTCCTCCAGGCTGGCCTCCATGGTGTCCTTGCCTAACTCCTTCTTGGGCTCTCCCATGATCCCAGGGCAGACGCAGGGTCCAGGGGCTGGGGTGTGAGCAGGTCCCACACAAGCCCTGCCTGGCACTCCGTGCTGAGTCTCCCAACCCACCCCCATCTGCACCCTACAGCTGCAGCCAGCTCCGAACCAACATGCACATGCCAAGCTCGGGCCCTCTGATCTCTCCATTCCCACATCTAGAATGCTGTTCCCACCCTAGCCTGGGCAAACCATGGTCATCCTTCAAGGCCTGCCTTTGCCCCCACACCCACCCCACTAGGAAACTCTCTCAGAGTGACCCAACATTTCTTTTTTTTTGGAGACAGAATTTCCCTCTGTCGCCCAGGCTGGAGTGCAACGGTATGGTCTTGGCTCACTGCAACCTCCACCTCCCAGGCTCGAGTGATTCTCCTGCCTTGGCCACCAGAGTAGCTGGGATTACAGGCGCCCGCCACCTGGTCCGGCTATTTTTTTTTTTTTTTTTTTTTTTTTTTCCAGTAAAGACAGGGTTTTGCTATGTTGGCCAGGCTGGTCTCAAACTCCTGGTCTCAAGTGATTTGCCTGCCTCGGTTTCCCAAAGTGCTGGGATTGCAGGCGTGAGCCACTGAGCCCGGCCTGACCCATTTCTTATCCATTTCTCCTTGCACGCACACATAGAGATGGGGACACCAAGGCTCTGGAGGGCAAGGGACATCAAGCGATATTACTGGGTCAGGCAGCGGCCTCCCAGCTCCTGGGTTCTGGGAGAGGAGACGGGGCGGCCACCCACCCTGACCCCAGCCCAGAGCTGGCTTACCCCCTGAGCCTCTGCAGGGAGCAAAAACCGAAGGAAGTCAGGGGAAACTTACACATCGGCCTTGACGAAGCCTTTCCCTTCAGTGTCGAACACTTTGAAGGCGTGGAGAATGGTCTCCTCTGGGTCCGTGCCTATAAGCAGCACACACAGGGCAGGGAGAGAGGCAGGTGGAGAGGGCTCCACAGAGACAGGCACCCAACTGGGCAGGGGCTGGCGCTGGGGGCAAGTCTCTTGGCCCTGCACAGAGGCACAGCTCCGGGGAACTTCTTCCCCAGCTTCCACTGCACAGAGAGGGCGGAGCTCACTTGAATCAAAAGCAAAGAGGGAGACAAGTCATTGTAACCGTAGACAAGGGTTCTGCGTATATATTTTTGTGAACAACCTGTGCAACTGTACAAGGAGACCCTGAGCATTTACTTTGTGTTTAACCCTTCCCTATTTTACAGATGAACAAGCTGAGACCCAGAGAAGTTAAGCGACTTGTCCAAGGTCTCACAGCTGAGGCTGCTGCGTGACCAGTGGTCTGAGTTGGGGGCATGACTCTGGGGCTCATGCGTTACCCAAGCTGTGCCCAAGGGGCCGTGGGCAGAGGAAAAAGAGTTCTGTACGTGGGTGCCAAAAGGCTGGGGCTTGGGCAGTGGCATTGGAGGGGTCTGTGAGACTGGCCCGGCCAGAGGTGGGGCAGGTGGGCCAGCGGGCCAAGGGTGGGGATTTGGGGAGGCAGAAGGGCAGCCAGAGATATTCTGCTTTTATCTCGTTCACAGCACAGCCTTGGTGAGAGATGCCATGCGAAGACGCAAATCTGATACCCATAATAGCATTGAAGGTGCAGCCCCTGGGAAACTGAAGTTTCAGAGAGAGGAATGTGTTACACCCATGAGAAACTGAAGTCCAGAGAGAGGAACAGGCTGCATGAAGGGCAGCAGGTGACCTGGCCACCTTCACCTGGTGCCCTTCCCCTCTGTCACCATGTCCCCCTTGTTCACTGTGGACTCGGGGGTGCCCCCTTCCTTTCTTTAGTGCTCACCCAAGTCATTGGTGAAATAGGGACAGGGACGGTGCTTGCCACCCACCTCACAGGAGCAGCTAAGGTAACACACCGTTCACGGTAAGGCTCTGACCAACATGGATCGACCAGGGCTGCAAACACATCTGCAGCTCCAGGCCTGCGGCTTTAAGATTTTACCCGCTGGAGCTCTGAGAGCACCGATGGAGTATATGTGGATGTCTTAGTTCATCATAGAGAAAACAGGCTTGGAGAGGTTTTAGTACTTGCCTGAGGGCCCACTAATAAGAGAAGGGAGGATTTAAACCCACCTCTGTGGACTCCAGATTCCCCTGCTCCTTCTGCCACCCTGTGCTCCTGCCAGTCAGATTGGGTCCAGCAGGGTCATATGCCTCCCCCATTAGACTGGGTCTGATGTGCCTCCAGCATCACGCTAGGTCAGGATCGTCTGTGCCTCCCCCATTAGACTGAGTCAGGGCCATCTGTGCCTCCCCCATCAGACTGGGTCAGGGCCATCTGTGCCTCCTCCATCAGACTGGGTCAGGGCCATCTGTGCCTCCCCCCATCAGACTGCATCAGGGCCATCTGTGCCTTCCCCCTCAGATTAGATCAGGGCCTCATCTGTTCCTCTCCCATTAGACTTGGTCAGGGCCATCTGTGCCTCTCCCATCAGACAAGATCAAGTCCATCTGTGCCTTTCCCATCAGACTGGGTCAGGGCCATCTGTACCTCTCCCACCAGACTGGGTCAGGGATGTCTGTGCTTCCCCCATCAGAGGATCAGAGCCTCATCTGTTCCTCCCCCATTAGACTGGGTCAGAGCTGTCTGTTCCTCCCCCATCAGACAAGATCAAGGCCATCTGTGCCTCCCCCATCAGACTAGAAACTACCTGGGACTGGGACTGGGCAGTATCTGAGTCTCTGGGCATCTCTGAAACTGGCCCAGAGTGAAAAAGCCTGGCACACACTGACCTCAGTGGCCTGGGAGCTCCTAGAGGACAGAGCCATGGACTGCCTCTGGGCAGGGTGGCAGGGAGCTGATGTGCCCAGCAGAGAGGCTCAGCCCAAGGTGCAGCGGGGACACTCCAGGCCCTTATAGCCCGACCAAGCCAGCAGGGGTTGAAGGGTACCTCCAGGCTGGTGAGGGTTGAGTGACCAGAGCATCTTGTGGGGCACCCATGTGGGGTTTGCCTCTGAGGCCACAGTCTCCCAGGTTTCACTGATTAGTTGAAAATTCCCCTCGTCTTTGAAGAGGCCTCACTGCTGGGACAGGTTTGTGGCTGGCTCCTGCCTGTCCCCCTGCGGACCATGCACATGGACTTAGCTCAGGCTCTCAGGCACCCAGCACAGCCCCGCCACTCCCTGTCGCCATGGCTGGCAGTCCTCCCTTCCCTCCTCCCCAGAGAGGGCCTCTGTTCCTGGGACTGCGAACCTCATAAAATCTGCTACAGAGTGGCCGCTTCCCCCCATCATCGCTGGCAACCTTACGACAGTCTCCTCTTCCCAATTAGCAGGGTGAGGTGGCGCCGGTCCCAGCCCCCTGCCCTCCCGGCTCCTGTCCCCTCCCACCCGCCTCTCACGAGGTCTGGCCGCTGTCTGCACGACAGGCTGAGCCGGAGTCCCAATCCCAGCGCCCCCTTCAAAAATGAGAAAAAGCTGCAACCCTGCGGCCCACTCCAGGTCCTGGGTCACAGCTTCAGCTCACCATGGACCGACATTAGCTCTTAGCCTCAATCTTCTCATCTGTGAAGCAGGTTTGGGGCCCATTGTGAGCGGACAGAGTCCCCTCCCCTTCCCCAGCACTCCCGGAGATCTCTCTAACCAGAAGCCACTGCCCCAGGCCCGCCCGCTGGCCTTGAACACGTCTTCAGTGACGTTCCTCTGGATAAAAGAATCAGCCTGTCTGCTTCCTTTGAAGTCGCTGGCTGGAGACACGAATATCTTTCCCACAGCGCATTCTTCTGTCCTAGACTCCTGGGCTTCTGAGCTTTTCCAGGAGGCAGCCAGGGTCCTGGAAATAGGTCCTGACCAGCTGCCCCCGGAGGTGGGCCCAGTGACACTCCTCATTCGGCTAGACAGCCCCAAGTTCAAGGCCTGCTCTGGAGGAGCCTGCCCTCCCCTGCCCTGGGTTTCCTGGCCTCTTGCACGCAGGCCGATGGCTGCCTTCCTTCTAGCTCTAGATCAGCCAGAACTCTGTGCGTGGAGGCTGCTCTACCCCCCAGCAGGTCACGACCCATGAAAACACTGATTTTTCACCCCATCAAACCTGTGATGTCAGGTAGTCCTATCATGGACTGAATGGTGGCTCCTAAGCAAATATGTCCACCAGAGCCTGCAAATGTCACCTTATTTGGAAAAAGGGACTTTGCGGATGGAAGTTAAACATCTTGAGATGCAGAGACCATCTCGGATTATCCAGGTAGGACCTAAATCCAATGGCAAACATCCTTCTAAAAGGCAGCTGGAGGCTGGGCGTAGTGGCTCATGCCTGTAATTCCAGCACTTTGAGAGGCCGATGTGGGCGGATCACGTGAGGTCAGGAGTTCAAGACCAGCCTGGCCAACATGGTGAAACCCTGTCTCTACTAAAAATACAAAAAAATTAGCCAGGCGTGGTGGTGTGCGCCTGTAATCCCAGCTTCTCAGGAGGCTGAGGCACAAGAATCGCTTGAACCTGGGAGGCGGAGGTTGCCGTGAGCTGAGATCAAGCCACTGCACTCCAGCCTGGGCAATAGAGTGAGACACTGTCTCAAAAACAAAACAAAATGAAGAGGCAGGTGGAGGGAGGTTAGACAGAAGAGGACGGGGCCGCTGACTATGAGGCTGCAGTGGGAGAGGTGTGCCCCCCAGGGGCTGGAAGAGGCAAAAAATGGATTCTACCCCAATCCTCTGCCAGGTTTTGGACGTTTAGACTCCAGGACTGTGAGTGAATACGTGTCTGCTGTTTCGAGACACCTGGTTTCGGAGAATTTGTTACAGTGGGTTCAGGAAACTATTATAAGCCCATTTTACAGACCAAAAAACTGAGGACAGAAAGCAGATAAATCTGTGCAAGGTTACCCTAGGAGTCAATGGGAAGCCAGGGCCTGACCCTAAGCCTAGCAAGGGAGGGGGCCTAGCAGGGGTGGCCTTGAGGCTGGGGGGCTGACAGTGCTCACCCCCCAGGACAGCCACTGCCCGGGCTGGCCCCCCTTTTTCTTGTTTTTTTTTTTTTTTTTTTTTTTTTTTTTTGAGGTGATGTCTTGCTCTGTCACCCAGGCTGGAGTACAGTGGCACCATCTCAGCTCACTGCAACCTCCACCTCCTGGGTTCAAGCGATTCTCTGGCTCAGCCTCCTCAGTAGCTGGGGTTACAGGTGCCCACCACAACACCCAGCTAATTTTTGTATTTTTAGTAGAGATGGGTTTCACCATGTTGGTCAGGCTGGTCTTGAACTCCTGACCTCAGGTGATCCACCCACCTCGGCCTCCCAGAGTGTTGGGATTACAGGTGTGAGCCACCGCACCTGGCCTTGGCCCTCCCTTCTAACCATGGAACCCTCAAGCTCCGGGAACGTCACTGTGGGAGAGCTCCCCCAGGCCAGGACAGAAAGGGGACACAGAGGGCCCAACACTCCACTCCACACCTAATGCTGTGTCTAGGGCGGGTACAGTGGTTAGAACCGGGTTTGGGGTTGAGGCTCCATCCCGGCCACCTTTTTTGCTGGGGCACTTGGGGCAGGGTTCGTGACTCCCCTAGGTGTGAGTCTTTTCATTTTGTGAATGAGGCTCCCTGATCCTTCCTTTGGGGGCTCCGACAACCACAGGAAAAGACAAGGGGAGTAACCTGCGCTGCCCGTGGCTCAGCCACAGAATCTTTCGGAAACACTCTCCCTCCAGCACCCTCTGGCTGTCCCCTACATCCCCATCTGCAGAGCGGGTATAGTGAGCCCACAGATAGGAAGGTAGAGGAGCAGTGTGGCTGGGGGCAGTGGGACGGGGTGTACTGTCCTGATGGTGGGCAGAGGTGTTACAGGCAGGGTTTACTTTTTGTTGTTGCTTTTGAGACAGAATCTTGCTCTGCCACCCAGGCTGGAGTGCAGTGGTGCGATCTGGGCTCGCTGCAGCCTTCACCTCCGAGGCTCAAGTGATCCTCCCACCTCAGCCTCCAAAGTAGCTGGGACTATAGGCATGGGCCACCATGCCTGCCTGATTTTTGTGTTAGTAGACATAAAGTTACATTCTATCACCCAGGCTAGTCTCAAACTCCTGGACTCAAGCAAACCTCCTGCCTCAGCCTCCCAAAGTGCTGGGATTACAGGCATAAACCACCATGCCCGGCCAAGGCAGGGGTCCTTACAGTTACCCCAGTCTGCAGTGAAGAGAGGGAAACTGAGGCAGGGACCTCGAAGTTGTGTGCACCGGGGGCTGATATCTGGGGTCACATCATGTTCCCACCTGTGGCCTGTGTGTGTGTGAGGGCCCCGCCTTCCCACACCCATCCACCTGCATTCCCTGCCACCCCCCCAGCCCCCAGGAGCCGGGCTCACCCTTCAGCTTCTCCCCAAACATGGTCAGGAACACCGTGAAGTTGATGGGCCCGGGGGCCTCCTTCACCATGGCCTCCAGTTCCTCATTCTTGACGTTGATGCGGCCTGGAGGAGACGAGATGAGGGCGCCCGGGAGGATATGGGAGAACAGAGCTTGGACCTCGGAGGGTTCCGCAGAGCCTCCCCACTCAGCTGCCCCCCCTGCCCACCACTCAGCCCTCAGGCCCTGCTGCCTTGCTGGGGGGTTCTTTGGGGGGCATTTGGGCCACAGTCAGCTCCGGCTACCCCCAGCTTCATGGGAAGGGGAGCAAGTCATTCTCATCCCCATTTTACAAGTGAGAAAACTGGGGCCCAAGAAGGTGCAGCTGAGGTGCACAGGGTGCCCCAGGAGGGGGTCAGTGGATGCCTGGATGCTGGGATTCCCCGTGGTTCCAGGGGACACTCAGAATTCCAGGGGCTCGGGGCTTGGTTACATCCATTCCGCCATCTACATGCCCCATGGGGAAGAGCCTGAAGTCCTTAGAGGGGGCAGAAACCTCTCTGAGTCTTTCCCCCTGACTCAGCTTCTCCCCTGCTCTCCTGGCCCCTCCCTACACCCAGAGCCCCCTACACCAGGCCCAGTCCCAGGCTGCTACTCCTGTCCCTGGAGTGTCCTCCCCTTCCCTGGAGTCTTTCTCCAACCCCCAGGAAGAACCCCTGACTTTCCGAGCAGTGGCCTTCTTGCCTCTGTGCTCCCCGGCACAGGAGCCCCTCACCCTCACTGAGGGCACTGCCCCGATGGCCCCTGCCACCCACTCTCTCCAGATGGTATGGCCTCAAGCTCCCCTGGCTGCTGGCTCACCCACCCAGTGCGGCAAAGGTGTCTCTCAAGTCCTCTTTGTCAATGAAGCCATCACGGTTCTGGTCCATGATGGTGAAAGCCTGGCAGAGACACGGGCGGTGAGTGGCAACCCACCCTTCCAAGCCTGGCCACCTCCCTCAAAGGCTGTCCTCCTGCCGACTGCTGCCCAAGAGCTTAGGCCAGGACCCTCTGGCAGCCCAGGTGGGATGGGATCCCCAACCCTCATTTCAGGCTCACAGCAATCCCGGTTTACAGAAAGGGAAACTGAGGCTTAGAGAGAGAAAAGCCTTGCCCAAAGTCACAAAGCAAGCACAGGCTCAGGTATACAGAGAGGAAAAGGCTGCCCGAGGGCAACAGTTCACACACCTAGGCTCTGGGCCGTGGCCGTGGTGGCCTCAAAAAATGGTGGCATTGGCTAGGCATGGTGGCTCATGCTGGCAATCCCAGCACATTAGGAGGCTGAGGCAGGAGGATTGCTTGAGGCCAGGAGTTTAAGACCAGCCTAGGCAGCATAGTGAGACCCCATCTCTACAAAACATTAAAAAATTAGCCAGGCATGGTGATGTACGCCTGTAGTTCCAGCTACTTGGGAGGCTGAGGTGGGAGGATCGCTTGAGCCCAGGAACTGGAGGCTGCAGTGAGCTATGACTGCAATACTTCACTCCAGCCTGGGTGACAGAACCAGACCCTGTCTCTTAAAAAAAAAAAAAAAAAAAAAGTTTAAAAATATAATAATGGGCCAGGCACGGTTGCTCACGCCTGTAATCCTGGCACTTAGGGAAGTCGAGGCAGGTGAACCACCTAAGGTCAGGAGTTTGACCAGCCTGGCCAAAATAGTGAAACCCCATCTCTACTAAAAATACAAAAAATTAGCGGGGCATAGTGGCAGGCACCTGTAATCCCAGCTACTTGGGAGGCTGAGGCAGGAGAATTGCCTGAACCCAGGAGGCGGAGGTTGCAGTGAGCCGAGATCGCGCCATTGCACTCCAGCCTGGGTAACATGAGTGAAACTCCGTCTCAAAAAATAAATAAATAAATAAATAAATAAATAAATAAATAAAAATAAATAAATAAAAAATAAAAAAAAATTAAAAAAATAAAAAATAATAATTAAAAATATATATATATATATGAAATCGTCAGCCCCCCGAGACTGAGGACCGAGCCTCTGCCCAGCTCCTTGAGCAACTGGCATGCATTCCATGAATCTTCGCAACTGCCCTGTGGGGCAGCAGACCCACCTCTTTAAACTCCTGGATCTGGGACTGATCGAACATGGAGAAGACGTTGGAGCTGGCAGTGCCTTCTGCTCTTTTCCGAGCTCTTCTCGGTGCCTGCAAGGTACCAGACGGGGCCTTGCAGCGGCCCCTGCCTCGGGGGTCAGCCCCCACTCCCTGCCTCACCTCCCAGGGCATCACAGTCCAGAATGACACTGCTCTGCCCTCCCCAGTGCCCACAGCAGACAGACAAGGCTGCCCCTGAAGCCGTGCAGGTAATCAGGACGTTTTCCCAGCCCGTGGCAAGAAGCCTGCGTGGGGTGCACCCCCACAGAACTGGACAGCTGCTTCCTGGACCTGTCCCCTGGGCTCAGGAAGGTGGGCGGCCAGCACCTGTGCTGCCGAGCAGAGGGGGGCATCTTTTCCTTCAGCCTCCCCATCTCAACCCGGCATCCTCCATGACAGCTGGAATCTGACCTTGTCGCCAGCTGCTGAAAACCTTCGTGTTCTCAGAACAACTGAGCTCTTAGCCCCGACGCTGGATCTGCCTCTTGCCCACTTTCAGAGCCTCTACTCCCTCTCACCCAGGCCCTCTATTCTGCCCCAAAGCAGCCTCCCTGCCTGCCTGCGTTTGACCCTGCCTGGAATGCTTTGCTCTGCTGGAATTCCCTGCCTGGAATGCACCCCCTGGAGAATCCATCTGGAGACTCCTACTCATCCTGCAGCCTCAGCTCTGCGTCACCTCCTCCGAGAAGCCTTCCCTGACCCCAGGCCATTCTCCTCTCCCACACGGCTCCATACGTGGCTCCATCGTACTGTCACCCCCACAGCACGCCCCACGCTGTCCTGACGTATCTCTGCATCTGTCTCCCCGACTAAGTGGGATAAAGCCAATTTGTCCCATCTCTGTTTCCTCCTGTCCCCACCCTGAACCTGCCTCAAAGTGGGGATCAACCAGTGCTTGGAAATAGCTGCCCAGAACACAGTGCCAACCCACGCAGCAGGCAAAGCAGGAGACCACCCACGTGGAGCAGTTAGATGGTCTCCAGCCGGCCTTCCTGCCTCTGTGATGTCAGGGTGCCTGGAAGTCCACCGCTGGGCATTTGCTGAAAGCCCCAGGTCCCCGAGACCCCTAAGGGGCCTGTCCCTCGGCAGCCATCCTTACAGCCCCCAGGGGCCCTGTGAGCCCCAGAACGGGCTCTTGTTGTGGAGAAAGAATTGCTGGACTTCACAGGGGGAGGTGGACAGGATGGCAAAGACAGGCCCCCACTGCCAGCCCCTGTCTCCATCACAACCTGCACCACCATCCCCTGCCAAGCCCCTGTCTACCCGCCCCCGCTTGAGCAAAGGACTCCCCTGATTCCCTGCTCCCCTCCCCCAACGCCTGTGTGGTCTCCCCTGCCCCCAGCCCACTGCGGTCCCCACCCCCGCCCAGGAGCCCGCGTTGTCGAGGGTGGGGCGGAGGGGGGCGGGCAGAGCGCCGGCTGACTTATAATTAGCTTTTACTGGGTGCTTTGTCTCTACTAATCCTTTGAAAGGGGGCTGCCAGGGCGGCCGGGACGTTATGATGCTGTAAAACCTCTGTAATATTTATAAACCCTTTCAGACACCATAAAGAAAAGAACTTCCCCGCAGAGTTCATCTCACATAATTACATATACATTTCCTCCGATTAATAAAAAATGATCACTTCCGTCTGTGGGAGGCTCTGCCCTTTCTCTGGCAGACCCGGCTGGCCGTGGCCTCGGCATCCTCAGTCCCTGCCCCCCAGGTCCCTGGCCTTTCATGACCCCCATGGTCACATCACTGCCCTAGGGTGCCCCAGAGCCCCAGAGCTCCCCAAGGGAGGGAGAGATCATTTTCTCTACTGCAAAAGAGAGTCCTAAACCTGAGGGTCTTGGCAGCCCAGCTGTCTTAGAAATTCTTTTTGAGAATGGGCTCCTGAAAAATAAAATTCCCCTGAAAAGAACATCTCAGGGAAGGAGGGGGCCACCTGGACCTGAGTTCAAAGCCTGGCTTGGCTGCTCCCAGCCTCTGTGATGTTAAGAAATTCACTTGTCAGCCAGGCGCAGTGGCTTATGCCTGTAATCCCAGAGCTTTGGGAGGACAAGCCGGGTGGACCATTGGAAGTCAGAAGTTCGAGACCAGCCTGGCCAACATGGTGAAATGCTGTCTTTACTAAAAATACAAAAATTAGCCTGGGCTGGTGACACATGCCTGTAATCCCAGCTACTGGGGAGACTGAGGCAGGAGAATTGCTTGAACTCAGGAGGTGGAGGTTGCAGTAAGCTGAGATCAGGCCCCTGCGCCCCACCCTGGGCGACAGAGAGAGACTCCGTCTCAAAAAAAAAAAAAAAAAAAAAAAACGGCTGGGTGTGGTGGCTCACACCTGTAATCCCAGCACTTTGGAAGGCCGAAGCTGGTGGATCACGAGGTCAGGAGTTCAAGACCAGCCTGGGCAAAATAGTGAAACCCCATCTCTTAAAAAAAAAAAAAAAAGAAAAAAAAAGGAAAGAAAGAAATTCACTTGTCATCTCTGAGCCTGTTTCCACATTTATAAAACCAAGAGCATGCCTACATCAAAGCATCAGGACATATATTAGACTCCTGCGGACCTCCAAGCAGGCCCCATGCCCAGTCCTGGGGACCCAGGGCTGAATCCGGCCCCGTCTTTGTCCCCAAGAAGCTCCCAGTCCCACTGGAGACAGGCAGTCCGTAGAGGCTGACACGGAGGAGGGGACAGGTGCTGAGAGGTCGGAGAAGCCCCTAGGCCCTCAGGCAGTCAGGAGGTGACAAGCCGAGACTGACAGCCAAGTCAGAGCCCTGGGCCTAGAGGGACTCACTAATGAGGCAGGTGGGACGCACGCACAAAGGGACAGCCAGATTGAGACCCTCCAGGGAGTCCCCAGGGGCAGGAGCCCCGGGCAAGCCCCACATCGAAAGAGGCCCGAAAGCAAGGATGAGCAGGGGAACCTCAGAGCTCCCCGACCCTCCCAGGGGCCCATGCCACTGCCCCTGTAAAGTCCCCAGGCCCCGCCCACCCCATCTCCCTCCACCCTCCCCTTCCTCAATCCCCAGCAGCTCCCACCGAGTCCAGGAAAGCAGAGACTCAAATCAGGACCCACGTGGAGAGGACTCCCAGGTGGGGCAGGTCCAGACATGACATCAAAAGGGAAGAGCAGGTCAGACCAGGGACAACATCAGACCAAGGTCAGGAAGGTGAGTGAGAGGCAGGGTGAATTCAGGCAGGAGGCGAAGGTCAGAATCACAGCCGGAGTCAAGGTCACAGGATGAGCTCAGGGTTGAGGAATGAGACCTGGCGCGGGCTCACGCCTGTAATCCCAGCACTTTGAGAGGACAAGGTGGGCAGATCACTTGAGGTCAGGAGTTCGAGACCAGCATGGTGAAACCCCGTCTCTACTAAAAATACAAAAATCAGCTGTGCATGGTGGCACAAGCCTGTAGTCCCAGTTACTCAGGAAGCTGATGCAGGAGAATCGCTAGAACCCAGAAGGTGGAGGTTGCAGTGAGCCAGGATGGCGCCACTGCACTCCAGCCCGGGCGACAGAGAGAGACTCTGTCTCAAAAAAAAAAAAAAAAAAAAAAGTTGTGGAATGAGGTCAGGTTCAGAGGCGGGGTCAGGGGTAGGCGGGAGAGGACTGCAGTGCTGAAGCCAAAGAAGCCACAGCCACAGGTCTGAGCTCCCTGGGGGAGGAGGTGGAGGTGAGGGGAAGGTGGCTGTGGCGGAGGTGGAACAGCCCCAGCCTACCATGGTCTGGAGAGCTCCCTGGAGCTGCAGCTGGCCTGGGGACAGCTCGAGGATGGCCCTTAAATAGTGGTCCTCCCAGGGCCCCTGGCATGCACCAGGCCAAGTGAGGAAGGTGATTCAGGACAGAATGGGGGCCTCCCTGCCAGGCACCTGCCTTGGGCCATTCAGAGTGGGTGGGGCTGGGGGGTATCCATGGGCAAAAACCACGGACGCAGGGACTGCCTAAGCCTCCAGATCTCCGAGAGCCCTGGGCAACTGTTTTCTCTAGAGCCAAGGGACCAAGGCCCAGGAAGGGGCATTTGGCCAAGGACACAGAGTGAGTTGAGGCCGGCAACCCCAGTGGGAAGACTTGGCCTGGAGCCGTCAGGGAGTGTTCCCCAGGGTGGGGCCACTCGTGGTGGCTGGGACCCACTCAGACTGCAGCGTGGCTGGACCTCTGGAGTCGTGGGACTCTGGGTGGGGCCATCACCCTCCAGAAGGCTCAGGAATTCAGCGGAGGGTGTGACACCCCACTGGTCTGCTTGTTGAGAGGGTTTCTGCACCAGTCTGGCCCTCAGGGGTCCCTTCTACCAATATACCTATTATCATGGCCCCCATTGCCCACCCCCAGGCTGGGGGACCCCTCAGGGTATTGAAATGCTCAATGAACTGAGAAAGCAGAGACAAATAAAACAAAAATGGGGCGGGCACAGTGGCTCACATCTGTCATCCCAGAGATTTTGGAGGCCGAGGCAGGAGGATCGCTTGAGGCCAGGAGTTCAAGACCAGCCTGAGCAACACAGTGAGACCCCCATCTCTACAAAAAAATTAAAAAAAGTTAGCCGAGCATGGTGGCGTGCACTTGTAGTCCCTCAGGAGGCCGAGGCGGGAGGATTGCTTGAGTTTGGGAGTTTGGGGCTACAGTCATCTGTGATTGTGCCACTGCACTCCAGCCTGGGTGACAAAGTGAGATGTCGTCTCTTTAAAAAAAAGGAAAATGGACTCTGATGAGGAAGAACTGAAAAAGGAGACCTCCATTCTACCCTGGCCTCACACACACACAGCCATCCCCACCAGGCGTGGCCCAGCCCAAGAATTCTCTAGGATATCTGCCAGACAGAGCCCGTATCTGCCCTGGAGAGCCCCTCCTGTGTCGAGCGTGGCCCAGCAGCCCCGGCTCAGACTTAGAGGCTGTCACTGTCCATCTGGGCGCCGCCACATCTGATCAGCTGCCAGGGCCGGCAGTGCTGGGTTCAGGCAGTGAGCCCACAGGTCCCCAGAGGCTGGAGAGCTTAACTGTCCCTAGAGCTGGCCTCAGGCCTTCAGGCCAGAGTACAGCTGATCCCCTGCCCTGGGGGAAGGGAATGGCATCATAATAAGAAGAGCAGCTAATACACAACACAGAAGGTCAGGCCATGTCCGGAAACATGTGTCCTCACATTCAATCCATACCCCATTTTCCAGATGAGGAAACTGAGGCACACATTGGTTAAGTCGCTCAGCCAAGTCAGGTAAGAAGTGGGGCCATGGCCAGGCGCTGGTGGCTCATGCCTGTAATCCCAGTACTTTGGAGGCCAAGGCAGGCAGATCACCTGAGGTCAGGAGTTTGAGACCAGCCTGAGCAACATGGAGAAACCCCATCTCTACTAAAAACACAAAATCAGCCGGGTGTGATGGTACATGCCTGTAATCCCAGCTACTCGGGAGGCCGAGGCAGGAGAATTGCCTGAACCCAGGAGGCGAGGTTGCGGTGAGCCGAGATCGTGCCATTGCACTCCAGCCTGGGTAACAAGAGTGAAACTCCGTCTCAGAAAAAAAGAAAAAAAAAAAAGAAAAAAAAATAAAGTGGGGCCAGAGGCCAGGCACAGTGGCTCACACCTGTAACCCCAGCATTTTGGGAGGCTGAGGAAGGAGGATTGCTTGAGACCAGGAGTTCGAGACCAGCCTAGGCAACATGGTGAAATCCTGTCTCTACAGAAAAAAATTTTTAAATTTAAAAGTTAGCCAGTCATTGTGGTGAAATGGAAAAAGTTCCCTTATTCCCCTTGAAGGGCATGCGATGGGGATGTGGCTCACTTCTTCTGTGCCCCAATGCTTAAACCTCTAGGGGAACATGCTGGCGGGCAGGTGGTGGGGCTCCGACCCCATGGCACTGTCTAGAGGTGGATGCTTACAACTCCCGAAGCCCCAGTGGGCGTGTGTTACAGGATGCTCTTTCAGTTTTGCCGTCTGTAGGCGGCTTGTGTTAATCTGCTCCGTTAGAGCACCACAAAGGGCTTTCTGTGTCTCGGGGTTCTTACTTTGGTGTCCTGTAAATGGATCACACATGGGCTTGGAGAATGAGTGCCAGGTTTTGTCGAGTGGTGGAAGTAGCTCTCAGCAGATGATGGGGAGCTGGAATGGGTAAGGAGTGGGAAGGTGATTTTCCCCTGGAGTCAAGGTGCTCAGGGGCCGGACTCTCCTCCATCTGCCACCTCCCCACCCCCGCCAAATTCCCCAGGTCATCCACATTATTCCGCCCGCCCCTGGCCTGCTAGCATCTGCCGGTGCCTGCCTGTGCTCTCCGCTCCTCTTGACGTCTAGCCCCCTGTGTGTGCCCTCTAGGGTCTCAGGGTTTTTATTTTTATTTATTGATTTATTTTTTGAGATGAATCTCACTCTGTCTCCAGGCTGGAGTGCAGTGGTGAGATCTTGGGTCACCGCAACCTCCTCCTCCTGGGTTCAAGCGATTCTCCTGCCTCAGGGGAGTAGCTGGGACTCCAGGCACACGCCACCACACCCAGCTAATTTTTGTATTTTTAGTGGAAACAGGATTTCATCATGTTGGCTAAGATGGTCTCCATCTCTTGACCTCGTGATTGGCCCGCCTCGGCCTCCCAAGGTGCTGGGGTTACAGGAGTGAGCCACCGCGCCCGGCAGGCCTCAGTGTTTTTATAGGCACAGCATGGGGGCTGTAGTGGGCCAGGGCGGTCTTGGAAAATGACTGTCGTCATCTAGGTCTGTGAGCACAGGCCAAGGGTGGAGCCCTCACCAGGGAGCCCGTCTTTCTCCTCCCAGCACTTTCCTGCCCGCATTCTCGTATCAGTGGCACACGCCTGTATACCCAGCTACTTGGGAGGCAAGATGGGAGGCTCACTTGAGCCCGGGAGGCTGAGGCTGCAGTGAGCTATGATTGCACCACTGCGCTCCAGCCTGGACAACAGATCAAGGTCCCATTTCTAGAACTAAAAAAAAGAGAGAGAGGTGGGGCCAAGACAAGAGCTCCTCTTTCTCTTTCTCTTTCTTTCTCTTTCTTTCTTTTTCTTTCTTTCCTACTTTCTTTCTTTCTGAGACAGAGTCTCGCTCTGTTACCAGGTTGGAGTGCAGTGGTGCGATCCAGGCTCCCTGCAACCCCCGCCTCCCGGGTTCAAGTGATTCTCTTGCCTCAGCCTCCCAAGTAGCTGGGACTACAGGTGTGCGCCACCATCCTCAGCTAATTTTTGTATTTTTAGTAGAGAAGGGGTTTCACCATGTTGGCCAGGCTGGTCTCGAACTCCTAACCTCGTGATCCACCTCCCAAAGTGCTGGGATGACAGTCATGAGCCACCGCACCTGGCCAAGAGCCCCACCTTCTAGTGTTTCCAGAAGGGAGCTTCCAAAAGATTCTGCTCATCCAAACTATCCTCTCCCAGTCATCCCCGACTACAGCTGACTCTGATGTCCCTGAGCTCCTGTGACTGAGTCCTCCTCCCAGAGCTGGTGCCAGGTCCTGCCATAATATTGCACAGCCCACTTTCTGCAGCAAGGAAACTGTGTGCCTCAGTTTCCCCTGACAGGGCTCCTCTCCTGGTGTCCTGGTGTTCCTCTCCAGGAAGACAAATCACACGTTCCATAGGTGTGTTCACAGGTGTGTTCAGCCGGCCGGGGAAGGAGCACCCAGTTCTGGGGATGGGAGCCTGGATCCCAGTCCCAGCCGCCTGGACCTGCTGCAGAAAGCGGGTGGTGTGGTGGCGACAGGTGCCTGCCCCTTTCTGGGCTCGGGCAGCAGGACAGTGGCCACGGGACATGCTTTCCATGCCCTGCCTGTGAGCCTGGCCCTAGGGCCCTCCTGCATCTGGGCTTGCAGGGGGGTAGCAGCGATGCTATTCGACCCTATTACTCCTGCTTCCTACCACCCCGAGGCCTCCGCAAGTGAGGGATCTGGCCTCTGGGAAGCATGCCCAGGACCATGGCAGGAGCTCCCGAAGGTGGGGGGCAGGCCTGAGCAAGCGGAGAGCCGCCTGGCCTGCCCGGAGGAGGGGAAGAGAAGCTGGTGAATCACACCGGGCTTACAAATTAGTCTCAGTGGATTTCCTTCCCTGGCCTCCTCCTTCGTAGGACTGGAGGCAGGAAGAAATCTGGTAGGGAGGTGAGAACCCCGGGGTAAGATGGCTGGCAGACGCTTGTTCCTGGGGAGGCCCTGAGAAGGGGGAGCCATGAATTCCACACCCACTGTGGGACCCTCAGTTTTCCCCATCTGAGAAATGGTGCCAGCAGCTGGGACCCCTTCAAGCTGCCATCGGGCAGCCTAGTGCCATTGGAAGGAGGCGGGCTTTGGGGTCATCGGCCCGGGGTTTGGAGGGCAGAGCCTTCCCCTGCCCGCCTCGCCCTCCGCGTAGATGGGTCCTTGACAGAACTCTCAGTCTCTCCAAGCTGCAGCCCCTCACCCAGGTGAGGCTGCCGTGAGTCAGTCCTCATGGTTGGGTCACACTGACTCAATGGACCACAGGGCCAGGGGCAGTTCTTGGGGTCAGAGACACTCTGAGGGGTCTCTGCTCCCAACCAGGGGACTCTGGAGAGCAAGTCGCCTCTGCATCAGAAATGCCAAGTCTGCCCGGGGTTGAGTCAGGGAATCCCTAGCACTCTCGGTTTTTAGAGGTAACCAAGGTCCTGGGAGTGTCCAAGCCAGGAAGGGAGCTTGGAACCAGCCCCGATGCCTGGCAAGGGGGCAGCTGTTCCTCAGACAATACTGAAACAAGCTGGAGAGATGCCTTCCCCTGTCAACCCTCACCCCTAACCCCTTACCTCTAACTCCTCAGGGTCAGCAGGCTGTCCCGGTCCCCCAGCCCCACCGCCTGGACCCCTTCCCTGGCCAGCCACCACCCTGACCTCGGCTGTTCTTCAAATGCTTCCCAAAACCTTCTTCCTCCATGCCTTTGGCCACATCACATGTTCCCCTACTCATCACAATCACAGTCTCCAGCCTGCTTTAGAACACCTCTCGGCCGGGTGATCTGGCTCAAGCTTGTAATCCCTGCACTTTGGGAGGCCGAGGTGGGAGGATCACTGAGGTCAAGAGTTCGAGACCAGCCTGGCCAACATGGCGAAATCCCATCTCTACTGAAAGTACAAAACTTAGCCGTGCATGGTGGTGTGTGCCTATAGTCCCAGCTACTCGGGAGGCTGAGACAGGAGAATTGCCTGATGGGAGACGGAGGTTGCAGTGAGCCGAGATCGCACCACTGCACTCCAGCCTGGGTAAGAGTAAGACTGTGTCTCAAAAAAAAAAGGAAGCTAAGAGAGCAGGCTTCAGTCTGTGGCCAAAGGCCCGAGAGCCCCTGGCAAACCACTGGTGATGCTCAAGAGTTCAAAAGCTGAAGGACTTGGAGTCTGATGTTCAAGGGAAGGAAGCTTCCAGCACAGAAGATGAAGGTTGGAAGACTCAGTGAGTCTTCTTATTCCAGTTTCTTCTTTCTGCTTTATCCTGGCCTCACTGGCAGCTGATGAGATGCTGCCCACCCAGATTTAGGGTGGGTCTGCTTCTCCCAGTTCACCAACTCAAATGTCAATATCCTCTACCAACACCCTCACAGACACACCCAGAGAGAACATTTTGCATCCTTCAATCCAATCAAGTCGACATTTAATATTAGCCATTACACCTACCTACCGTATTTGAGGCCCTAGGCCACTTTCTGACCCTCTGTGAGGAACTTCAGGCTGCTGTAAAAAACATCTGCACATTTTTTGACACTTTTCCATGGAGAAGTGGGATCTATACCACCATTCCTGGCCAACGGACAGGTACGTTTGTGACTGCTTCAACCGAGAGAGTAGGGTAGAGCTGTCACTATGTGACTTCTGAGGTTAGGTCACAAAAAGTCATGAACCTTCCACCTCATTTGCTGGGACTTTGTTCTAGAGCCCTGAGTCACTCTATGATGAGTCTGACTACCATGAGGCCGCCATGTTGTAGGGAAGCCCAAGTCACATGAAGAGGCCTGTGTCTGCACTCCAGTCAGCAGTCCTTGCCTTTGAGTCCTCATCTGAGCCTCCCAGACACCCAACATGTGAATGATCAGCCTCTGAGTGATTCTGACACCAGCCATCGAGTCACCCTCATCCTTAGAGTCCCCCCAGCTGAGGCCCTAGACATTATGACAAGCCACCTTCACCATGCCTTTTCTGAAGTTCTGATCCTTGAGAACCCCTGAGCACACTGTTATCCTTTGGGGAGATTTAGATTTTTTTTTTTTTTTTTTTAGAGACAGAGTCTTGCTCTCTTGCCCAGGTTGGAGTGCAGTGGCTTGATCTCAGCTCACTGCAACCTCCATCTCCCAGGTTCAAGGAATTCCCTGCCTCAGCCTCCTCAGTAGCAGGGACTACAGGTGCTTGCCCCCATGCCCTGCTAATTTTTGTATTTTTAGTAGAGATGGGGTTTCACCGTCTTGGCTAGGCTGTTCTTGAACTCCTGACCTTGTGATCCACCGACCTTGACTTTCCAAAGTGCTGAGATTACAGGCACCAGCCACTGTGCCCGGCCAGTTGTTTTTTTTTCACTTTTTTTTTAAGACAGAGTCTCTCTCTGTTGCCTGGGCTGGAGTGCAGTGGTGCAATCTCAGCTCACTGCAACCTCCACCTCCCAGGTTCAAGCAATTCTTCTGCCTCAGCCTCTCAAGTGGCTGGGATTACAGTGCCCATCACCATGCCTAGCTAATTTTTGTATTTTTAGTAGAGATGGGTTTCACCATGTTGGCCAGGCGGGTATTGAAGTCCTGACCTCAAGTGATCCACTCGCCTTGGCCTCCCTAAATGCTGGGATTATAGGCGTGAGTCACCATGCTCTGTGCTTTGAGTAATTCTTTACAAAATAACAAATAATAGCCATCCCAGTGAGATTTAAATGTGATCTGCAAGGGGACAGGCTGCACAGCCACCGTCTGCTCCTCAGAGCTCTGGGACCCATGGGAAGATGAGGGCATGAATTTGAAATCAGATGAAAGTGTGTTTAAGTCCTGCTGGACCACTTGCTAATGTGACCCCACCCACATCACTGAATTTCCCAGAATCCTCAGCTTCTCCACCTGTCCCATGGAGTCAGTTTCACTTGGCAAGTTTGTTACATGCCTGGCGCTAATAGATTGCAGCTACCAATCCTGTCTGGTTATCGGCAGAGGACATGCTGCTCATGATAATACACTGAGCCAAGAGATGCCCCTCTTGGGCTTCCAGAACGTGCTTCCTGTGCTGCGGCTTCTGTGTCTTTGGCGGAGGAGAGACACCTTCATGGCCTGCCCTTTCTGGCTGGCCAGGGCAGCATGACTCCTTGGATGATCTCTCTCCCCATCTCAAATGTCACAGCCCTGGACCACGGCTTCCCTCAGACCCTGTGGCCCCAAAACAGACAGTAGGCTGGGTCCACAGGAAACACCCAAAGCTACAGAGCACCATTTGCCCATCCCTCCATCCCGGTCTCCTTTCTCCATCTCTGTCACGTATTGAGCAAATGCGTCCAGATTGGGGGTGCATACAGCCCCTGAGCTCCTGCAGCCGCCAAGACTCCTGACCGGCTAGAGCCGGCAGAAAACCAGAGGCTGGCTCAGGCCAGAGCAGCCCACACGTAGCACTTCAGACACACCCTGACTCAAGGCCAATTTGCCTCTTTGTCCCTCTTAACCCAGAGGAAATAGGCTTTCGTGTCTTCAACTCTCATTACTAGGTGGGAGGTCTGAGATTTTGAGGACAGTTAGAGGGAGTGGGCTGTCTTTTCCCAAAGCCCCTGGTGTCCCCTCCTCCTCAGCTCCTGTCCCATCTGGAGCCTTCCTCCAATTGGAGGCCGTTTAGAAAAGACAAGGAAACCTTTAAACTAAGAAGAATGTCTCCTGGAATGCCTCTTGCCTGTTTTACAGCTGTGGCTCAGCAGCCTGGTGAACTTGGAGTCTATGAGACTGTGTCCCCCTCAACCCCAAATCTTATCTTGAATTGTAGCTCCCATAATTCCCACGTGTCGTGGGAGGGACACGGTGGGAAGTCACTGAATCGTGGGGGCGGGCCCTTCCCATGCTGTTCTCGTGTAGTGAGTGTGCAGGGAAACTGCCCTTTAGAAAACCATCAGATTTCTCTCATGAGATCTGATGGTTTTCTAAAGGGGAGTTTCCCGCACAGGTTTTTCTCTTGCCTGCCTCCATGTGAGTGAGACGTGACTTTCACTTTTCCCCGTATACTTTTCTCTTGTGAACACAGAAGCTCAAGAGAGGCATCCCATTCAAGGGTCTTGTGATCACAGCACCCTGCTGTAAAAACAGCTGGGGATGGCGGGGAGTGGTGGCTCACGCCTGTAATCCAAGCACTTTGGGAGACCAAGGTGGGAGGATCACGGAGGTCAGGAGTTCGAGACCAGCCTAGCTAACATTGCGAAATTCCATCTTTATTAAAAATACAAAAATTAGCCAGGCGTGGTGATACACACCTGTAATCCCAGCCACTCAGGAGGCTGATGCAGGAGAATCGTTTGAACCCATGAGGCAGAGGTTGCAGTGAGCCAATATCATACCACTGCACTCCAGCCTGGGAGATGACGCGAGCCTCTATCTCAAAAAAAAAAAAAAAAAGCTGTAGAATTGATGGCTGAGAGGTGAAATGGGTAGGGTTCTTCTGTCTAGTGGGACCGGAAGTCACCCTAAATAGGAGTACATGGGGTCTCCGAGACGGGTCTGGGAATCTGCGGCTGGATCTTGTTTGCTTTTTATTTATTTATATATTTTTTGAGACCGGGTCTCACTCTGTTGCCCAGGCTGGAGTGAAGTGGTGCAATCAGGGCTCACGGCAGCCTGCTGGGCTCAAGCAATCCTCTCACCTTAGCCTCCCGAGCAGCTGGGACTACCGGTGCACACCACCATGCCTGGCTAATCTGTGTATCTTTTGTAGAGACAGGGCCTATGTTGCTCAGGCTAATCTCAAACTCATTGGCTCAAGTAACCTCCCGCCTCAGCCTCCCAAAGTGCTGGGATTACAGGCGCGAGCCACCGCACCCAGCTGGCTTCCTCACTCCTCAGCTTGCAGATGGCCTATTGTGGGACCTCAACCTTGTGATCGTGGGAGTCAGTTCTCCTTAATGAATTCCCTTTCGTGTATACGTCCATCCTATTACTTCTGCCCTCTGGGGAGCCCTGGTAATACACAAGGGGAGCCAGAATTCAGATCCTGGCCTGAAGGTCTCTGTCCCACAGCCAACTTCGTGAGCCCAGGAAGTCCAGGAAACTCAGCGGCGGGTGGCACAGCATGACAGGTGGTGGCTCTCCGGCCACAGCCAGGAAGGCCTGCTTTTGGAAAGGGGCCTGAGAAGGGAAGGGAGATCAAGCCCCCTTTTGCTGCCGAGAACAACCTTGAGAGGAGACTGGGCCCTCCTCCAACCAATGCCAGCTCCCTCTGACTCGGCCTGGACCGGGGCATCACCTTTCTGGGTCTGTGTGTCCCTGCGTACCCTTCCTTGAGCCCTTGACCCAAGCCTGGAGGAAGGAGGGGCTTACACAGCCTCCTCTTGCCTCACTCTCCATTGACAGCTGGAGAAATGGAGGCTCCCAGGCTGGCCTGGTGGCTCACGCCTGTAACCCCAGAATTTTGGGAGGTAGGCAGATCACCTGAGGCCAGGAGTTTGAGAGCAGCCTGGACAATATGGTGAAACCCGTCTCTACTAAAAATACAAAAATTAGCCAGGCGTGGTGTCACGCACCCATAGTCCCAGCTTCTCAAGAGGCTGAGGCAGGAGAATCACTTGAACCCAGGAGGTGGAAGTTGCAGTGAGCTGAGATCACGCCATTGCACTCCAGCCTGGGTGACGGTGAGGCTGTCTCAAAAGAAAGAGAGAGACAGGGGGAGGGGGGAAGAGAGAGACAGAGAGAGAGAGAGAGAGAAGAAAGAAAGAGAAGAGGAGAGAAGAAAAGGAAAAAGAAAAGAAAAGAAAGAAGCTGAGGCTCGCAGCAGGAGGGCTGAGTCTCCTAAGCCAGCCGCTTCGCCAGCCTCCTGCCAGCTCCAGCCCTTTCATCCCTCTGCCCTATCAGTCCCTGTCCTCTGCAAGTGCGGCCGGGGGTGGGGGTGTAGGGGCTCAGGTCCATGCCTTCTCCTGCCCCGGTGGCATTTTTGCCAGAGCTCAGAGCAGAAGAGAATGGTGAGGTGGGAGGAATCCCTGGGGCCTGCATGGAGGAGGAGAGACAGAGAGGATGAGCAGGGCCCTGGTGGATGCCTGGTTTCCCTATCTTTCCCCCAAGAGCCAGGCTGACTTTGCCCCGCTGGACAGCTGAGAAAACTGAGGCCGTCAGGGGCTTGCTCGAGGTGCACCACCGCACTTCGAGCCGCGACTCCACCCACCCCATTCCCCAAGGGGTGCCTGGGAGCTGAGTAACCTGGAGGTTGAGGTGGGGCCTCCCCGAGGCTCTAGGCATCCCTGCAGCAGACAGTGGCTCAGGCAGGCAGTGCCCAGGCTCGGGACCCTCCCAGGGGCCTGGAGGCTGCCAAACGGGCCCAATTTGCTGTGCTAATGAGGGCTTTCTGCTGCTTGGAAACTGCGCACACCGTCCTCCGAGAGCTGAGCCGGCAGCACCAGGACAGACTGTGATTATGACAAGTCACATCCTGTGGTCCTGGCTGAAGGATTAGCTCCCTCACCCAGCACCCAGCAGCTTACACTCCAGGTAGCGTCCGCCAGAAGCAGGGAGGGCGAGGTGAGACATTTGTTTATTTAATTTTTATTTATTTATTTATTATTTTTTGAGATGGAGTCTCACTCTGTCACCCAGGCTGGAGTGCAATGGCATGGTCTTGGCTCACTGCAACCTCCGCCTCCCAGGTTCAAGTGATTCTCCTGCCTCAGCCTCCCGAGTAGCTGGGATTACAGGCACCCACCACCACGCCTGGCTAATTTTTGTATTTTTAGTAGAGACAAGGTTTCACTGTGTTGGCCAGGCTGGTCTCGAACTCCTGATCTTGTGATCCGCCTGCCTTGGCCTCCCAAAGTGCTGGGATTACAGGTGTGAGCTACAGCACCCAGAAGAGGTTAGCCATTTGTTAATGCTTGCCCCCCATTTTTCCCACTAGTTACCCATCCCCTAAGCCTGACATCAGTCACCCTCCAAGGGAGATCGCTGAGCTGGACCTTCCACCAGCCTCCACAGACCGTGGCACCCACGGCGAGGAGGGTCATGGACAGTAAGAGCCCTCCTGAAAAATATTCCACAGCAACCCTCATATTGCTGCCTTTAATCCCACACTTATGGGGCTGGGCTCTGGGGCCGGAATGCCATCCATGTTTGTGCCTTGCATGGCTCCATAGACCACAACAACTTAGAACCTTAGACTACAATGAAAGTGTGGCCTTTGCAGTTGGGCAGTGTACAACCTGAACAGCTGTACATGTTCTCCCAGGTACAGTTTTTCAACTCCTTCCCTCAAGCAAATGACACACAAGTCCTGGAGGCACAGGTCCAGCCACCCAGCTGACCAATCTTGGGACTGCATTTCCAGAATGTTCTGTTTGAAGCGGTAAAACGATTCTTTCTCTTCTCCCTTCCTCTGGGCCAGTGTCATCATGGAGGTCTGAGTACAATTCCCAGCCTGCTCTGGGAGAGAAACAGACACATGGAAGAGAAATTCCAGGAGCTTGGGAGAGAGCAGGGACCCAGACCCACATTGCCTGAGCCTGGCTGATGTTCAGTCAGCAGAGCTTCTCGGACCTCAGGTTTAGAGAGTTAGATTCATCAGGAGCTTTGGGTCATGGGACACCTGATCATTGGCCTGTAGCTGGCCCTTTTTCCTCCATCTGGTTGGTTGGTTGATTGATTGGCTGGTCCAACAAACATCCATGAACACGACCCAACCCAAGGACTAGAATATCATCAATAACGTACAGCACTTAAGCCTTCTAATACAATTTGGCTGTGTCCCCCTCACCCCCAAATCTCATCTCGAATTGTAGCTCCCACAATTCCCACGCGTCGTGGGAGGGGCCCAGTGGGGAGTTATTGAATCACAGGGACGGGTCTTTCCCATTCGGTTCTCAAGATGGCGAATGCGTCTCATGAGATCTGACGGTTTTATAAAGAGGGGGTTCTCCACACAGGCTTTTCTCTTGTCTGCTGCCGTGTGAGACGTGCCTTTCCCCGTCCACCATGATTGTGAGGCCTCCCCAGCCACGTGGACCTGTGAGTCCACTAAACCTCATTCTTTCGTAAATTACCCAGTCTCCGGTATGTCTTTATCAGCAGCGTGAAAACAGATGAACTCATGTTCCCATCCACCTGCCCTTCTCCACACAGAGGAACGACCGTCCTGAGCTTGTACGTATCGTTCTTGCGCTGATTTGACGACATCTGTATGTACACTTAAACAATATATAGTTGAATTTTGCTTATTTTTAAACTTTTTTTTTTTTGAGACAGAGCCTCACTCTGTCACCCAGGCTGGAGTGCAGTGGCTCAATCTTGGCTCACTGCAACCTCTGCCTCCTGGGCTCAAGCAATTCTCCTTTCTCAGCTTCCCAAGTAGCTGGGACTACAAGTGCCTGCCACCCCATGCCCTGCTAATTTTTGTATTTTTAGTAGAGTTGGGGTTTCACCATGTTGGCAGGGCTGGTCTCAAACTCCTGATCTCCAGTGGTCCTCCCGCTTCAGCCTCCCAAAGTGCTGGGATTACAGGCGTGAATCACTGCACCCAGCCCTACATGAGTTTTATTAAAAACAACAACAACAAAAACAATTATTGGCCTGGCTTGGCAGTTCACAGCTGTAATCCCAGCACTTTGGGAGGCCAAGGTGGGAAGATCGCTAGAGGTCAGGAATTCAAGACCAGCCTGGGCAACACAGCAACACTCTGTCTCTACTAAAAATAAACATATATATTAGCTGGGCATGGTGGCATGTGTCTATAGTCCCAGCTACTCAGGAGGCTGAGATGGGGGAGGCTCACTGAGGCCCAGGGGTTGAGGCTGCAGTGAGTGTTGCCTGGGCAACAGAGTGAGATCCCTTCACAAAAAATGTGTATTTTTCTTTCTTTAGTTAAATAATTAACCTCAGCGTACTGTAACATTTTTACTTTATAAACTTTCCAATTCTTTTTAACTTCTTTACTCTTCGGTAATAACATTTACTTTAAAACACAAACCCATCATACAGCTATGCAAAAATATTTTCTTAGGCTGGACATGGTGGCTCACGCCTGTAATCCCAGCGCTTTGGGAGGCCAAGGTGGGTGGAAGACTTGAGGTTGAGAGTTTGAGACCAGCGTGGCCTACATGGTAAAACCCCGTCTTTACTAAATTACCCAGGCGTGGTGGCAGGTCACTGTAGTCCCAGCTACTTGGGAGGCTGAGGCAGGAGAATCACTTGAACCCAGGAGATGGAGGGTGTAGTGAGCTGAGATTGCGCCACTGCACTCCAGCCTGGGTGACACAGCAAGTCCCCATCTCAAAAAAAAAAAAAAAAAAATCTTTCTTTATATTCCTATTCTATAAGCTTTTTGCTGTTTTCAATTTTTGTTTTTACTTCTTAAACTGTTTTGTTAAAAACGAAGACACAAACACACACGTCAGCCTAGGGCTACGCAGGGTCAGGATCGCCAGCATCACTGTCTTCTACCGCCACATCTTATCCCACTGAAAAGTCTTCTAAAACTCATGGAGCTGTCATCACCTATGAACAACGCCTTCTCCTGGGCACTTCCTGAAGCCCCTGCCTGAGGCTGTTTTATAGTTAACTTTGTTTTAAATAAGTAGAAGTAGTACACTACAACATAATGATAAAAAGCCTAGTATAATAAATAGCAGCTCACGCCTGTAATCCCTGCACTTTGGGAGGCCGAGGCGTTCAGATCACCTGAGGTCAGGAGTTTAAGACCAGCCTGGCCAACATGGTGAAACCCTGTCTCTACAAAAAAAAAAAATACAAAAATACAAAATTAGCCAGGCGTGGTGGCACACAACTATAATCCCAGCTACTCAGAAGGCTGAGGCAGGAGAATTGCTTGAACCCGGGGGGACAGAGGTTGCAGTGAGCTGAGATGGTACCACTGCACTCCAGCCTGGGGGACAGAGCAAGACTCTGTCTCAAAAAATAAACAATAATAATAAAACAAATATATATGTCCATACATAAACCAGTAAGAGTCATTTATTATCATTGCCAAATATTATGTACTATACATCATTGTATGTGCTACACTTGGTTTGTTTTTTGAGACAGAGTCTCATTCTGTTGCCCAGGCTGGAGCACAGTGGTGCGATCACAGCTCACCGCAGCCTCAATCTCCTGGGCTCAAGTGTTCCTCTCGCGTCACCCTCCCGAAGTGCTGGGATTACAGGTGTGAGTCACTGCACCTGGCCTTGCTCATTTTTAACTTCTGCATAAAGGGGTTAGCAAAAGTCTCTAGAAGCTGCCTTTTCACTCGACGTGACACAATCAGGCATCGCTTAATGACAGATCTGTTCTGAGAAGTACGTTCTTAGGTGATTCCATTGTTGTGGGAACACCCTAGAGAGTATTTTTTTTTCCTTGTTTCAAGTTTTAATCAAAGCTTGTGTATAAGGTTACTTTATTCCTGCACCTTCTCAATTGTGTCTTCCTTATATTTGCCCTTTTCCTTTCCTACCTGGCGAGATTGGGCTTTCTGTTCAAGGATCTTTTTGTGGTCTTTGTCCAGTTTCAGCCTAGTGATAGCCACCTCGCTGGGTGAATGCCTGCGTGGACGGTTCAGCCTTTTCCCGCTGCACCCGTTCAGTGTAGATAACGCATTTCTTCCTGTAAACCTGGACGACTTTGCCAATCTGCTGAGCTTTCTAGTGTCCTCGTACAACCTGAACTCCATCAGCCTTTCGGATGGGCATGGATCGCACGCTGTACTTCTGTCTCAGCTCTTTGGAAAGAGGGGTGGACATCATCTTCCTGCGAATGTGGGAGGGTGCCCTGAAATGCCTTTTTCGACATTCGGTCGGAAGTCACAAAGGGATTGAATTTCATTTTGGCCGCCCCCGCTTCAGTGATGGCTGCAAAAGGGCAGAGCCTAGAGTATTTACACAAACCCTAATGGGCTAGCCTCCTACACATCTAGGCTAGAGGGTCTAACCTGCTTCTCAGAGGCTACAGAACTGTACAGCGTGTGACCGCACTGAATTCTGGAGGCGCTTGTAACACAGGGGTAGGTGGTGAGGCATTGGGCCACTCACCCTATTTAGATGGGGGATTCCACCTCCACCAGTGGGGTGAATAGGAGATGATCAGGGCACAAGTGCTCGTTTTGACCAACGGCATGACAGGAGAAGTGACAGACCAGTCCCAAGTCTAAAGCGTCGACTCCCTCCTCCTGCCTTCATCCCATGCCATGACCAAGACACAAGCTGAACCCTCAGCCTGGGACCCAGGAAGAATATATGTGGAGCAGAGCAGCCCCAGCCAATCCCCAGACCCTCAGCTTGAGTCAGGATTTCCCACCAAGCTCAACATAGCCCCAACCTAGATCAAGCCGCAGCCAAGCTGCAGAGCCTGAGCCTTAATGAACGTTGCTTTGAGCCCCCGGAGATGAGGGTGATCTGTTACTTAGCATCATGGTGTCAATGGCTAATCCATTACATCAAAATTCACCTGTGTTGCTGTATGACCTCACATGTGGTTTATTCTTAATTGTGTAACTGTAGGACCATTCATGTATCCACTTTCCCTACTGATGACTATTTGAGTTGTTTCAATCTTTTGCTACCATAAGTAGTGCTAATTCTTTTAAATTTCTCGGCTGGTGCAATGGCTCACACCTGTAATCCCAGCACTTCGGGAGGCTGAGGTGGGCAGGTCACTTGAGGCCAGGAGTTCGAGACCAGCCCAGCCAACAAGGTGAAACCTCACCTCTACTAAATACAAAAATTGGCCAGGCGTGGTGGTGGGCACCTGTAATCCCAGCTACTCAGGAAGCTGAGGCAGAGAATTGCTTGATCCTGGGAGGTGGAGGCTGCAGCAAGCTGAGATCACGCCACTGCACTCCAGCCTGGGCAACAGAGTGGGATTCCATCTCAAAATAAATAGATACATTTTCTTGATGTGTGTGGGCAAAAGTTTCTCCAGAGAATATAGCTAAAAGCAGAAACACATACCCGACTTTACAAGACAGTGTCAAATTGTTTTTCAAAGTGGATGTGCAAATCGTCACTCCTGCCAGCCATCCGTGCAATCCTATTCATTTCATCCCATCTGATATCTGCTGTCAGTCTTGGGACTTTTAAAAAAATAATTAGCTGGGTGTCACTCTGTTGCCCAGGCTGGAGAGCAGTGGTGCAGTCACAGCTCACTGCAGCCTCAAACTCCTGGGTTCAAGCGATCCTCCTACCTCAGCCTCCTGAGTAACTGAAACTACAGGTGCACACCACCTACCTGGATAATTTTTATTTTTTTTATTTTTGTAGAGATGGGGTCTCACTATGTTTCCCAGGCTAGTCTCAAACTCTTGGTTTCAGGCAATCTGCTTGCCTCGGCCTCCCAAAGCGCTGGGATTACAGATGCGAGTCACTGCACCTGGCAGAAAAATGTCGTTTTATAAATGGCGTGTGACCTAAGTTGCCCATTTAATGTAGCCAAATTTTTCAGTCTTTTTTTTTTTTTTTGGCTGTTTTGATGTGTCTCAAACAACTTTACTAATAGCAAATAACATTAACAGCGACTAGATGCTGCTAAATGTTCTATAACGGAGATAAGTTAAATTATGGCAAATTCACGTGATGAAATACTATACTGTAGGCCGGGCGCAGCGGCTCAAGCCTGTAATCCCAGCACCTTGGGAGGCCAAGGCGGGTGGATCACTTGAGGTCAGGAGTTCGAGGCCAACATGGTGAAGTCCTGTCTCTACTAAAAATACAAAAAATTAGCCGAGTGTGTTGGCATATACCTGTAGTCCCAGCTACTTGGGAGGCTGAGATAGGAGAATCCCTTGAACCCGGGGGGCGGGTGGAGATTGTGGTGAGCTGAGGTCATAACACTGCACTCCAGCCCGGGCGACACAGCAAGACTCCATCTCCAAAAAAAAGATATTGTAATAAGTAAAACGACTAAGTAACAAAATTTGATCCTAAATGTGTTAGGATAAACTGAAATGTCTTTCAGCTGTCATTGGACCCAGACTTAGAATAAAAATCAGTCTAATCCGAGCTGAGTCCATCCACGCAGGTTAGAAAAGAGCCCTGTATTGCTAGAGAGGATTTTATGGTGATACAAGCCAGGCTCCCCAGGAAAAGTTACAGTTCTGGAGAGGACAAGACCAAAGCCGTATCAGTGAGTGAAAGAGATCCACTTTTTTTTTTTCTTTGAGACAGAGTCTCGCTCTGTCACCTAGGCTGGAGTGCAGTGGCGCCATCTCAGTTCACTGCCACCTCCCCCTCCCAGGTTCAAGTGATTTTCCTGCCTCAGCCTCCCGTGTAGCTGGGACGACAGGTATGCGCCACCACACCTGGCTAATTTTTGTACTTTTAGTAGCGATGGGGTTTCCCCATGGTGGCCAGACTGGTCTTGAACTCCTGACCTCAGGTGATCCACCCGCCTGGGCCTCCCAAAGTGTTGGGATTACAGGCGTGAGCCACTGCGCCTGGCCCAGGTTCATCTTGATTTGAAATTGACCGTGCTACTTCTGAGAAAGAAAGGATGAAAGCAGTGGTCGTTTTGCTGAGATTGTGCTTCATTCTTGCCCGCCTGAGGGTGGTCCCTGCAGCCCTGTCTGGGAGGATCCTGGGGTGCCAATCTTTGTTCCCCAGCAAAGCGCCAGAAGGGGCCAGCGGAGGGTAGGGGAGATGGGGAGAGTCAAACATTTCTTTACCATATAAGATTAGAAACAGGTGGAGTGTGATGCCTTACACCTGTAACCCCACAGCTTTCAGAGGCTGAGGGGAGAAGATTGCTTGAGCCCAGGAGTTCAAGACCAGCCTGGGCAACACAGCAAGACTCTGTCTCTACAATAACATTTAATAATTAGCTGCGTGTGATGGTGCAGACCCATAGTCCCAGCTACTCAGGAGTCTGGGGGGAAGGATTCTTGAACCCAAGAGTTCCAGGCTGCAGTGAGCTATGATGGCACCACTGCACTCCAGCCTGGGCGACAGAGCGAGAACCTGTCTCTAAAAAATAAAATTAGGGTGGCAGGCATGGTGGCCAGAACTTTGGAAGACCAAAGTCAGCAGGTCACTTGAGGCCGAGAGTTCGGGACTGGCCTGGCCAATATGGTGAAACCCAGTCTCTCCTAAATTCAAAAATTAGCCAGCCATGGTGGCGGGCACCTGTAATCCCAGCTACTCTGGAGTCTGAGGCAGGAGAATCGCTTGAACTGGGAAGCGGTGGAGATTGCAGTGAGCTGAGATCACGCCACTGCACTCCGGCCTGGGTGACAGCAAGACTGTCTCAAAAAATAAAAATAATAGAATGAAAAAAATAAAATCAGGAACAATCTATTGGAAGATGGGACTTCTTTGAGATTTGCATCAAAGTTATATTTGCATGACAAATGCCCTCATTTATTTAGATCGTCTATTTCAGGAGGCTGGGCACAGGTGGTGGGGAAGCCCCTATGGAGATTGGAGGGGAAGCTAGAGATCCCCTAAGCCGTCACTTGTGCTGTGTGTGGTGCAGGTCAAAGTAACAAGGGGTTTCTTTCTCCGCAGGGGAGGAGAGGCGTAACTAAGACCGTGATGAGGGGTGCACAGGAGAAAGGAAAGCAAGAACAGGGTCTTCCCCTGCTCTCTGCCCCATCTCACAGCCTCCTAGCAGAGCTGGGCACATGGCGGGTTCTCCGGGAAACTTCCCAGGCTACACTCACACTCGCACCTGGCCCCAAGTGACCCGGGGTGCCTGCGCCGTGGGGAGCCTTCAAGGCGCCCGAGTGAACCTGGGGACTGTTTGAAGTCCCGGCACCTTCTAAGGATTCCGTTTAACAAGCTGGGTGCTGTGGGCACCTGGATGAAAGGCGCTATAAAAAGACATGATATCATTACCAATTAAAGCTCGTTTTCTTAGAAATAGGAAGGTCCATTTGCCAACAGTAAACGGTAAGGGCAGGCCCTGCCTGGGCACAGGACCCTGCCGTTGGGAAAGTCATTCTGGGTGGGCTCAGGAGCCAGCGTGAATCAGAGTGTGGAGGTGAAGAGGGGTTGGGGATCTTCCCCACACCCCAACCCCAGGAGGGAGAAGTCAGCAGAAATAACAGCTGGGGACCCAGGAGGCTGGAGGGTTCGCCCAGCCTAGCAGGAATGAGGGAAATGCTGGCCTGGTCCGGATGCAGGGAGCCACTCTGTCAAACTCACAAATACCCCAACATCCTCTGTAGAATGTCACCTCCATGAAGGGACAAATGGGAGATGCTGGCCCTGTAATTCCCCTTTCATTAATTCAACAAATGTCAGGCTGGGCACGGTGGCTTATGCCTGTAATCCCAGCACTTTGGGAGACTGAGGAGGGCCTCAAGTTCGAGACCAGCCTGGGCAACATGTTGAGGCCCAGCCCCTACCCCAACTCCATCTCTATAAAAAATACAAAAAGTTAGCCAGGTGTGGTGGTGTGGCCCATAATCCCAGCTACTCCGGAGGCTGAGGCAGGAGAATCGCTTGAACCCGGGAGGTGGAGGTTGCAGTGAACTGAGATCACGCCACTGCACTCCAGCCTGGGCGACAGAACAAGACTCTGTCTCAAAAACAAAAACAAAAACATTTTTTGGAAGAGGTGGCGTCTGAGCTTCACCTGGGAGGACGAGTAGGACTTGAGGGCAGAACAGGAGGGGACGCAGCATCTTGAATAAGTCCAGGCATTTCCAGAGGCGAAATGCGCTCCACCCGCCCAGCAGGAGGCCCAGGCGGGAAGCAGGGCGGGACTGCCCATTGCTTCTCTAGCAGAAGAAGCCCAGGCTGGCAGTGGGCCTGTGACCCAGCCCCGACCAGACCCCCGCCTCCCACCCAGCTGTCCCCAACCCCCACCCTGCCAGGCCCTGGCGCCAAGGCTGCACCCCGTCTCCCTGTCCTGCAAAGTCCAATCAGCCCCCCAAACACAACCTCAGGCCGCACCCCTGGCAAAGGCCGGGAGGAGCCAGGCGCCGCTTCCCAGCAACTGTGTCTCCTCAGCCTTGTTTACAGCTGTTGAACTATTTCCGTCGAATTAATTAAATACACGTTAAATCCTCTCCAACTTGTTGTGCGATAAATTAAAGATGCGAAGATTGCGAAACGCTCAACGAGACTGGTTGATGCTGATAAAAGCCGGCAAGAGTCCGAGCCAAGCGCCACGCAGCGGGTCTGCCTCTGCCACCCGGCCGGATCAGAGCGGGGATCTGAGGTCTCCGCGGCCCGGCTCCTGGGAAGACTCATGTCTACCCACAATGGTGACTCAAGGCGCAGAGGTGCCCCATGTCACTGGAGAGCACAGTACATGGCTGCCAGGAGCACAGGACACAGAGTCCTTCCCCGGAGTCCGCCACAGGGCTTCCTACAACCCCTCGGGTACGCGGGTTGCAGGAATAGCAGCAGCTCGACCAGGCGTGATGGCTCACACTTGTAATCCCAGCACTTTGGGAGGCTGAGGCGGGAGGACCACTTGAGCCCAAGAGCCTGAAATTAGCCCAGGAAACATAGGGAGACCCTATCTCTACAAATAATTTTTTTTTTTAACTAACTGGGGCCATCTGCTGTGGCTCACACCTGTAATCTCAGCACTTTGGGAGGCCGAGGCAGGCGGATCATTTGAGGCCAAGAGTTCAAGACCAGCCATGGTGACCAACGTGGTGAAACCCCGTCTCTACTAAAAACACAAAAAATCAGCTGAGCAGCGTGGCAAGTGCCCGTAGAAAGGCTGAGGCAGAGAATCGCTTGAACCCAGGAGGCAGAGGTTGCAGTGAGCCGAGATTGCGTCATTGCACTCCAGCCTGGGTGACAGATCGAGACTCCGTCTGAAAAATAAAAATTAGCTGGGCATGATGGTGTGCACCTATAGTCTCAGCTACTCAGATGCTGAGGCAGGAGGGCCACTTGTGCCCGGGAGGTCAAGGCTGCAGTGAGCTATGACCACACCACTGCATTCCAGCTTGAGTGACAGCAAGATCCTGTCTCCAAAAAAAAAAAAAAAAAAAGGAAGAGCAACAGCTAACATTGATCCAAAGTTGCAGTGAGCTGAGATTGCATCATTGCGCTGCAGCCTGGGCAATAGAGACTCCGTCTCAAAAAAAAAAAAAAAAAAAAAAAATTAGTTTTTTTGCAATTTTTTTTTAGCTCATCAGCTATCATTAGTGCCAGTATATTACCTATGTGTGGCCCAAGACCATTCTTCTTCCAATGTGGCCCAGGGAAGCCAGAAGTTTGGACACCCATGGATTGGAGGGACACCAATGGGGAGGAGCCAGGAGGAGGTGAGATCAGCTGTGACCAAGGAGAAAAGCCACCCCCACTTCCTGTGCTGTGGGCAACGGGCGGTGCCAGTCCCGCCCCTTCAAGGAAGCAGAACTGAGAGGGGTATTTATTATAAAATAAAAACAAGCCTTGGCCAGGCACAGTGGCTCATGCCTGTAATCCCAGCACTTTGGGAGGCCGAGGCATGAGGATCACTTGAGGTTAAGAGTTTGAGACCAGCCTGGCCAACATGGTGAATTCCTGTCTCTACTAAAAAAAAATAAAAATTAGCCAGTCATGGTGGTACCCACCTGTAATCCCAGCTGCTCCGGAGGCTAAGGCAGGAGAATCGCTTCAACTCGTGTGGTGGAGGCTGCAGTGAGCTGAGATGGGCACCACTGAACTCTAGCCTGGGTGACAGAGCAAGACTCCGTCGCAAAAAAAAAAAAAAAAAAAAAGAATGAGCGTTGACATGGATGGGACGGTCTGTAGAAATCAAGGTCCAAAGTGGGGGAGGTGTACTGGGGACCAGGGGAAAGTCACCTGCCAGCCCTCCCAAGCAGGGAGGCAGCCAGAAGAGCCGGAGCTTTCGGAGAATCCAGGAGCCAGGTGGATCTGGCGGCTGCAATACGAAGGCAGGGCCAGCTTAGACACCCATGGAGGTCTCTTCACACCACCTCTGTAAGGTCACAGCCAAGCGTCTGGGGAAGGCACGGGTCACTGGGGCTTCTTAACAGGGCCAGCAGTCAGAGAGAAGAGCTGGCCACCAGTCAGGGAATAGGACAGGCAAAAGAGTGTGGATAAACTGGAGCCTGCGGGCACGTCTGTGTGTCTCTCCACCCCGCCTCTAGCCATGATGCTGCTCAGAGCACAAAGCTTGCTTTAGTCCAGCTCTCACTCAGACCCGCCCTGGGGAGGGGATTCTAGGACACAAGACTCCAGCTTGGCCAGCTTGACTCAGTACAAAACCACCAAACCAGATCACGAGGTCAGGTGTTCGAGACCAGCCTGACCAACATGGTGAACCCCATCTCAACTAAAAATACAAAAATTAACCAGACGTGGTGGTAAGCGCCTGTAATTCCAGCTACTCAGGAGGCTGAGGCAGGAGAATCGCTTGAACCTGGGAGGTAGAGGCTGCAGTGAGCTGAGATCACACCACTGTACTCCAGCCTGGATGACAGAGCAAGACTTCATCTCAAAACAAACAAACAAACACCAGAAAGAGATGGAGCCCTTTGCTGAGACCAGGCACCAGGGATGGGGGCAGGTTCAGGGATGCTTGGTATGGTTGTGTATGTTGTTCACTGCTCAAGAGCACCTGGCTAAGAAGCCAGGAGGGGCTGAACCTGACCCTGGCGTGAAGACATATCTACCTGGAGATAGAATGAGGAGTCTTTTTCTAACTTGCATAAGATCCCACTCAAACTGGGCAGGATGAGGGAAAGGTGTTGTGTTCTGGCTGAGATAGGAGTTGTTGGGGTGTCCACAAGGTTAAGCTGCTCTCAGCATCTGTCATCACCCTCTGTGACCAAGACTATAAAGGTCCCATACCCGGGCCCTTGCTATCTGTTGAACTAACCAGTAACAGGCTTGGCCCTAAAATTCCTAGAGGGCAGGCTGTGCAAAAGCGGACAGAGCCAGATAACTTGGAGGGAGGACTGTGCCCTAGGCAGAGCTGTTTCAGATAGAACAAGATACCTTTTGAGGTAGCGATCTCCCTGTTACTGGAGGTATGCAAGCAGAGCCAGATGGAAGCTTGCACGGATTGGTGCAGGGGGTGTCACGAAACTCCAGGTGGCAGTTCAGCCATTTGCCTCCCCCGGACAGCGAGTCAGACATGAACAAGAACTCGGAAGATTGGTGGCGGGTTGGGGGAGAGGGGTTCGTCTCCAGCCCTCTCCCACCCTTTGTCTCTGCTCACTTCTTTTTGGAACCAGCTTGCGTATTTAGAAGATTAATTTCATGTTTGTGCAGAGCAGGGGATTCAGAGGGGAGGAGACTGAGGTTCTCTGCAGGTTGTTAATCTAAAAAAAGACCGCGGAATCGCTCTGGCTACGAGTCACAGCCGAGCGTGCCACCATCGTCAACAAGCCAGGGCTTTCGTCAGTGATTTGTTTCTTTCTCTGCCATCTAAGAACCAACACGCTCGGGCTCTGGGGAAGATCAAAGGCATGGGGCGGTGGCCTCCATGCCCCAGAGCAAGGAGGCTGGGGTGCTGCCCCCATCACCCCCATCCTGCCGAGGGCCAGACTGCAGACTCGGACAGAAGTCCTGCCACAGGACCACTCTGACGCCTCCTGCACCACTCAGAGAGGGCATGGATTCACCCCAGCACACACAGCAAATCGCTGATTCCTGGTCCAGAGCTCCTCCTCGGTGCTGCCACTTAGAGTTGAGGCAGTAGGAGCTGCTGGAGCCCTTCTGGGGGTATCTGGAAGCACAGCCCATGCATCCAGGAGCCAAGTGGGATTTTTTTTTTTTTTTTTTTTTTTGGGACGGAGCTTCGCTCTTGTTACTCAGGCTGGAGTGCAATGGCGCGATCTCGGCTCACCGCAGCCTCTGCCTCCTGGGTTCAGGCAATTCTCCTGCCTCAGCCTCCTGAGTAGCTGGGATTACAGGCACGCACCACCATGCCCAGCTAATTTTTTGTATTTTTAGTAGAGACAGGGTTTCACCGTGTTGACCAGGATGGTTTCGATCTCTTGACCTCGTGATCCACCCGCCTCGGCCTCCCAAAGTGCTGGGATTACAGGCTTGAGCCACCGCGCCTGGCCTGGGATTTTTTTTTTTTTTTGGAACAGCATTATTGGGATATAATTCCCAAGCCATACAATTCATCCATGTAGGGCAGGGATGTGCAATGTTTCGGCTTCCCTGGTCCACACTGGAAGAAGAATTATCTTGGGCCACACTTAAGACACACTAACACTAGCAATAGCTGAGCTGAAAACAAACCAACAGAAAAAACTAGGGCCGGGCGCAGTGGCTCACGTCTGTAATCCCAGCACTTTGGGAGGCCAGGGCAGGTGGATCATGAGGTCAACAGATCGAGACCATCCTGGCCAACATGGTGAGACCTCTACTAAAAATACAAAAATCAGCTGGGCGTGGTGGCGCGTGCCTGTAGTCCCAGCTACTTGGCAGGCTGAAGAATTGCTTGAACCTGGGAGGCAGAGGTTGCAGTGAGCTGGGATAGCACCACTGCACTCCAGCCTGGGCGACAGAGCGAAGCTTCATCTTAAAAAAAACTGTTGCAAAAAAAAAAATGTCATCATGCTTTGAGAAAGTTTACAAATGTGTGTTGGGTCACATTCAGAGCCGTCCTGGGCCACATGTGGCCTGCGAGCCACGAGTTCAACAACCTTGATTTGAAGTGTACCGTTCAATAACTATTGAATTTTTGTATATTCAGAATTGTAAAGCCACCACCAAAATCAATTTTAGAACAGTTTCATCTCCCTGAAAAGCAACCCTGTAGCCATCAGCAGTCACCCTCATTCCCTTCCCCATCCTAGCCTCTGGTAAATAATCTACTTCTTGGCCAGGCAGGGTGGCTCATGCCTGTAATCCCAGCACTTTGGGAGGCCAAGGTGGGCGGAACACTTGAGGTCAGGAGTTCAAGACCAGCAGAGCCAATGTGGTAAAACCCCATTTCTACTAAAAATACAAAAATTAGCCAAGCGTGTTGGCGTGTACCTGTAATCCCAGCTACCCAGGAGGTTGAGACAGGAGAAGCACTTGAACCCGGGAGGTGAAGGTTGCAGTGAGCCAAGATCATGCCACTGCACTCCAGCCTGGGCAACAGAGGGAGACTCCATCTCAAAAAATTAAAAGAAGAAAGAAAGAGGAGCTCAGGAAAGATTTGGCCAGTTTATAAGCAAAACTAGAAGGGAAAAAGGAAGAGGCCAGCAATCTGGAGGTTTGCAGGGTTTGAAAAGCCAACTGTAGGCAGGGTGCAGTGGCGGGGTGCGGCGGCGGGGTGCGGCGGCGGGGTGCAGTGGCTCCTGCCTGTAATCCCAGTTCTTTAGGAGGCCAAGGTGGGAGGATTGTCTGAGCCCAGGCGTTGGCAAACAACCCTGGCAACGTAGCCAGATTCTATCTGTACAAAAAATTTTAAAAATTAGCTGGTCGTGGTAGTGTGCACCTATAGTCCAAGCTACTCGGGAGGCTGAGTGTGAGGATCACTTGAAGCCAGGGGTTCGAGACCAGCCTGGGCAACATAGCGAGTCTCTGTTGGAGTCCAAGGCTGCGGTGAGCCACGGTCGCGTCACTGCACTCCAGCTTGGGTGACAGAGCAAGAACACGTCTCAAACCAAACCAAACCAAACAGAAGAGAGCAAGAGAAGAAAAGCCAACCCTTCTGGCTTTTAACTTCGTGTATGTTAAACGTCAATAAACTTACCTTCATGTACATAAAATGTCGATTAAAAAGTGCCCTCAAGTAAGCAAAGTTAATTCAGGGGGTGGAAGATAACTCAAACAAAATTTCTAATTAACATCCCCAGAGGGATCCACTAAGTAAACAAACAAACAACAAAAAATAGAGCTCTGGGAAATTCAAAATGTCTTTGCCAGAATTTTTAAAAGGTAACAAAAGAGTTGGTGATTAAAGTTGAGTAATCGCCCAGAAAAGAGGAAAACAGGGATGGGAGATAAAAGATCAGATGTAGAGGGGAAATCCAAGGCTACCCTGGGAGTTCCAGAAAGACAGAGCGGAGAGGAGGGAGTGAGTGATCAAAGACACGCAAGAGAGGTTCCCTGAACAGAAGGCTAGCAGCCTGCAGATTGACTGCACGGACAGCAAGATGAAGACAACGAAAGATGGCAAGGCGCGGGCACTCATGTTCGTGCCTCAGCACTTTGGTAGAGTGAAGTGGGAAGATTGCGTGAGGCCAGGAAATTAAGACCAGCCTGGGCAACATAGCGAGACCCCATTTCTATTTAAAATAAAATAGGCCGGGCGTGGTGGCTCACGCCTGTAATCCCAGCACTTTGGGAAGCCGAAGTGGGTGGATCATTTCAGGTCAGGAGTTCAAGACCAGCCTGGCCATCATGGTGAAACCCCGTTTCTGCTAAAAATACAAAAATTAGCTGGGTGTGGTGGCCCATGAAGACCAGCCTGGCCATCATGGCGAAACCCCGTTTCTGCTAAAAATGCAAAAATTAGCTGGATGTGGTGGAGCTGAGATTGCCTGTTGTCTCAGTTACTTGGGAGGCTGAGGCAGGAAAATCGCTTGAACCTGGAAGGCAGAGGTTGCAGTGAGCTGAGATCATGCCACTGCACTCCAGCCTGGCAACAGAGCGAGACTCCGTCTCAAAAACATATATATTTAAAATTTTTTTAAATTAAAAATAAAATTGATTTTAATATAAAACTGGTTTAAAATAAAATAAAACTCCTGACCTCAGGTGATCTGCCTGCCTTTGCCTCCCAAAGTGCTGGGATTACAGGTGTGAGCCACCATGCCCAGCTAATTTTTGTATTTTTAGTAAAAACAGGTTTTCGCCATGTTGGCCGGGCTTATCTCAAATTCCTGACCACAGGTGATCTACCTGCCTTGGCCTCCCAAAGTGCTGGGATTATAGGTGCTAGCCACCATGCCCGCCCCTCCAAAAAATTTTAATTAGCCAGATGTGGTGGTGAGCGCTTGTAGTCCCAGCTACTTAAAGGCTGAGGTGGGAAGATCACTTGAACCTGGGTGCTCGAGGTTGCAGTAAGCTATGATCGTGCCACTGCACTCCAGCCTGGGCAATAGAGTGAGACCCTGTCTCCAAAAATAAATAAATACAATTTAGGGGTCACATTATGGCTAATGAGCAATCCAGGTGTGACAGTCAAGGGAAGCGTCTGAGTGGGATGGAGAGGAAGTCATTGGCCCCACTGTGAGACAGGTGACCCTCCAGGGTCAGAGGCCGCTAGAGTGAAGGAATGAGAGGAACCCCATAAATGGAGCTTCACTGAACAGGGGTTACGGGCATCAGTGAATGAGCCTCCAGGGATCCTCAGAGTTCTTTCTGCTGCTTGGCCAGGCCAGCATCCCACAGCCCAGGAGGCCAGGCTCTGTATTTGGTTCATTGATCCACACTCCCCCTAGACCCCGGGTTCATCTTCCTGCCCCACCTCACACTGATCCCTCCCACTTCTCATCTCAGCCCACTCCAATCCTGACAAACACATTCCCCAGGGCCTCATCAAATCCCACTTTGGTAAACGCTTGGGAAGGAGTGGAGTTGGTTCCAGAGAGATTGGCAGGGAACTGGAGTGAGGGATGGACAGAGAAATTAAAGGAATTTTCCTGGGAGGAAGGGCTTGAGAGTGGATGTTGGGGTGGGGGCAGCTGCTCAGCTGCTGTCAGCAAACATCTATAGAAGATCCAAGGAAGGGCTGGGCACTGTGGCTCATGCCTGTAATCTCAGCACTTTGGGAGGTTGAGGCGGGCAGATCACGAGGTAAGGAGTTCAAGACCAGCCTGGCCAACATGATGAAATCCCGTCTCTACTAAAGATACAAAAAAATTATCCGGGTGTGGTGACAGAAGCTACTTGGAGGCTGAGGCAGGAGAACTGCTTGAACCTGGGAGGCGGAGGTTGCAGTGAGCTGTGATTGCGCCACTGCAATCTCAGTGGTGACAGAAGCTACTTGGAGCCTGGGGCAGGAGAATCGCTTGAACTCAGGAGGCAGAGGTTGCGGTGAGCTGAGATTGCACCATTGCACTCAAGCCTGGACGACAGAGCAAGACTCTGTCTCAAAAAAAAAAAAAAAAGAAAGAAGAAGAAGATCCAAGGAAGAAGACCAACTTCGGTCTCAGACCCCAGATTGCTGAGCCACCAGCAAGGAGAGGGTGCTGCCCGTAATTCATTTGGGTTCAAATAAGGAAGCCCACGTGAGGGAATGAGTTCTCCATCCGAGGGGGTGTGTAAGCAGAGGCTGCACATCCACCCCGCTGGGATGGTGCTGGTAGGGTTCAGGCATGAGATGAGGATCTCCTCCAGCCCTGAGACTCTCAGAAAAGGAGATGAAGAGCAATGGGAGGGAGGGGAGAGCAAGGCAGGGCCCGAGGTTGAAGAACAGACGCCACGATCGCAGCTGTGGAGGCAGCAGCTGCAGATGGAAACAAGCTCTCGTGTGTGGGGAATTCAACAGATGAGACTCAGCGACAACACTCACGACGTCTTCTGAAATGAATACCATATGGAAAAAACAAATTCAACAGGACCAATGTGTTTTCCACTAATAAACCAAGCCAATTTCAGTACCATCCTGTATCTACTGAGAAAAAGGCCTTTATTCTCGGGAGGTGGCTCACCCCTTCTTTATGTTTATTGTCATCATCAGTTTTTTTTTTTTTTTTTGAGATAAAGTCTGGCTCTGTCGCCCAGGCTTGAGTGCAATGGTGCAATCTCAGCTCACCGCAACCTCTGCCTCCTGGGTTCAAGCAATTCTCGTGCCTCAGCCTTCCAAGTAGCTGGGATGACAGGTGTGCTTCACTACACCCGGCTAATTTTTATATTTTTTAGTAGAGATGGGATTTCGCCATGTTGGCCAGGATGGTCTGGAATTCCTGACCTCAGGTGATCCTTCCACCTCGGCCTCCCAAAGTGCCGGGATTACAGATGTGAGCCACCACACCTGGCCTTACTTTCTTTAGCATTGGATGGACACTTGGGTTCACTGCCATTCCCTATGTGTCTTGAAATGCATACATAAAGACAAGAACATCCCCAAGGTCCGTGAGTAGGATTAGAACTCCTGAACTGTAAGACCCACATGTGTTCAGTAGCAGTGTGTAATGACAAACTGTTTCCCACCGTGGTGAGCTGAGCTGGGTCTCCACCAGCCATGAATGAGACCTCCCACTGTCACTCCTTCCGAACAACAATTGGTGTTGGCCAACTTTTAAAGTTTTGCTAATCTGGTGATTTAAATTTGCATTTCCTTGATTCCTTGGTTGAGCATTTTTTTGTTATTTGTTTTTATTTTTATTTATTTTTTTTTGAGACAGGGTTTCTGTCTATTACCTCAGCTAGAGGGCAGTGGCATGATCACAGCTCATGGCAGCCTCCAACAACTGGGCTCTAGTGATCCTCCGGCCTCAGCCTCCTGAGTAGCTGGGATTACAGGTGCATGCGCCCAACACCTGCCTAATTTTTTATTGTTTTCAAGACAGGTCTCAAACTCCTGGCTTCAAGCAATCTTCCTGTCTTGGCCACTTTAAGTGCTGGGATTACAGGTATGAGCCACCATGCCAAGCCAGAGTATTGTTTTTTCTTCTTTTTGTAAGTTTTATGAACCATTCTTCTCTTCTGTGAGATGCCTTTTGCCCACTTTTCTGAGTTGATCGTCTTTTTAAAAAAAGATTGATACAAATTTGTTTTAAATTCTGATCACTGATCATCTGTCAGTTAGTTATAGGCGCTATGAATACTTTCTCCCAGTTGGTGGCTGGTACTTTGACTCTATGCTATCCAATGCCAAATTGATATTCTTAATTATACTATAGTTGAATGTCTGAATTGTTTCCGTTATGATTTGTGGTGTGTATGTTCCTCCTATATTGTTTGTTTCAAAATTACCTTTCCACGTATTTTGTCTTTAATCGAGCTGGAATTGATTTATATGTAGAGCCTGGAACAGGGAACCAGTTTTACTTTTTTACAGGTATTTGAATCACCAACCTCCTTCTACAGAAGTAGTCCATCCTTTCCTTTCTGATCCGTAACATCTCCTCTCTTGAGCATCAAGATTCCAAATGCGGGAATCGGTTTCTGGGCTCTGAAAGCTTCTGTTCTGCTTCATTGGTCTGTTTGTCCAGCCAGGAGCCATTATTTCCTTATCCTAATTGCTATGGCTCTGAAATAAATCAGAAGATCTGGCAAGACAAAGGCCCTCATTTTGTTCTTCTTAGCCATAGCCAAAGTCTCTTCTTTCTTTCCTTTCTTTCTTCCTTTCTTTCCTTCCTTCCTTTCTTTCTTTCTTTCTCCTTCTTTCTTTCTTTTTCTTTCTTTCTTCCTTTCTTCCTTTCTTCCTTCCTTCCTTTCTTTCCTGAGACAGTGTCTCTCTGTTGCCCAGGCTGGAGTGTAGTGGCACAATCTTAGCTCACTGCAACCTTCACCTCCCAGGTTCAAGTGATCCCCGTGCCTCAGCCCCCCCAGTAGCTGGGATTACAGGCACGTGCCACCATACCAGGCTAATTTTTGTATTTTTAGTAGAGATGGGGTTTTGGCATATTGGCCAGACTGGTCTCAAACTCTTGACCTCAGGTGATCCACTTTGCCGTGGCCTCCTAAAGTGCTGGGATTACAGGCATGAGCCACTGTGCCCAGCCCACCAAAGTCTTTTAATACTTAGCCCTCTGTGTTTTCATATAAAAGTTAGTCAGCTTGGCCAAGTTTCATGAAAAACTCTGCTGGGATTTTTATTGGAATTATATTGAATCTATAGATTAATTTAGAGAGAACTGACATCTTCACACCATTGAGTCTTCCTATCTATGAACATGGTATATCTCCTCATTTATTGAGGTCCTTCTAAACATCTTTCATTATCAGGAAAACTCAGGGAACAGTCTGACCACACAGGAGCTGCTGAAGAACAGCCAGTTGTGGGCACGGGGGCAGGAGGGTGCAGGAAAAGAGGCAGGAGGAAGATGTGCTTCCAGGAGGGCAGAGATTAATGGTGCCCAATGCTGCCGAGATGTCAAGCACAACACAGACTGAGAATTACCCAGTCGGTTTGGGCCATGATATGGTTTGGCTGTGTCCCCACCCAAATCTCATTTTGAATTGTAGTTCCCATAATCCCCACATGTCATGGGAGGGACCTAGTGGGAGGTAATTGAATCAGGTGGGTGGTTACCTTCATGCTGTTCTCCTGATAGTGAGTTCTCACGAGAGTTCCTTGTTTTATAAAGGGCTTTTCCCCCTTTTGCCCAGCACTTCTCCTTGCTGCTGTCATGTGAAGAAGGACATGTTTGCTTACCCTTCGGCCATATTGTAAGTTTCCTGGGGCCTCCCTAGCCATGCTGAACTGTGAGTCAATTAAACTGCTTTCCTTTATAAATTACCCAATCTCGGGTATGCCTTTATTAGCAGCATGAGAACGGACTAATATAGCCCGTGTGCCATCTCATTTCATCTTCAAGCACCCCTCTGGAGGTGAGTTCAGAGAGGCAAGTGACTTGCCAAAGGTCACACAGGTGAGAGGTGCCAGAGGCAGGATTTAAACTCAGAGGCTGGCCAGGCACAGTGATTCACACCTGTAATCTCAACACTGGGAGACTGAGGTAGGGGGATCACCTGAGGCCACAAGCTCAAGACCTAGCCTGGGCCACATAGCAAGACCCCATCTCTACAAAAGAGAAAGAAAAAAAGCATCCAGGTATGGTGGTGCATGCCTGTAAGTCCCAGTCACTCAGGAGGGTGAGGTGGGAGGATGACTTGAGCCCAGGAAGTTTAGGCTGCCGTGAGCCATGATCACGCCTCTGTATTCCAGCCTGGGCGACAGAGTGACACTCTGTCTAAATAAATTAATTAATTAAATAAACCCTCAGTTTGTGTTACCTCTACTCACAATTATTGGCTAAAGCAAGTCACACCATCAGACTCAACGTCAAACGTGGGGGGAGCTGGAAAACCAGTGGCTTCAAATGCTTTGGTTTTGAAACTCAAATGTGATGAGAATCTCTAGGCTCTTCATTAACTTGCATCTGAGATGGACCCAGAAGTCCACTGCACACCCAGGAGACCCCAGTGGCGTGCATGGCCTCCTTCCTGCTGACCCTTGTAGCCAGGGCTCCCTGGGTTCTGCTGAGCTCCCCTCACCGCCCTGCCTGCAAACACATCTGAGCACAACACTCCCTCAGAGGTTGCGCTCTGAGGGAGCCCTCCGGGGAACTCACGGCCCCTCCGCTCTGCCTGGCCCTCCCCTGAGCTCTCTGCAGATTCCTCATTAGCGACTGCAAAGCCAGCCCCTTTGCTTCTTCCCAGGCCTCTCAAGGGCTGGAGAGGCTGGAATGCAAGCCCTCCAGCAATCCATCATTATCCCCTCTCTGGCAGGTCCCACCACCAGGTAATTCCATTGTTAATTAAAATCCTGCAGCCTTTAATATCTCAGCTCATAATTGCTGTTTTCCCTAGCCCTGGATTGGCTGCGCAGGTTTGGTGGGAGGGGTGGATCCAGGTTTTCTCTTCCTGGGCTCTGCTTTGTAGCGCCCACTGGGTGTCTATGTCCTCAACCTCAGCCAAAAACCCTCGATGTGGGCTTCAACAGTGGATTAATGGGGACCACCCTGGGGGCCACCCTAGCACCCCCTGGATGTCTCCTAGGAAAGGAGGCCAAGGAGGCAGGCTCATCCCACAATCCAGGCAGGCCTCCAAGTACAACCCCCAGAAACACAGCCTAGGAGACAGAGGCTGCCAGCTCCTGCACAGCAGGCCATGAAGGCTCTAGAGTCCCGCAGAGGCCCCCTGAGGCCTTGTCCATGTGCAATGAGGCTCTTTCTCACCCATGTATCTTTCACTGCTCCCCCAAGCCCCAAGCCTCCATTGTTCAGGTGAAGAAGAAAAGGATCAGAGAGGGAGGTAAATTTCCCAAGGCCACACAGCTGAGCTGGAAGGCCTATAGTAGAGACCCTCTGCTCTTCTGACCGCACACTCTGCCCGTTGAGCTTCGGGATCTTTCTCACCTTGCTGCTCTCAGCCTCGACACCTTTCTTCCCCCACCCCTATCCTCACCCACGCTTAGCCCGGCCCCTGTGTCTTCCTCCGCCATTTGCATTCTAGGTAAGGATCTGGAGTGCACCTAGTTCACGAGTCTGCACTCCAGCCTAGTGACAGATGACACTCTGTCTAAATTAATTAATTAATTAAATAAACCCTCAGTTCATGTTACCTCTACTCACAATCAATGGCTAAAGCAAGTCACACTGTCAGACTCAACAGATGTCTGCAGATGCCCACGGGGGAGGCAGGGGTCCAAGAATGAGATGGTACAAAGGACTGTGGCTATTGATCACAGGGGTCAAAGGCTGGAGGACCACAGTGGAGCCAGGAGAGGGGTGCCAAGGTTAGACCTATCTTTCCTTTTTCTTTTTTCTTTTTTTAAAATGAGACGGAGTCTCACTCTGTCACCCAGGCTGGAGCACAGTGGCGCAAGCTCAGCTCACTGCAACCTCCGCCTCCCAAGTTCAAGCTGTTCCCCTGCCTCAGCCTCTGAGTAGCTTCTGTCACCACGCCTGGCTAATTTTTTTGTATCTTTAGTAGAGATGGGGTTTCATCATGTTGGCCAGGCTAGTCTCGAACTCCTAACCTCATGATCTGCCTGCCTCAGCCTCCCAAAGTGCTGGGATTACAGGTTTGAGCCACTGCGCCCGGCCAATTTTTTTGTATCTTTAGTAGAGATGGGGTTTCATCATGTTGGCCAGGCTGGTCTCGAACTCCTAACCTCATGATCTGCCTGCCTCAGCCTCCCAAAGTGCTGGGATTACAGGCGTGAGCCACCGCACCTGGCGGCCCTATCTTGATCGCCCTGTTGAGGGGACTCGCTGCTGTTGGACCAAAGACCCCTTAAGGTCTGAAGGCTCATGTCCCCCACCCGCTGCCTGCTGGGAAGGTGACCAGGTAGGGCCCTCTGTGGAAGACAGCACCTCACTCAAGACCAGGCCTTTCTTGGGCAACTGTGCCCAGCGGCTGATGGGGACAGAGCTTGGGTGGCCCGGCTCCAGCTTTGGAGGGTCTGAGGGTGGACTGAGCTCTCAATGAACTGCCCTGCTTTTCCCTCTGTGACCCCTGCTGCCGTCCTCCTCCCAGACAGGTGCTGATCCCAAGAGCATCACCATACAACCTCCCTCCAGAGTCCACGTTCTGGGGTCCTGGCCTTCTAGAGCCGTTTTTCTCTTTGGGATTTCCAGGGCCTGCTTCCTCTACACTTCCTTCCCACAGGGACCCCAGACCCTGTGCCCCATGGCTCATTACCCACCCCGGCCCATGCTCCTGGCTGCTCTGTCCTTTCAAAACTGGAGCAATAGACATATCCTCTCCACTCTAAAGGACCTCAGCTTGACCAGGAGCTGCAGATCCTGCCTAAAATTCCAGCGCTTTGGGAAGCTGAGGCAGGAGGATCGCTTAAGCCTGGGAGTTCGAGATTAGCCTGGGCAATGTAGAGAGACCCTGTTTCTACAAAAAGCTTAAAAATTAGCTGGGCTTGTGGTGCATGCCTGTAGTCTCAGCTACTCAGGAAGTTGAGCGGGGAGGCTCATTTGAGCCCAGGAGGACTAGGCTGTAATAAGCCATGATTGCACCACAGCACTCCACTCTGGGGAACAGAGTGAGATCCTGTCCCGCCTCCAAAAAAAAAGAACCTTAGTTCCCCACTAACAGAAAGTCTCCAGGGGCCAAGGACCCCTTCAGAGCCCTTGATGCTTCTGAGGTGGGCTGTGCCATCCTAATTTTCCAGGAACTAGAAAATCTGTCACCTGCCGCAGTTGCATATCTGGGAGGTTCTAGGGATGGAGTTCTGAACACATCTGTTTCTCATCCAACCCTCAGCTCACAGCTGCCTCAGTGGACCTCCAGCAAGATTCCTCTGTCACTGGTGGCTCTGCGGGAAAATCAATCCCTGACCTGACCAGCTCTTCTGACTCTTCAGAAGTAGGATCACGTTCTTGTTTTTGTTTTGAGACAGAGAATCACTCTTGTCACCAAGGCTGGAGTGCAATGACGCAATCTCGGCCCTCTGCAACGTTCGCCTCCCACGTTCAAGGGATTCTCCTGCCTCAGCCTCCCAAGCAGCTGGGATTACAGGCACCCACCACCACGCCCGTCTAATTTTGTATTTTTAGTAGAGATGGGGTTTCGCCATGATGGCCAGGCTGGTCTCGAACTCCTGACTTCAGGCGATCCATCTGCCTCGGCTTCCCAAAGTGCTGGGATTACAGGCGTGAGCCGCTGTTCCCGGCCAGAGGTAGGATCATGTTTACAGAGGACTGCTTGCATTCATTCATTCATTTACTCATTCACTAAACATGTCTTAAGCATCCCTTGTGCCAGGCAATGTGTTTGTTGCTGGGGACACCTTAGCGAACAAGATGGACATAGCCCTTGTCCTCCTGGAGCTTCTATTCTAGAGAGAAAGATGCACAATCAACAAGATAAATAAGTAAAATAACATATAATAGGTTAGCGCTAAATGCTAAGGAGGAAGGTAACAGGGAAAACAGACATGAAATGTCTGTGGTGGGTTAGAAGGTGAAAGTTGAGTCAGGGTGGCCAGAGAAGGCCTCAATGGGAAGGTGGCTTTTCACAAAAGGGTGCTGGAAGGTGAGGTGCAGTGGCTGATACCTGTAATCCCAACATTCTGGGAGGCTGAGGCAGGAGGATCACTTGAAGCCAGAAGTGTGAGACCAGCCTGAGCAATGTAGTAGGATCCTGTCTCTACAAAAAATAATTAATTAATTAATTAATTAATTAGCTGGGCATAGTGGCATGTGCCTGTAGTCGCAGCTATTCAAGAGGCAGATGCAGGAGGATCACTTGAGACTGGGAGGTTGAGGCTGCAGTGAGCTATGATGGCACCACTGCTCTCCAGCCTGGGTGACAGAGTGAGACCCTATGTCAAACGATAGATAGATGATAGATAGAGATGGATAGATAGATGGATGATAGATAGATGGATGGATGGATAAACAGATGGATAAATGGATAGATAGATGGATGGATGGATAGATAGATAGATGGATGGATAGATGGATGGATGGATAGATGGATAGATGGATGACAGATGGATAGATAGATGGAGGGATGGATAGATGGATGGATGGATGGATAGATGGATAGATAGATGGATAGATAGATGTATGGATGGATGGATAGATGGATGGATATGGATAGATAGATGGATGATGGATAGATGGATGGATGGATGAATAGATAGATGGTTGGATGGATGGATGGATGGATGGATAGAGAACCCATTAGAGAACCTGTGCTGCTGCCCCTCTGTGTTTGCTGACAATCCTTCTGAGGTACCACGGAGGGACACCAAGCTCTCCCCCACTGTATGGCCTGAATAGCTCTCCTCAGCTCCCATGCGTGGAGGAAAGAAAGGGAAAGGCGCCAGCTGGTATTAAAACGGACAGAGTGAAACCATGACAAATGCAAGACAAACTGCCCAAGCTCCTTTGGAACCATTCTGGCCTTGGGAGGTGTCTGAATCCACAAGGAAGACTCAGGGAGAGTTAAAAAGAAGCATTCTGCTCAAGACTGGAGAGCAACTGGGATGAGGTTAAGTAGTAACAGACAACAGCTACAAATTCATGAGGAAGGGAACTGCCATGGATTGCACAGCAGGGTCCCCGTGTGTGTGTGTGTGTGTGTGTGTGTGTGTGTGTGTGTGTGTGTGTGTGTGTTTAAGAGACAGGGTCTCACTCTGTCACCCAGGCCAGAGTGCAATGATGTGATCACAGCTCACTGCAGCCCCAACCTCCTGGGTGGCTGGGACTGTAGGCATGCACTACCACGTCTGGCTTATTTTTTTTTTTTTAATTTTTTTAGAGATGGGATCTCGCTATGTTGCCCTGGCTGGTCTGAAATTCCCAGCCTCAAGCAATCCTCCCGCCTCAGCCTCCCAAACTGCTGAAGTCACAGGTGTTAGCCACCATGTCCAGAACATACACACTTTTTATTCATGAGGAAACTGAGGCTCGGAGAAATTAAGTACCTTCTCCAAGTGGTGTGGTAGGGATTTAAACCTACATCTCTTGAAATTTAAAGAGGCATCTTTTCTCGTCTGACATAGCCAAACCCCTCAGGATATGCATGGTCCCCAAAGGTGGGGGAGCACCTTGAGTGCCAGCAGGGGACAGTGTGGAGCAGGGGAAAGACCAAGGTCTTTGGACTCAGACCCACCCGGGATTACATCTCAGTGCTGTGCTGTCTTGAACAAGTTACTAAGACTCTCTGAATCCCATTTTATCTTTTTTTCCTTATTGGTGCTACAATAAGTTACCACAAATGGAGCGGCTTAAAGCAACATAAATTTATCATCTTATTGTTCTGGCAGTCAGAACTACCAGATGGGTTCCACAGAGCTGAACTTAAGGTGTCAGCAGGGCTGCGTGGCTTTCTGGAAGCTTGAGGAGAGAATCCGTTTTCTTAATTTTCCTTCTTCTTTTATCCTTTTTTGTCTCAAAAAAAAAAATTACCCGAGACGGGGTAATTTGTTTTTTTGAGATAGCATCTTGCTGTGTCACCCAGGCTGGAGTGCAATTGGGCGATCTCAGCTCACTGCAACCTCTACCACCTGGGTTCAAAAAATTCTCCTTCCTCAACCTCCCGAGTAGCTGAGGTTATAGATGCATGCCACCATGCCTGGCTAATTTTTTTTGTATTTTTAGTAGAAACAGGGCTTCACCATGTTGGCCAGGCTGGTCTTGAGCTCCTGGCCTCAGATGATCCACCTGCCTCAGCCTCCCAAAATGCTGGAATTACAGGTGTGAGCCACCACACCCAGCCTTAATTTTCCTTCCTCTAAGACACTCACTTTCCTTGGCCTGTGTTCCCCTTTCATCTTCCAAGCCAATGTGTTAGTCCATTCTCATGCTGCTATGAAGAAATATCCGAAACTGGGTGATTTATAAAGAAAAGAGGTTTAATTGTCTCACAGTTCCGCATGGCTGGGGAGGCCTCAGGAAACTTAGAGTCAACTCTTCAGAGTGGCAGGAGAGAGAATGAGTGTCAGCAGGGGAAATGCCAGAACCTTATAAAACCATCAGATCTCGTGAGACTCACTATCACAAGCACAGCATGGAGGAAACTGCCCCCATGATTCAATTGCCTTCCACCAGGTCCCTCCCAGACATGTGGGGATTATGGGCTTACAATTCAAAATGAGATTTAGGGCCAGGCGAAGTGGCTTATGCCTATAATTCCAGCATTTTGGGAGGCAAGGCAGGCGGACCCCCTGAGGTCAGGAGTTTGAGACCAGCCTGGCTAACATGGTAAAACCCCATCTCTACTAAAAACACAAAAATTATCCGGATGTGGTGGCATACACCCATAGTCCCAACTACACAGGAGGCTGAGACTAGAGAATTGCTTGAACCTGGGAGGTGAAGGTTGCAGTGAGCCAAGATCGCGCCACTGCTCTCCAGCCTGAGCAACAGAGCAAGACTCCGTCTCAAAAAAAAGAGAGAGATTTGGGTGGGGAGACAGAGCCCGACCATATCAGTCAGCGAGGTAGCATCTTCAAATCTTCCAATGCTGACCTCCTCTTCTGCCTCTTTCTGCTTTAAACGACCTGATCATGGCCAGGCAACCATGACTCACTCCTGTAATCTCAGCATTTTGGAAAGTTGAGGCAAGGAGAATTGCTTTAGCCCAGGAGTTCGAGACCAGCCTGGGCAACAGAGTGAGACCCCATTTATACGAAATGACAAAACGATTAGCTGCGTGTGGTGGTGAGCACGCACCTGCAGTCCCAGCTGTTTGGGAGGCTGAGACGGAAGAATTGTCTGAGTCCAGAGGTTTGAGGCTGCAGTGAGCTGTGACTGCAGCATTGCACTCCAGCCTGGGCACAGTAAAACCTTGTCTCCAAAAACATAAACAAAAAGAGGACCCGACTGATGACAAGGGATCCACTCAGATCATGCAGAATAACCTCTTTTCTCAAGGTCATCTGAATAGCAGCCATAATTCTGTCAGCAATCGTAATTCTCTTTTGTCAGATAAGGTAACAGATGCGCAGGTTGTAGGGATGAGTACATGGGTGTCTTGGGTTGGGGGTGGTGCTGGCATTATTCTGCCCGCCATGTTCATTTTCCTTACAGAGCATTTGTGAAATTAAGATGAATTTGTTTAATATTAGTCCCAAACACAGCAGCTATCACAAGCAGATATAAATGATCCCTATGAGTACACATTTGTTTTGAGACAGGATCTCACTCTGCCTCCCAGGCTGGAGTGCAGTGGTGCAGTCGTGGCTCACTGCAGCCTCGAGCTTCTGGGCTCAAATGATCGTCCCGCCTCAGCCTCCCAAGTAACTGGGACTAAAGGCACACAACACCAAGCTCCACTAATTTTTGTATTTTTTTTGTAGAGACAGGGTCTCACTATATTGCCCAGGTTGGTCTCAAACTCCTGGACTCAAGCAATCTTCTTGCCTCTGCCTCCTAAAGTGCTGGGATTACAGGTGTGAGCCACCAAGCCTGGCCCTATACTAAATTAAAACTTAAAAACAGGCCAGGCGTGGTGGGCTCACGCCTATAATCCCAGCCCTTTTGAGATGCCAAGCTGGGTGGACATCCACAGGTCTCTATCCCTCCACCCGGGAATTCTAAACAAGCCCCTCCACTCCTAAGTCTTGGTTTTCTTCTGGGAGAAAGGGGGGTTATAGAGACAGAGAGGCTGACCGGATGGCTGGACTCCAAGAGTCACCATGATGGTCAAGGGGCTTGTGCTACCTTCGTAGACTCGGGCATGTCCCTCCCTCATCAGCGTCTGAACCTCCTACCTGGATCGCAGGAGGCCAGACAAGACGACTCTCTGGGTCCTCCCAGCACCACCCTTCTTCAGACTCATCCGACCAGCTTCCGCACGTCCAGAAATACAACTATTGCCTTGGGATTGGGATTTCAGCCCGATGTCAGACTGTTCTTCCCCAGATCTCACTAACCTGGAGTTCAAACCATTGCAAACAGGCTGGAAGCTGATCTGAATCAACCGGGTGTGACAGCTCACGCCTGTAAACCCAGCACTTTGAGAGGCTGAGACAGGAGGATCACTTGAGCCCAGGAGTTGAAGACCAGTCTGGGCAGCATAGCAAAACCCTGTCTCTACAAAAAAATAAAAATAAAAATTAGCTGGGCGTGGTGGTGCACAGGAGTAGTCCCAGCTACTCAGGAGGCTGAGGCAGGAGGATCGCTTGAGCCCAGCAGGTCAAGGCTGCAGTGAGCTGCGATCCCGCCACTGTATTTCAGCCTGAGCAACAGAGTGAGACACTGCATCAAATAAAATAAAATGAAATATCAATAACATAAAAATAAATCTGGCCGGACATGGTGACTCATGCCTGTAATCCCAGCATTTTGGGAGGCCCAGGAGGGTGGATCACAAGGTCAGGATTTCAAGATCAGCCTGGACTACATGGCGAAACCCCGTCTCTACTAAAAATACAAAAATTTGCTGGGCATCGTGGTACATGCCTGTAATCCCAGTTACTTGGGAGGCTGAGGCAGGAGAATCGCTTGAACCTGGGAGGCGGAGGTTGCAGTGAGCCAAGATCATGCCACTGCACTCCAGCCTGGGCAACAAGAGTGAAGCTCTGTCTCAAAAAAGATAAATAAATAAATCCATTTTCTGGCCCCTGGCTCCCAGTGAGTCATAGGGCCGGGGTGGGCCTCAGTTTAGTATAGCAGAAAAGATGGAGATGAGGCTCTGCCAGGCTGGGGTGTCAATCCAGGCTTTCCTACTTGGCCACAGCATGACCTTGAGGCATTTCTTAACCTCCCTGAACCTCAGTTTCCCCATTTGCAAAATGAGGGTGATAATGCTCACCTCACAGGACCGGTCCTAACCAAGAAGGCTGGAGGAGTACACGTTATCATTCAAACTGCATGCTGGAAAGTGGCGTCTGTTTCAAAGGCGGCGACACTGATTCTTGTCGCTGGTGCAGAGCCTTCCCTGATATAATTTAGGAGTTCAGGGTCTGGGAGTGACCCCCAGGCAGAGCTGCCACCTCCCTCCACCCCCGACATCCACAGGATGAATCAGCCCCGCAGCCCGCCTGGAAGGGCTCTTGATGCCGCAGCCCCCGAAGACGCCCTGGGCTGTCGTCCTCTCCGACAGGCCGTGCTAAAAAATGACTCCAAGGAAAAGTAAGCAGACACTCCAGGCCATAAATATTTCAGAACGGAATGAACGTCCTTTCCCCGGCACCGACTTGCCGTATATATTATTTATAAAACCATAACTTGACTTGAAAGGTAGTTGTCGGAAGAATAGACAGTCTCACTCAGACTCACCCGGCGACTGGGCAAACAATCCAGGTGGAGAGAAGAAGTGTCTGGGCTAAGTGGTGTCATAGGAGGTCACCTGGCCCCAGCCCTGGCTCCAGCCTGGCCTGGCGGGACAGCCCAGAGAGGCCACGGACCCAGCAAACGGCTAGGGTCGCACAACCCAGGGCCTCCCTGGCTTCTTAGGAAATCTCCATTAAATTACAAACAAAACGTCACAACCAGACAGTTAAGAGAAAAAAAATCTGTTATCCCCCTTTATAACAGGAGTAGGGCTTGTCACGAGAGAGGAAGCTGGGAAGGGCTTCCCAGAGGCTACTGAGTGAGCAGACTCACTCCTCCGCTAATCTTTGTGGGGTTTTTTTGAGACGGAGTTTTGCTCTTGTTACCCAGGCTGGAGTGCAGTGGCGCCATCTCGGCTCACCGCAATCTCTGCCTCCAGGGTTCAAGCGATTCTCCTGCCTCAGCCTCCCGAGTAGCTGGGATTACAGGCATGCGCCACCATACCCAGCTAATTTTGTATTTTTAGTAGAGACGGGGTTTCTCCATGTTGACTAGGCTGGTCTCGAACTCATCTCAGGCAATCCACCCACCTCAGCCTCCCAAAGTGCTGGGATCACAGGCATGAGCCACTGCACCCAGCCTAATTTTTGTATTTTCAGTAGAGACGGGGTTTCACCATGTTGACCATGCTGGTCTCAAATTCCTGAAGTAGGGTGATCCACTCACCTCAGCCTCCCAAAGTGCTGGGATCACAGGCATGAGCCACTGCGCCCGGCCCTATATCGATTTTTTAATATGTATGTGGATATGAGGTAGGAGGCAGGACTCGACTCAGGACCAGATTGAGGACTGGCTGAAACAGGAAACAGGCACCAAAAGCCTCTCTCCGTAAGACACACCCACCAGCACCACATCAGTTTCACTTTGCCATAACATCCAGAAGTTACCGCCCCCTTTCTAGAAATTTCTGAATAGTCCACCCCTTGATTTGCATATAATTAAAAGAGAGTATAAATATGTACAAGAAGACAGCTTCAACTCCCTGTGATTTCATCCCTGACCAATCAGCACTCCTGGCTCACTGGCTTCCCCCTCACCCACCAAATTGTCCTTAAAAACTCTGCTCCCCAAATGCTGGGCAAGATTGATTTGAGTAATAATAAAACCCCAGTCTCCGGCATAGTCAGCTCTGTGTGAATTACTCTTTCTCTATTGCAGTTCCCTGTCTTGATGAATCGGCTGTCTGGCAGTGGGCAGGGTAAACCCCTTGGGCAGTTACGGTCCCAGCCAGCCATGGTGTGCATATGCGTGTGTGTGAGGATGTATCTTCCTCCCCCATCCAATCCTGAGGCTTGGTTTGTGCCCCCAAACGCCTGTAGTTCTGCAGGTGCATGAGGAGGTCCCCGTGTTCCCTCCAGATCCTCCCAGATCATGCCAGGAACCCTGGGATGGCCCACAGATGCTCCCGCTTGGCTGCAGCGGTGTCCTGAGGCGCTCTCTCCAGTGACACAGCCCTGTAGCCCCCTGCACTACTGGGACCCTCAAGGGTTGGTCACACTGCCCACCTCATGGACGATGCCACCACTGCAGATGCAGGTCAAGTCCACACCAAAGTGTGGGTGTCCCATGTCAACAGCATCACCATCTTCTACCAGGCACCATCTCATCCTCACCAAAGCTGCCAGCCCCATAATGTGGAAGCACAGAGGAAATGGTCTCAGCCAGGCACAGTAGCTCATGCCTGTCACCCCAGCACTTCAGGAGGCCGAGATAGAAGGATCGCTTGAGCCCAGGTGTTCAAGACCAGCCTGGGCACTAAAGCAAGACCTCCCCACTCCAATCATCTATACAAAATATAGAAAAATGAGCCAGGCATGGCAGAGCGCACTTGTAGCCCAAGCTACTGCGGAGGCTAAGATGGGAGGCTCCCTTGAGGCCGGGAATTTGAGACCAGCCTGAGCAACACAGCAAGACCTCCCCCCCAACCGTGTACACAATATAGGAAAATGAACTAGGTATGTCAGAGTGTGCCTGCAGTCCCAGCTACTGGGGAGGCTGAGATGGGATGATTACTTGAGCCCAGGAGTTTGAGACCAGCCTGGGCAACAATGAGACCCCTTCCGCACAAAAATAATTTTTTTTTTTTTTTTGAGACGGAGTCTCACACTGTCGACGGGCCTGGATGGAGTGCAACGGTACCATCTCAGCTCACTGCAACCTCCGCCTCCCGGATTCACTCGACTCTCCTGCCTCAGCCTCCTGAGTAGCTGGGATGACAGGCGCGCACCACCACATCCAGCTAATTTTTTGTATTTTTAGTACAGATGGGGTTTCACTATGTTGGCCAGACTGGTCTCGAACTCCTGACCTGTTGATCCACCCTCCTCAGCTTCCCAAAGTGCTGGGATTACAGGCATGAGCCACTCATCCCGGCCAAAAACAATTTTAATAATTAGCGGGTGTGGGGGTACGTGCCTGTGGTCCCAGCTGCTTGGGAGGCTGAGGTGGGAGGACTGCTTGAAGCCAGGAGTTTGAGGCGTCAGTGAGCTGAGTTCACGCCACTACCCTCCAATTGGGTGACAGAGTGAGATCCTATCCCAAAATAAAAGAGAGAAAAAGAAACAAAACAAAAACCACTGGTATTCCGTGACCCAGAGGTACTCCAGTGACCATTGGTGTCCATGTGTGTGGATGGATGATTAGGTATGTACAAATGTCTATGCACATAGTGTGAATGAACTTCAATTTATTTAAACGATCCCCTGCTATTGTGCCTGCCTAAGGAGTGGGAATCCCAGGTCCCAGCTGCAGAGAGACGGTCCCAAGGCAACGCCATGGCAGCACCGACGTCAGTGAATCGCCAGCAGAAATGACAGCCGCTGGGCAGAAGGGCTCAGGAGACTCGGAAGAAACTTCTGGGATCCAGGCCCAGCCCAGCTGCCTGGGGGCTATGTGGTATCTGAGGACAAACCAAGGAAAGACGGGGCTGTGGCGGGACCTTCCTGGAACCGTCCTATTCCAAATGAACACAGCACTGTGTGCCCCAGCCCCCATCCCATGGACGCCCTGCTCAGACTCGGGGGGTGGCCCATCCTGCCTACAGCCCAGGCGGCTGGGACCCTTCTCCATCCCCACAGTGGATCCCAACCTAGCGGCCATGGTCAGCGGGATCAGGGCACGGTGGCGTGGGATAAGGAAAGGTGGGAGAAGTTACGGGGAGGGCGTACGAGCTAGTGGAGGTCTGGAAGGCTCTCGGGGAAAGCAGAAGTTAGGCTGCCAAGGCCTGGATGGGCCTGATGCAGAGAGAGGAGGGAGCTTCCAGGAAAGAACAGGTGTGCGCCAAGGCCCCAACCAGAAGCAGATGCCACCTGGCCGGCGGGAGGCGCACAAGGCCACAGTCCCCCACCACCACCCCAGGGAAGCCCCACGATCGGAACCACAGGCCACCCTCAGGCTCATTGGCTTGGTATGGCTTTTTTTTTTTTTTTTTTTTTTTTTTGAGATGGAGTTTTTTTTGAGGCTGGAGTGCAATGGCTCCATCTCAGCTCACCGCAACCTCCATCTCCTGGGTTCGAATGATTCTCCTGCCTCAGCCTCCCGAGTAGCTGGGATTACAGGCATGCGCCACCACACCTGGCTAATTTTGTATTTTTAGTAGAGATGGGGTTTCTCCATGTTGGCCAGGCTGGTCTCGAACTCCTGACCTCAAGTGATCCGCCCACCTCAGCCTCCCAAAGTGCTGGGATTACAGGCGTGAGCCACCGCACCCAGCCCTGA